>NC_133583.1:58231799-58567832 GCF_964106895.1 Numenius arquata
CTGTGGTGCATCATCTGCTTTTAAACAGTGGGTCATTGATCTCATGTTTGTGATATCTCTAATCCTCCTCACAACTCCTTCATTATGGCACGCAGAGAGATAATAAGAATCTAGGTGGTAGGGTGTCTCCTATGCTTTTATCAAAAATTTTGGGGGGACAGTACGTATGTAGAGCTTGGAGAAGATTTGTTTGAATGGGAAGGAGCTCCAAGGACATTGCTGGTAGCCTTGTGACAGTTTGGTGACTAAGTATTGTCCCATGTTTGGATTTCAGTATCATTTCTGAACTGGAGCACACACTCTGGTACTCCGCCTATTTGATTTAATCATGCTTGAAATTTTCTTCTCTCTCTCTGTCTGTCTCTCTGTCTCTCATTTTACTAACGTCTTTTCCTGGCTGAAAAAGGAATTTATAAAAATACTTTTTTTTTGGCAGAGAAATGGTATTTTATTAACATTTCACCATTTTAAAATAGATAATAGTAAGGCAAACAAAATGGAGGGCATTTTGCTTCCAATATAATTTTCATGTTTTTTTATATTCTGCTTTTGAGTTTGGAGTTTTGAGTGCAAAGAGAGGAAGTCAAAAGTTTGCAGTAGGAGAGGTAGGTACCGTATTTTCCCCTCGGGAAAATGGCAAAATTTCAGAATGTGAAAAATATTATTCTTTTTAAAACAAATCTCAGTTGTCCGGCTTTGCTGGTTAATATTTGAAGGCTGATATCATTGCAAGCTGCTTTCATGAGATGAGTGTTAAAATAAAAAAAAGAGTGACATTTTAAATCCTTTTGCATGATCAAGTAATAAGAGTACAGGCAGATGAAGAAATTAACTGAGTAATCTATAGTGTGTATTTGCACGATGTCAGCAACTCTGCAGTAATGCTCCTGGCCCTGGTTTCCTGTGGAATGTGCGAGGTCCCTGGGATCTGCCACACAATATGCCACAGAAAGATGATGAGTAGAGGTGGTTTTGCCGGGCAACTGACCTCCTACTTTTGCCCATAATAATTTATTCATGTGGCTGTACCCTAAGACGTACCAATACCATACATACCATTGGCTGAAAACTGATGCAGCATATTGAAAACCAGCATCAAATACCCACAGTCAGCTCAGATGAAGATGCTGGACCTGGCTGTTTTCTAAAAGTGGGCCACGGCATAGAGTCTGTTGCTCTGTTAAGGGGTACAGCGAGTTAGTTATGGCCCACAGCATCCATTGTCAGAAGGTTTTCTCAGAAATGCAACTTCAAACTGGCTTCTGGTGGCAGCCCTCCAGAAAAGCTGCTTATACAAGTGCAGCCTGTGACCTCTTGCCTGATCTATTGCAATTTAAAAGGTAAAATAAAATACAGCTGAGTAAACCAGGTTTTTTTCTGTTAAATTTGATTTTTGTTGTTGTTGTTAGTTTTAAGCAACATTTTAATTGATGTGTTCAGCTCTTAACAACCAAGATGCTTTTGTTAAGAGGGGAAGCCCTCAAACCCTGCATTATAGTTTCTGGTGGTGGATTAGTTTTAAAGCGGTAAATGTTTGAGTATGTGGTCCATCCCCCTTGAATGAGGAACATACCTAGTAAAGTCATGTCCAGTTCTCAGCTTTTGAAGCATCCTTAAGGAGCTGATGTGATGTTTTTAGAGACAAAGTGCTGACTTCAAGAACTCTCTTGTTCCCTACTTTTAGGAAATTAAGAACATGAACATGCAGAGCAGGCATATTCCGTTCTTCTTCTGTATCTAAGTACCTACTGTCCTTTGTGTGAAGAGGTGTCTCTCACCTGTATGCACATTTGCTAGCATTCTTAATTATAGACACTAAAAGACTAGGGCCAACCTTCCTAAGGGTAGGTATTCAAGCCCACCTTTGGATACCTGAACAGCTGGCTTCATGTTCTTAGTTCCTGAGTCAGAAACCTATGGGAAATGGGGGTCTTTGGTTTTTCTTTTTTGAAAACCAGAGTGCTTATTTAAGTGTCTAAATACAAGTCTTAGCCTAGATCTTCAGACAGTAAAAATCAACATAGCGATGGAAGTTGATGGTTAATAAGCTGGTTTGTGCAAGTTGAGCCTTTGGCTCCCAAGGCTGGAAGCACTGATCCAGATGAATTTCTCTTTATACCCTTAAATATCAATTAAGTACAAGTTGAGTAACTAAAATTGTTGTGATTCATCATATTCTTTCATTAAAAATCATAAGATCTAAAAAATTTTCAAATACCTTTCCTTACTTAGCTTGGAATAAACAAATCTAACAGTGGAAATGTTTAATAATCTCAGTCCGGTTTTCTTCCAATTCTTGTTAGATATAAAGCCAGGTTGTGCAGTATATAGTCCCATCACATAACTCACGTGAAATATTTGCAGAGATGAGGCAATCGAGCTGCCCTAGTAATGTGGTTTCTCTACTGGGCATTAATCACAAGCCTTGTTTGGTCTGTAGTTTATAGACCAGTTAATGTTTTATGGAAAATTGAGAAAATTAGAAATAGTTCTGCATGCATGTCATTCACCCTTCTCATAAGGGTTACTATTTGGAATAATAGCTAAGAGTTGTCCCTAAAAATCTATTTCTCCTGCTTTTTGGTTGTACTGAATGTTTTGTCTGGAAAATAACTAAAGCAGGGATTGAATTGGAATACTAGCTCCAAATCATCATCAGAAATGTCAGATCCCAGTCTGCACGTTGATGAATACTGTCTCTATGTTTCTAATTCTGGTAATTATTACTTGAGGGTGGTGTTGTCGTTGTGATTGATTGGTTTGATTTTTGTCACACAAGTTTGTGGTATTATCAAGTGCAGAATAAGCAACAAATGCAAAAAGATTTTTAATGTTGTCATACGTGTCCTCTGTGGGTCTGCTGCACTGGGAACCTTGCTGAGCTGCTGGACCTGCGTTCTTAATGTTACTGTGGTGTGTAAATAAGCAATATCGTTGTCTTCTCTCTCAGCATCTCAATTATTATCTCCTGGGTGTAAACTCCTCTGAGACCCCTCAGGCCCTGCGAGCTGAATAGGTTCCTCTGCCAGAGCTCTAGTCCGGCGAGCAGTCACCCTTTACACGTAGCTCCCATGAGGCTAAAGGCAGTGAGGGGACACAAATGACTTAAAAACATGTCCTTACTACAGCCAACATGAAAGAAACCAACTTGGGCAAAAGTGAATACATGTTGTGTTTCAACTTTCCCACTACAGGCCACTCAATGGACATAAGTTTATGCTCTGGGCAGTGCCCAGAACCCTTTGATTCTCTTGCATGATTTTTTCTGGTTTGGATGATACCTGCCTTTCTGTCTGTCTTTTTCGACCTTGCCTGGCTCCACAGAATTCTTATCTTGCAGCATCTTACACTGCAAAATTGTTGCCTGATGGCTTTGAATATGTTTTTTTGGTTACACATCCTAGATAGATATAGCTGGAAAATTTTGGTTTGCTTTGATTCATTCTGTTGCCATTCTCATAACTAAATGGGAGTCTCTAGAGTTTAGTACCTTTCCAGGTCTCTGGGTTTGGTAAACCTGTGCCATAGCCTGGCAACAAATGATGGAGCTTATGCTCAGCAAAACATTTATGAAAGTGATTTCGTCACCTAAGCCAGAATTCTTCAACTGCGTGTAAACAGATTACCAAAATCATCTGTGGGTGGATGTGTTCAGGCAGAATCCCGACGGCCAACTTCTGCATCTATGCTGTGGTTGCCCAAGTAACTTCCATGCGGGATAAAGTGGGATAAAGTTAGCTCTGTGCAAAAATTGTTATGTCCGAGTCTTAATATCATTGCAGAGCAATTCTGTCACTGTGGATGGCCCAAGAGATGCCAACCTGTCACATGGAAGAGAGCTATGTGACTTGCCACCACAAGCTATGCAGCTACATAGCAAACCGATGATGGCCAGGGGATGTAAGCTTAAAATATAATCAAATAAATTACTGGTGGTATATGACCTATAGCAATTGGAATATTAATAAATTTTAATTTCCTTTGTGTTCTGAAGTACATTTCTTGGGTTCCAAGACCTTATTTTCTTAAATATATTTTACATCAGGCTAACGCTTGAATGCTGTTATGTGTTTAATATGTAATTAGTGCTAAGAATAAATATATTTTAAGAAGTTGACTGACCTCACCGTAGTCTTAACCTGGAAAATTGCCTCCAGAGTTAGGGGGAAGCTTAGTTTTGAACCCATTTAGTGCTTGAGAAATAGTGCCAGGATGGCAATTTTAGGGTAAGCTTCAGTTCACTGCAAATACAATTCTATACACCAACTCCGCCCCGTTAATATATATGCCACCAGAAAGTGCTGTTATTAAATCACACATTCAGTAGCTATTACCATGACCTAAGTTTGAACCAGAAACCTAGAAATGAAACATTCTTGGGTTTCCCTTTGAATTCTCTCCTTTTTTTTATGAATCTCTTTCATTCTTTGTCAGAGAGTTGTGGTCAAATAGCTATATAAGACCCATCTGTCAGCAGAAGCAAAATGATACAGTTTTCTTAATACAGGATTTTATGCATCAGTGTAAAACCCCTGAATTGAATCAATGTCAGTATTCTCAATCCACAGTCAGTCAGAAAGTTTGAAAGTTAAAAGTCAGCAGAGAAGTTAATGAAAGTATTTGACTTGTCAATGATCAAAGTCCAGAACTGTAAAGAGCATTTATTAGTTGGTGACTGATACAGTGCTTTTCCTTGTTTCTTTCCCTACTCTCCATTAATATCTTAGATCTTTTTTTCATACCTGCCTTAGCCTAACAAAAGCAGCTGTTCTTCTGAATTTCTGGTTAAAGAAGCTGATAAATGAGGTGATTTTCAAACAAATTTTCTGACCTAGCTTCTCATTAGCGAATGATTACTCTAAAAAAGTAGTGACAGGAGAATGAAGGCTTAATTTTGCTTTCATGTAAGTGAGTGTAAATCAAGAATAGTTCCACAGAAATTCGTTTTTCTCTCTTTGTGGCATACTGCAAGTAAATAGAGAATCTGATAGTGATACTAGCATTCTGCCAGATATCAGAGGCCCAATATTAGGAAGCGGAAATTAAAATGGAAGAAGATGGATATATAGCAGCATACGCTGGTAATAGAAAGATTTACTCATCAGGTAATAGTCAAATTCTCTGATAGCGTTATTGTAAGGAATTTGTGTAAGCCTCCACCAGCAACAGATGGTGTCAACTAAGGGAGAAAATTCTGCTGAAACTCATGCTTCCATAAAACTGTGCTCACCAGTGTGGTCTGTTTTATTTTATCTTGTCTCTGATTACCGTAACATTTACATAAAACTGAGGAGGAAAACACAAGCATGTGCCTGATCATTATGGCCAGTCTAGCAAAACAAAGTTAAGTAAAATAAATCTCACATTGCGACTTGCTCATTTTATGGGATGGCTGGATGCCTAGGTGATTCTCGCCTGCGAAGGTCTGCGTTCTGTTCTGCTCATCGTACCAAATGACAGTCCAGAAAGCTGAATTTAATTTGGATTAAAGGCACTGACACCTTTGATTCACTTACATGAGCCGTAAGTTAGCCTAAAAGTGGTAAGTCGTGCTATTTTCCACATCGACTACAATAGAGGTGGCTTTTTTTTTGCCTGTTTTTGTTTTAGAGGGAGAGGCAAGTGGGAAGGGCTAAGCTAAATTAAATACTTTACAGATCTCATATTAGTGCCATTTAAGCAGGTCCTTTCATACTTTAGGTTAGTTCTATATAGCATTATGTATTTTAAAGACATTTTTCATTTCTGTGGGCTGCCAGATGTGCTGCCGATACCTTCTGATCTTAGGTAGTTTGACATCGATTTTCCTAGCACACGCCAGGGTTGAAATCTGGTCTGTAACTCATCCAGATGATCTATTCATAACAAAAAGTGCCTTCTGGCAGTTGCACCACAGCTGAATATTGTTAAACTGAATTCATCATTTCATTTGTTTCTGATTGCTCTATAATGTTTACATATCTTACATATTAGTATGATCTTTTATAAAGCACACGCTGAGGTTAAATCCTCCCAGATCGAACTTTTTTTCTCATTTTTCTCCCTTTCAGAAGGTGTTGAACTCTTTTTTTCCCTTCAAATGAGCAGGAATCTTGGAACTGCTTAATGCTCATCTCATCTGAAATGATGGGCTGAGGAACTAGGAATATGTGTGATGGGGAGACATGGAAAGGTGGCATTTTCCTGCACAAAAGAATGCTTCCCCATCCGAAGATGGAATAACTGTGAGGTGGAATTGCTCATCCGAGTGTAATCCTACTTTAAGTAAGCATCATCACAGATGGTATCCCTGCTGCAATAATTGTTGTGCAGAGATCATTCTAACGTCTAGCAGAGGATATCCTCTCTGTGTTTCGGTTTCACTACATGTGAAAAATAATAAATGTCAATATGGCTCACAATAGGAGTGTGTCACAGGATGAATTTAAGTTAAAGAGAAGGCAGAAAATCTGAGGCTCCCTTTGAAAATGTATTTTAACTTTCAGAGAAGGATGACATGTCTTGTTTGTTTTAAAAATAATAATCAATCGCCCATAAATCTAAAACAGATGTTGTTTTTCTACTAAAAAGATTAAGGATTTTCTTAAGCTCATTAAAAGAAAAAAAATATTGTCACCACATTGATCCTCCTATATCATCATGAGAATGTCTGAAGGCAGTAGAAAGCTATAAAAAGGACATGGTATTAGTGTAACAAAATTAGCTCTGAGTCTGGCAAATTGTGCTTATCTTCTGGGTTCTGTGGCAAACTTTGCACTTTTTCTCCAACCTCACGCTTATGTCTAGTCATGTGTTTTAGTGGGATTGGGTGGTATGTGTACTCAAACAGAATTTGGACTTTTTATTATGAAAATACAAATGCCAGCTGCTGCATGGCTTGAAAAACTTTAGCATCGTCCAAATTATTTCAAGGAGGGAAAATGGAAACCATTTGCTATTTCTTATGTGTATATCTATGGAAGAACGTTCACCCTGTTGCTTCTCGAAGATTGTGTGTCTGTTCTGGGGAGTATGTTATTTCCAATTTTCTTACTTTCCACCTGCATCAAAATCTGGAGTCTGCAAAATGTGGATTAAACTCTTTAAGTGGAAGGAGGAAATAGAAAATCTGATGATGTCATATGCAGTACCAGTAAAGCCCAGCGTGACAGCCAGTATTATTTATTCCAGTTAAAAGTTCCCATAGCAGAAAAAGATGATAACCTTGTACCCCACTGGCTATATTCATCAGTGTGGCGATACGCAACTCCCTCCTTTGCTCTGTTTATGTGTTGAAAGTTTGCTGGAATGTGTACAAATGGGACTTCAGGAGTAAGATGATAGGAAAGGCTCAGTGTAATTTGAGAAGAGTCAGCACGGAAACATCCCATCCTGGCAAATTCCTGTGGGTGTCCAAAATACATGGCCAGAAGTACTGGCTCCAGGGAGAATTTGGTCTTCTAATCAATCTAAGCCTTTTAGTGTTATCAGATGTATAGGACAATTGAGGACTAATGACAGAAGAAAGGTATTTTTTAAAAATTTTTTTTTTTTTACCTGTGTTGTCCTTCTTGATGTTTAGATCTTCCCCTGATTTTACAAAGCATCTTTGTCCCTTTAATATCCTTAAACTGTTTGGTTTCTTCAGACTACATAGCAGTGGGATTTTAAGCTTCATATATCTGGTGTAGCTAGATGCTTCCTTCAGAAATCACAGTAGAGTGATAATACCGCAAAGTTTGCTGCAGAAAAAATATTTTGAGATGAGACTTCAAAAGCCCAGGCCCCTTATGCTCTAAACATTCCTTCCCACCCGTAAAGACACGTGTTGTGTCCACACCTATAGGATGGGAATGGGATGAGACGCTTGGGTTCTCAGCACGCTTCTGTCGCTAGTTCACAGCAGATACTAACTGGGAATTTTGACCTTATGCTGCGTTCTCAGTCAGGTCAGAGATGTGAAATTGGTCTAAAAATCAAGTTATTTTAGGATTTGCTTTCTGTTGCACTTCACTTTGTTATTGAAATTGTAAAAGAAGGCTTGCCCCGTAGAGGTGTTGAAAACTCAAAGCTGTATTAATTTGTAGTTTTAAGAGAAAACAAAACAAAACCAAATGTCTTTGCAATGTTTTTGACGTAGCTTCGTCCACTTGGAGTCATAAATGCCTTTTTAAATGCAGTGCAGCTATTCTTGCTCTTTAATGGGTTTAGTCAGCCAAAATCTTACGCAGACACACGGACACATGTGCACGCACACATCTTTAGCGAAAGTAAGTCAGGGCTTTAGAGCTGATAGGGGAGAACTGAGCAAGATCCTCGCATTTGTTAGATGTGTTCCTAAGAGAAATCAGGGTTGTTTGAAACTCTAATGCTGTATGTTGAGAAACCAGTTTTTGTTGTTTTGTTTTCCTACTTAACTTCATGACAAGAATCGGCTGCAATATAAGTTTATGGCTTGAGCAGACTATTGTTTGTGCCGCAACCTCCCTGCTGGTGTATTTACTAAACATGTGTGATGCACAAGTGCCAGTAAACTGCATCTTGCAGCATATTCCCTAGTTGCTAGCAAAAGCTGTCTTTAAAGTTTGGACTGTTTAAATATAGGGAGAATGTGCATCAAGTTTCCCAGGAGCAGGCCTCAATTTTTAATTACTCCTCCTCAAAACTATTTTGACGTGAAATCCAGGCCTTATTGAAATCAGTGGCAAACCTCAAGCATCCTTTAATGGGTCTAGAATTTTGCTAATGAAGAGCAAGGTCTAAATACAAAAAACCCCATTGTCCCATTGACTAAGACCTTTCTTTTTTGCTGTTCCAGCATTGCAAACATACAGACTTATTTTGTTAGGGCATTCTCTTGTTTCCTCTTCTTGGAGAACTTCCCACCTTCTAGAGAACAACAGCTGCAGATTTAGCTTTCCCACTAACATGGACTAGTGGGAAGTGCATTCGTGCATCATGTGATGATGCCTCCTCTTTTCCCAGTGAAATCGTGGCTGTGAGTATCTTGAATGTATATACCTCTGTTGGTGCTGGAAGAGAAAACATGAATCAGGCTTCCAAGAGAAGACAGGTTAGCCTGCCAGGGGATGGGTGCCCTGTCTTCTCCAGCCCCTGCTGCAAGAATTATTAATGTGTTCAACCAGTGCAGAATACGTCACTAGTCTTTGTAGCCAGTGCTAGGACCCAAGTTCCACTGCCCCATTCCCCATCCTGTGCTGTTTCTTACTTGCTGCGCTAGGTAGGATACCTCCTTATGCTTGCTTTCTGGACCAGAAAAGAAGTCTAGAAAGTCTGTCTAGTCTTTTGAAAGGGGAACGGCTTTGTAAGAGGAAGGAAAATGCCCTCCACCCTTAAAAGCTGGTAATTTGCATCTTCTGAAGCAGAGAAAGGAAATGAACCAGTGTTTCCCACATCCTGAGTGGTCTAACCACGAAAATATTGCATAGGAGCAGGGTATCACTCTATACGTGGGTGTTTTATTTGTATGCAAGCAGTAGAATACAGTCCTGTTCAGTTTTTGGATGGTAGTGCTTAGATACCTGCTTTGATAAAAGGGTTCACAGGTGTGAAGGAAGGAGTAGTTTGTGTAAAGCTAAGCCTAAGTAAGGGGCAGAATCTAATGTTTACCCAGGCAAATGTTTCCTGTTAGCTAAGACAAGCCCAGGCTTGCAGCTTCTACCCAAGGCACGCAGCTCTCCTGACAGCGCTGTGAGAGCACTGGAGCTCGGGGTTCCACTGCAAGCCTCGGGAGTTGATGGCAGCTCTCGGGGGACCTTGCTGTCCTCTGTCAGCAGGATTCCCCCTCGATTCTGAACTCTGAAGACAGGCAGGATCAGTGCTCTGTAAACACCAGCTGCCGATTACATTGGCTGTATTTTCTGATGACAGTCAAGCAGAGTGTTGTATCCAACTGTTCATTCTAAGTCAGGTTTTCCTGGAGAAATAGGGCAGTTTCTCTCTTCCCGTAAAAATACAGCTCCTGTTCCTGAAATTTCTTGCTTTCTGCATGGTCAGATCCAGCTGCTCTGTAAGTGGGAGTGAGTGGGGCAGTTGTGCAATCAGCTGCTGCAGCTATGTCATTTCATCTTAAAATGATGCAAATGGAGGATGTATTTCTCCACATTCTCTTTAGAGTAAATCTCTACCTATACTTCTCCACTCACGCTGGTAACTCCAGTGGAGGAGCAGGAATCATTTCAGTATAGCTTCAGCATTTCTCATAGCTGCCAAACTATTTTGACAGGTTGTTTGATTCACTAAAGCTTTCTCTTGCTTTTCCAGGTCAGTGAAACACCAATTTTTGTGCCTGGTGTTTGGGGACCTTATTTCTCTGCGATGGTACCTGGATTGTGGTTGAATGAAGGAGGTCAAAGTGCTACAGGAAAACTTGTAAGTGTTTGGAAACGCAGACGGATTCCAAGATGGAAGGTCTGCCATAACTGCTGTCATTCGGTGTAGCTTTTCTGTCAGTTCAGCCAGAGCTCTGCCCAAAACACCTCCGTAAGGTCACAGGAGAAGCCAAGCTGCCGAAAGCAGTGAACAATTAGTTCTTACAAACTGTTCATTTGCATACTGATAGGGGATTATATATGGGGCAGAGCACTAAGGACGTGTCTTCCTTTTATGATGGTGGTGATGATTATTAATTTGTAGGCAAATAGACATTCATTCTTTACTTTAGCAGGAGGCTGAGATAGACTTTGAGATAAAGAAAATTATACATACTGTGTTATAGAGAACAATTGTCCTCATTGATGGGTCTAAATGAAAGACGTATTGTATGGACAGAATAATAATATATTAACATGTTATGTTATGTCTAGATAGATACTTCATATATTGTCACCTCAATTCTTTCCTTGAGTCCAAAGACTCTAACTATATTAGGTTAATTTAATTTATCAATAAAATTTAAAACCAGTCTGGATTCTCTAAAAATGATTGGTCTTTTTTACCGGGAGCCAACAGAACTAAACCACTGATGTCAAATTTAAAGAAAGGCTAGATGTATAAAACAGTATTTAGGCTTGAGTCCAAAAGTGTTGGCAAGATCTTAATGGCTGCTCAACCCTGGAAGCTTCTGAAGCTCCCCGTGTGTCTCCCTCCCAGTCTGTAGAAATACTGACAGCCCTCAGGGGTGAGGTGCCAGGCTCCTCTTGAGAAACTACAGGAGGTGGGCTCGGCGCCGTGGGTATCCTCTGTAAGCTCACCAAACCTTCAGATGGGTTTGGTCTTTCACTAATTGCAGGTGTGATTGCCTCTTACTCAGAGCTAGCACCACCCACCTTTAGAAAAGCCAAGTGATCAGGGTATAAGTCCAGGAAGTAGTAGATTGGGGCATCACTGCATTTATACATTCCATAGGGAACAGTCACTGAATGACAAACAGAAATAATCCTGGATCAGGAAGCCCAGACACACCCTGAGCCATGAATTGGTGTTCCCTCCCATGCGCTCTCCGTGGCCACGTGAATCTGACATTCCTCTCTGTACAGTGTCACAGCTTCAGTGGGAGAGTCATCCCTTTTCCTCTCCTGCAGCCTCCGCTTCCCAGCCCATCCTTAGCCTGGTGGCTAAAGTGCTCTCTCAGCAGGTGGGATGTCTGTACTTTAAATTTTTCAGGTCAAGGTGGGGCTAGAACCAAAATGTCCCATTTATAGGTAACTGCTACAACCGGAAGTCAAATTTAATTATTGCTTGTGACAACTTCCCTTTAAAAGGAAAATGGCAAATCTTGTGCGTTTCCTTGTAAGGACACTTTTGAGAGGAGAAGTCTCTGTGTGCTTAATCCAAAGTGGCTAAAGACACTTAATTAAGCTCTACAGAGGATACAGCAAGTCAGGTTTTTTTTTCATGGCTGGCTTAAGGTGGTTCTACGCTTAAAATGTGCCGTGAGAGTTAGGGCATTTCAGAGAGATGATTTTTAAAATCCTTTCCTTTCTAGTACCAGAGAACAAGGTGTTCCTGAGTCATTAAAGAGATTGCTGGAAAAAATGTATGGCCTTGTTAGGACCCATAGCACAAGTCAGCTCTGAGTACTGATAGGTATATTAGGGAAGTTGTCTTATTAGAACGTATTTAGAGTATCTCATAGTTTTCTTGAGGTTTTATGTACAGAAAACACGGAGGGAGCCATAGGAGGAAACTGTGCTTTGTGTGCTGTATGTGAAGGATAGTTTACATTCATTACCTTTGTAATTGTAAAACTGTAGTCCTTTTAAGATCCTGCCTTCTCATACTTAAGCTTTCTGAAAACAAAGAATAACGGGCATGTTCTGGGATTCTTTTCATGGCTTGATCTATGCCCAAAGGTGAATTCTTTTAATGAAATTTGAACAGTCTGTTGAACTTCTTAAAAGTAAAACTGATACACTTCCCTTTAAAAACCTCTCATTAATTTTTTTATTGATACAGCTGTGAAAAATGTCTTTTGGATTTTGAAACCTGGTTCAGACAGAGCCCAAATGAAGAATTAAGAACTCTGCTGGTTTTGAAAAAGCTTGTTTGTTTGTGTGTTAGATGGGCTTTCGCACTAGACTTTCAAAATTTATAGGAAGAAAGATATTGCACAACAGAGACAAAGGATGGCATGACATCATTAAAAACTGCAAAATAAAGAATTGCAGAAAAGCATTTCTAGATGCAACCCTCATGTGCCCATGTCCTGAATTAAAAGCATTTAAATATCTCACTTCATAACTTCTGTAACAAGTTTTTGTAAAGTGTTTTGATAGCACATACATATATGTGATATTTATTTATAGACGTAGTTTTGAATTTATGAGCTACTCCTGTGTTCTAAAGAGATTATGCAAGAGTGCAAAATTCAGGCCTGAGCTTTGTCTCTAACGCTTGCACATGTTTGAGTTTTGTCTTTGATGCCGATCTCAGAAAGAACAGGCAGGCGTTATTTTTATGGCTATGTTCAGATGTGCTTCATTGTATGTTTTGTTACGCTGGGTAAGGACTAGACTCATGCTGTTAAAAATTAAATACCTGATGTGCTTTGCTGCCAATAGGTATTGCCAAATATACTCAGTGCTCTTGAGTAGTTCTAGCTTTGCCTCTTTAGCTTTTACAGTCGCCTCTGATGGGATATTATCAAAAGGCCACAAAACCCGCTGAATTATTGCCTTAAAAGCCCGTGTTGTTCTACCTGATACTTTGTTTTGTGAATAATGGCAGCCACTGTGAAGTGAAAGGAGCAGATGATTTATACGTTTAGTATAGACAGAGCCTATATTGATCTTTTTTTATAGCAATAATTACTTGTCAAGGTATACATATTGTTTCCTGCAATGAACATATGGAGCATCTATCAGGATGACAACACACCTTGTATTTTATTTTAACGGTGTTAAATAGAAAGATGTAGGGATTTGGGCCAAGAAGATGCTCCTGGTAGAATTCCAATGAGGATATGCCTGCAAGAGACGGGGAGAGACTAGAGGACATGCCCTAAGATAGTGTTGGACAGGAAGAAAGTCATCCTTTCAGCTGCTTCTTCTGACTGAGGAGCTGCATGCTTAGCATGTTGCCTGTTTTTGGTGCAGCGTTGGTTGTTTTTTCTTCCTCTTTTAAAGCCAAATCCTGAATCCAGTAATGTCAGTGGGAGCTTTGCCATTGGCTTCACTAGGACTAGGACTTAGCACCTCATGAGTAATTTAGAAGCTCTCTTGTCTTTTTAAAGTTATGACACCGCATTACGCTTTTCTGAGACTGAATGTTTAAGATGTAATCATTCCCAAAATGTTGCTTTCCTCTTTTTCAGATAGATCATGTGGTCCGAGGCCATGCCGCCTTCCCGGAATTACAGTCAAAAGCTGCAGCCAGGTCACTGTTCTTATTCCTTTATCACGTACCTGCCTTACAAATTGATGATACACTGTATTCCCAGCAGTGCAGAACTGCACTCCTGTATTCTTATTCTTAAACAGGGGAATTAGCAGTCTGATAGTGGGTTGGAAGTATTTACAAAGGCTTGCCAGGTGATTGCTCAAAGATGAAAGCTTCAAACTCCCCTCAGATACCTTTGGTGTATCTAAGTGGTGATATTAACTTTCTGCTTTTCAACTTCTTTTATATTCAGCCCAGGGTTTTTCTTGCTGCCATAGCATCAGCCCCGTTCAGCAGACCTTTATGCCTTGGGCTAATGATGCGTCTTAATTTGTAGCTGACACTATTAAACTCCAAGGATGAGATATAGCTTAATTAGGAATATATTATTCAGTATTTTTGGAACAGTCATCTAAAGGAAGGTATAGACGGTATATGAAAAATTCCTGCATGGCAGCACGGATAGAACAGAGAAACCCAGGATGACTTTTCAGACAAAACTTAAGATGTAGGAGTGAACTGGAGGTAGCTCCAGCATTCCTTGAGCAGGAGGCTGTGTGCCATGTGGAATTTTAGTTTGGTCTGCTTTCGAAGTGGATGAAGACAGTCCAGACACTTCTGTCAGATCTGGACTTTCTCAAGCTATTTTGGCTTGGATTCCTTTTAAGATGGTTCATGTCACTCCCAGAGAGATCCTAGCTGGACAGTGAGGCACGTTGAATGAAAATTTGATTCTCTTTTAATTTATTTTTCCTCCTTAGATTAAAGCAACAAAATAGCAAACTTGGCATTTTATCACTCTGGTCTAAAAGGCCAGGGGTCAGTCCTGGTATATATATTAAATGTATGCAGTTATATAGTTATTTTCAGTCTTTCCTGGGGAGTTAAATGTACCTGATCTCTCTGGATGACCCTTCCGTGCTTTGTAGTGCCCGATGCCTTACTTGTTTGTTAATGACTTGATCAGGATTCCCAGAAATGTATTGGACTTCATTCAATATAAAATAGATTTATGCTTCCTAGAATTCTCTTTGTTGTTCTTCAAAAAAAAGGAAATCAGGAAATAAATGCATCTGTGTATGTTTGGAATAAGGATTGATCTTTTTTTTTTTTTTTTTTCCAAAATTTTGGCTTCCAAATTTTTCCGATGCCCCCATATGAAGCGCAAGCAGAAGACAAACAATTAGTTTAGTCTGTAATATCAGGATAAGCCTTTTTTTTGTTGTTGTTGGAAAAATAAGTATAGAGTAGCCTGCTTGTCTATAGGCGGTCTGATACTGACCGCCTGACCACAACTAATTTCATAGCGGAAAAAACTTGAATTGTGATGTGAAGAGGACACTCAGTAGAGAATATTGGGAATAAAACTCCATGTTCTCTGAGTGTATGGTGGCATAACTTTGGATTTGAATCTCTGGAGTTAGTAAAACTGTGGGGGATAGCATTGATAAAAAGCGTTGTAATAATTTATTAAAAGGATGATAATAATTTAAAAAGTTAATTTGCTCAATGGTATTTTTATAATGCTTTCCAGATATTGCTCTCCTAATTAAATGTTTGGATAGCTATAAATTTAGTATACCGGTCTCTTAGTAATTCCCCCTATCCTCTTTCCCTCCGTCCTTCTCAAATATTCATGAAATTTAAGAAATTTGATTTGAACAAACAAAAATCAGGAATTGTGCAATTTGAACTGAGTTTTTCTCCTGATTTCTTTATTTCTTTCTACGTGGTGGAGCACAAGCTTCAGCCTTATCACAGGGCCTGGGAGCAGCAGCTATACAAGTGCAAGGCATTTTTTTAGTGAACAGTGTTGGCCCAAACTTTGGATTATGTGTTTACTTACATTAAGTCATATACTTAATAAGAACACAGTGTCTCATTTTGGGGGATTGTTGGTGATGATGATAAATTATTTCCCTGGAAATGTCAGCAGAATATTTCAGAGAATCTGGTTTATTATATTTAGTATATTCTCTGTGTGGGTGTAGGAATTTATATCTGTTCAGCCATTGTAAATTGTCATCGAAAGAAAACAAAATGAGAATTCCATACTTAGGTGTGCAATTGCATATTACCTTTACTCCCCGTGCCAGGTGCGGCACTGTGAAGAGTTAGCCTGGTTTTATAGAGACAAAAAGCATCTGGATGTCTGGACCATTAAAAAACAAAATCTGAGGTCACAAATCTGTGCCTCTTACTTGATGCTGCCTATCACCTACCTCTGCCTTCCTAAGTCTGTCTTTCCTTTCTCCCAGGCTCCCAATGCTGCTAATTAGTAGGTGCGGCAACGGCAAACTGCCTGCTGAGCAGCTGAGCTCAGATGCTTCTGTCCCTTTTCCCGTACCAGGAGCAGAATTTGCAAGCTGCATTTATCACCGTTTCAGTAATTTGTGGTAACTCCTTAGGGCGCGAGTGGCTTAGATAGACTTTGCCAGAAACCAGCTCCCGCTGACCACTTGTGCTGGAGACCAGTCTTGTGCAACCCTCCCAGTACTATTCCTACATTCTCCTCTCCCTTCTCTTACTGGAAGCGGAGAGGGTTGAATTACATGAGGATTTTCTGGACAGCTGTAAATCTTGCATTTGGTCTAACTAATTGGCATACTCTGTGAGTAGCAAAACTTGGGGTTTTTCATGCAATTCAGTGAGCTGCAGAAGTTGCTGTGTATGTAGCACTTTTGCTCTTTATTGTATATATTGTGTAGGTCTGACACAGCCATCACTAATATTTTAAATCCTTTATAGGTAGGCTAGAGTAGGAAATTAAAAAAAAAAATAAAAAAAAAATAAATTGTGCTTTAAAGTTTAAATACTTCTGTTTCCTAGAATCACAGTTTCTAATCTTCTGGAGGAAAAAAGTATCTTAACGGCTTGACAGCAAAGATTATATGCCCTTTGGCGCTTTGTGAACCGCTATTTTTTAGGACAGAATTTCCTTTTCCTACACTTCTTGATGCCGTTTCCCCATCTAAAGAGCTGTCTCCTGAAAAAATAGCTACACACATGGTATCTATCAGGAATTCTGGGATGTTTCAAACAGAATATAATAATCATATTTGGCAGTTCTCTGTACCTCTGGATGTTTTAGAGCCTTTTTTTTTTTAGATTTATACCCCAAAATTTTAAGATTTTTTTCCTGAAAGATACCTGCTGGCATCTTCCAGAATTCCTGAACAGATTAAATACCAACCTCTTGTTGCTTTTTGAAGTTATGTCCCAAATATGAACAGAACCCTGGGCAAACTTGCGCTGATTTCTTTTTCTCTGCTTTTAACGTAGTTCCTTTTTAATAGCAACAGCTTGTGCTCAACTCTGCAAGTGAGATCCAGCTGCTACTGATACCTCCTCCTAGAACTGAACAGAAAAAGCTCCAGAGAGCTGATGGTGTAATATTATGTATAACACAAACGTGGCAGAAACTGGAACTGGCAAGTGTTTGAAGGGTTTCAGCAGTCACTCAGTCCAAATGTAGTGCCTTGAACCCATATCTTTATGTAGGGGACAAAAAAAAAAAGTAAAAGGTGTGAAAAAAAAATGTAATTCCCAGGTTGTGTAGGTCTTACGCGTATTTGGCTGAACTTGAGCCTCTTTTGCGCAGTCCTTGTGTTCTGTCAGAGCTGCACGAATGGCTAATCCTTACGAGAGTAATCAAGCAGGATGGAGATCAGATAGAAGCTGGGATGTCTGGTAGGTCTGTGGTTGAGTGAAGCTTTCCTTTCTTTCCCTTCCCAACAGTCAAGCCGTGATTTAAACTGGAAATGAAATGACTTTGTCCTTAGCATGTACTGCTTATAGCGCAGTCTTTAGGGATGTAGAAAACAGGGCCACTTTTACAACAGGAGGGGGAAAAATGATCATGACCTCAAAATTATCATAATTCAGGTCCAGGAAGACACATAAAGTACATTTTAAAGTACGTGAATAATGATGTGAATTAGTTATTTTAATGTCTTCCAAGTGTACTTCATTTTGAATGATATCCTCTGATAGCATACACATGGTAAGGTATAATTGAAAAAACATGCAGCTGAATGGTTGAATGCAAAGTATAAATATACAGCTGCTAGCAGGTCAGAAGTCAAACTAGTAAAGCATATGCCAAATTCCCTTAGGGATCTCATTAGTGCATGATTGAATATACATGTAGAGGCTAAATGAATATCACTGTTTGGGTCTACAGTGGATGAGACAATGAGTAATCAATTGTAATTAGGGTTAGATGCTATTATTGACCCACATGTCTAGAACCAAATGCCCCACTTGGAGATTTCCGAGGAGTTGAAAAATATATATGAATCTGTTTATGATAGGATGGGCGTTTGAAAAAAGCATTCTGAGCATAATTGCAACATTTTTGAAATGGAATGTCACTAGAGTCATTGCAAGCCAAAGCACTGAAGAATTCAACGTTAGTCCTAAAATTACTCTTGGTCCAGGAAAAAAATCTGTTGGATAGTGCGGAGTTGGGAGTTGGGTGTAGTATCTGAACTTAGATACAATCATTTTTAGGCCCATGTTCGGCTCCTCCCTAAAATAGCAGCCACTTGCTTTCTCTCCTCCACCCTTTGCTGTGCCGTATTTTAATCATAACACACACTGAAATAATTATGGTTTAAAAAAGGAAAGCTGTGAGTCCAGTGCTATTGATTAATCAGAGAATTTTTAAACATTTGTAAAGGAATTTGATTTGCATTTCTGTCTGGAAATCCTCCTAATTCCTCTCTCTCAGCTTTCTTTTCTCTAGCTTTCTCTTTCGCAGTGGCAGCACCTTTCTGGTAGAGACAAGCAGCATCAAGCCCCCAAAATATCAAACAGCTCTGGCTCGTTGAGGGACCAGTAGGAGACGATGTCCAAACTGGAGACCACAAACTGCCATTACCTCCCCTCATCCTGTGAAACCGAGGAATTCAGATGCCCCTGGAAAGGCAGCCTGTGATGCCACGGGCTTGGCAAGCAGTGGCTTTTGCCTTTCTCCCCCTTCGTTTTAAATTTGGGATTTGGCATACTTTGATGGGTTTTCTGCATTTGATGGTAGTACAAATGTTTCATGTTTGATGAATAACCTCCCCCACTCTTTTTCCAACTTGTTTTTCTTTTAGTGCTCACAGTATATATACATACTTGAACAGTCACCTGGATCTGATTAAGAAATCTTTGCCTGTGGGTTTCCTCACTGTTGATTTACATGTTTGGCCAGATTTCCATGGTAACAGATCTCCCTTAACAGATCTGACACTAAAGGGCATGGTAAGAAACAGCCTGTCTTTGCAAAAAGGTCAATACAGGGTAAAAAAAAAAAAAAAAAAAAAAAAAAAAAAAAGAAAAAAAGCTTGGAAAGAGCTTTTTTCAGTTTTGAGCGTACTCCTCCTTAGCTATTTAAACTATCCCATAGGATTTGGGTTTCTTGCTGCATTTCGAAGTGTGCTAATGTTTCAGTAGAAAATCAGAGATGGTTGTAGTTGAGATATCACTACAGCTGCATTTCTTGTCTAAAAATACTGAATAAAATACGTCAGTGCTGTGTGTGTCCCAGTACCTTTCCGAGGAATCCCATTTCAGAGCACTGACTGGCAGCGCTTGCTGGTGTTAACTCACCTGCCTGCCGGATTTTGCATTTCTTTTGCGATGAATTTCAACACAAATTTGGGTATGCCAGAAATGAAATATTCTGAGGAGAGGTTGTTTGATTTAAACAGATAAACACTGTATTAGAGTTGTTGGGTAGTAAATTTCAACAGAAATTGAAAAGCTCCTCTGCTTATTTTTAAAAATGGGCATAGATGCTCTCACGATTGGAAATACGCAACCATCGTGCTTCATACATCTTAGTTCAAAGGTAAACCTGATCTGATTCTGGCTTGTGGTTTTTCAAATTGCTACTTTTGGAACTTAAAGGGATTGAAATATTACGTTCTGTACAAAGAAATTTTCCAAGCATTACAATCTGGGAGCAGAAAGAGCAGAGTTTGGAAGCTCACCTGAGAACCTCTGCTGGCGAGATTTTCAGCCCCTCTTTAAATGTTTAGATGTTTCTTTTCACTGAACTTGATGGTGGTAGATTGACTCGGTCACGAGCCAGGATGTTACTGTGCAGAACTAGAACGGAAGAATATCATAAGGGTATAATTTGATGATATCAAAATACTTGGTGATTAATGCAAAAATGTACTTCAAAATGGCATATTTCCTTGAAGTGAGCATCTCAAGCTACTCACCAACCCCCAAATCTACTGTATTTGAGGTTGAGATAGGAAAGGGTAGGCATAAGCACTGCATTATTATTATAAGGGCAACATTAAAAAGAAATAAGTGACACACATTTTTGGGTCCTAATAATACCTATATTATTTCATGAAAGAATTATATGCTGCAGCAGAATCAGAATTTCCTTGCTATGATGACTGTATGCAAATACTGGTAATAACACATTTTTTCTGCCGCAGTTACGGCTGCATTCAGGTCTTGCCGATGCTGATAATAATCCAGAGTAACTACAGTGCAGTACTGATTTATGTGAGCGTAAAGGAGGTTAAGATATAGTCTTTAATTATTGATTGTGTTTCGGCATTAGGGTGCTTGGAAGGGAGGGGGAGAAATGCTTTTAGAAAGTTATTTTTATGTAATAGCATTTTCATATTATTACATTAAATACATTCACGAGCAATATCTGAGTCATAACATAAAACTGTCAGAGTTAATCTATCTGTAATCCCATACAATGTGCTGTTTGTTCTTTATTTCTTTGCAAGGGCAAGAACAATTTATGTGGTTCTTCCCCAGATCAGGAATAACATGTTTAACATAACATTATGTGTACGGCTCACAAAAGCGGGGCTTAGAATTAACACTTCAAACTTGTTACAACAAGAAACCGTAGAAAATAATAGCGTTTTACTTTGGCTGGATTTGCACGTTTTCTTTTTGATCTTTGCACAGGTTGTTGGACTGACATTGTCTCGGGGTCTGGATGAACTTGCCCTTATCTACTTGGCTACGATTCAAGCCATTGCTGTAAGCCATTTTAAGTGCATAAAAGAATAAATGAATTGTCTCATGTTCTGTGGCAGACTGATCATTCCCTTCTGCTAAACAGATATCTAATAATAGATGAATTCACTTTAATGGACTTCTTAAAGGAACAAGATATTGTTTATCCACGTTGGTGGCTACTCCCTACTGTAGGATAATCGACAGACGGTGGAGAAAATGTACCCCTAAAAAGTTTTCTCTTTATGGCGATTCTGTAAATGGAGCTTTTGCCTCTGGAGCAGATGTGAGGCAAGAGGCTGATACTGTATGGGGCAGCGTTAACATCACGGGCTTTTTAGAGGGAAGCTGAGAGAGCGGAAAAAAAAAAAAAAGCTTTGGCAGTTGTGTGAAGGAACTTGCTCTCCCCTAAAATGCCTCAGCTTCAGATTGTTCCTAAATCCATGGATTTCCCTCTCTTGCCTGTTAGATGATTCAGAAACTCTGTACCACGGCGAGTCGGAGTGGGTCTGTGATTCAGTTCATGATGCTACGGACCAAAGAGACCAGATCTCGTTCCTCCCCGGGCTTCCCTGCCACAAGGAAAACCGGTGCCTCGTGCGGAGCATTTCCAGCCCATGGCTGGGTTTCTGTACAAGCAGAGGGACCATCTTCATGAAACCGTCCTCAATGTTTGCTAACATACAGAGATGGGTAGTTTTATTGGAATACTTTTGTTCCTGCCCTGATATTCTCTGGAACCCAGGATTTCCAGTTCACAAGAAATTCTATTTTGAAGTGAAAACCTGGGTCAAAGAAGTTGTTTTGAAACCCCAGTGCAGGGTATTTTCAATGGGGCGTGCTATCCCCAGGCATTTGGTGACTGAAATGGGCATTCCTTTGACATCCTTTTTGTGATTTTTTTTTTTTCTTTAAAAAAAAAAAGTTTGTTGAACTTGAGGTGTTTTTGCAAAACATTAACAATTTGATGAATTGGGGAGTTTTCCTGACAAAACTCCGTTCAGTTGGAAACCTTCCAAACTCCTCTACTGGTTAAACAACAACTTTGCTAGGCTGGGTCAGCCATCTGGGATATAGAGGGTGGGCGGCTGCTGTAAATTTACTGTGAATTGTACATCTTACGTGTTAACCCTCCCTCTTCAGCAAATAACGAGAACTTAACCCCAGCCTGGAATTCATTGTTGTGAGTTTTGATTCTTTTTTAAGCTGAATGTAGCTTGGTTATACCTGATGCCTCAGTATAATCCCGCCATTTAAATAAGAATGTCTAGGAGAGTTTTAAACAATGCCAGTGACTGATACTGCCCCCTGAAAGAAACTTTCCAGTATCGAACAGGTGCTCCCTTATTATATCGCGGTAACGAAGTGGAAACGTTCTCTGCTGGAAATCCTGGGAAAGTCACCTATTATCTCATTAAATGATACAACTCAAATTTTATCGCAAGGCACAAATACTGTGTCGAACGCTAAATTCAGCATCTGCGTATCTTTTTGATAGCTGATTGCACTTGAGATTTGATGGTGAGAATTGATTGTGAGATTTAATATAAAAAGGCCATACCGTAGTTTTCATTGTAAGTGAACGGAAATTAATTTTTCTCAAAACACTATTGAAACAGTAACTAAAAAGCAAACAGAGTAGACTTGGTTTTGACTCGATGTATTTACTAACTGCTAATGTGCTACCCAGGAAATTTAATTTTCCTCCCATACTCTGTCACTCCCAATTTTAGCTTCACTTTGTGGAAGGAAACAGTTGTTGTTCAGGACAGCCCCGATCCTGTACCATTCACTGTCTTCAATGAGTGCAGGATAGACTTTAAACCTAACTAAAAATCTTGTAAGAAGTGTAGGCCTGCCCACAGAATGTTAATCTCTGGTTTTCTTTTCAGCAGGAGACGCTTTTTTCTTTTTATATAAAAATTTGCATTTGAAGCCCCTCAATTTGCATTTTCTCCAATCCAGGATTAAATTAGTTCTCCCCCCCCCCAGTGAAATAGGTCTGGCTTTAATTTAAATTGCTATGTGAATACAATTTTCCAGGCAGGTAAACACAAAATAATTTTCACAGCCTGTTCTTTCTCAGGGTCTTTGACGTGTGTATGTTGTGAGAGAAGTTGTTAATAAATTTGAATTTCAGAAGTAGTGAAAGAGAATATCCTTTTAACTATTCATTGCAAAACGCGATGCAACAGTTAGAGGGATGAGAACATGATCAGAGATATAATTGTGGCCGTCAAGCCCGTTCTGAGGAGACAGGCCCTTTTTAGAGCTGTTTATTTTTCCATAATTAAAATTGTGGCTGTGTGATTTGGAAATTAGCCCTCTGTGTCAATAGGGAAGCGATGGATTTAGTCAGCTGCCGTTGCGGCTGCTAAAGTTCCTCATAACTGCTTGCCTGAAAAACCAAAATACATCTGAAGGCCCGTCCAGGCTGGTGCCAGTCATTCATGGTGAACGTCTCCAGCCTGATGAAACTCTGCTCCTTTCAATTTTCAGTAGCTTGTATTTGAAGAGAGGTTTATTGCAGGCTGCAGACCTCTTAACGAACTTACAGCGTAGCATAAATAAAACTTAAACGACAGTTTGGGAAAACTTGGACCAGATTGAATTTTCTGGGGAATCTATCTGCAAAGAGACAGCTAGCGCAAAATTTTGGCTTGAATTTGACTTTTTGTCAAGTCCGAGGTTCAAAATTAACTTCTCAGGTATTATAAAGAGCTGGGAATTATTTTTGGACAAATATTTTGTCAAAGAAATGGAAAATGTTCTTGTGAGAGGAAAGAGGGAGAAGGTTGACTTCAGTGAGTCGGAGGCAAGCAAAGCAAACAAAAAGAGAAAAGATTTATTTTTTTTTTAAAATGGCAAAGCGTTTGCTTTCATCATTCACGAAGCGGAACACTGCGCGGTTCTAATTTGAGTTCCTCAGAATGGAGACTGTAACTGAAAAGTTTAAAAATATACCTACATTTTAGATGTTTCAATTAATCCAGGCATGAAATGGAACATTTTATTTTGCGTAGGGCAAAGGCCAAGAGAAATAGTTAAGCCAATGCAAAATTCTTCAGGTTTTCCTTTCTGCTGAAAAGACAGAAAATACAGGGGTTTATTTTCTCCTTCTTTTTTTTTTTTTTTTTGTTCTGTTTTGCTATTTGGCTTCAGAATTGAAATCTCTTTACTGAGGGTGATTTTCAGATGCTGTTGTACAAAGTAAATAGAAGGTTTTGGTGGGGATGTCTTTGCCATTTAGGTTTTAGTTCTGGATCTGGAAATGTTTTCCGTTCTTGGCTGCGCTTGGTCGCAAACAGCTGCTTATCACCGTCCTTAGTTTTTCCTGATGCCCATTTCTGTGTCTTCTCATAATCCCAGTCTTCGCCCTTGTGGGTACTTCCCTGTAAGCCCCCTTTCCCTGGGCTATTGTATGCTGGTATGTTTTCACTTCTACAGCCAGCCCCAGGATGTTTATTGCGATACGCTGTGCCCGTGTACTTCCCAGTTCTTCATGCCATCTGTTTGATTTTTCTATTTCTTAATTACAATGCCTGGTACTGGCTGGAAGCTCAGCAGAGGCCATACCCCTGCGGGTCTGTTCCCAGCCCTCAGCTTACTGGTAGGGGCAGTTTGTATCATTCTTTTTAGCAGTATCATTCTTTTTTAACAAATTGTGATTTACGATCTGTTCCTGTGGCTGTTCTCCTGTGCTCATCTGGGTTTTCTTGTTATTTTTTCCCCCTTTTTGAAGTTAGGAACAAGACATATTTTGGAAGCTATGGAGGCTGCAGGGCATCATATCAACACGCTGTTTCTGTGCGGTGGGCTGAGCAAGAACCCCCTCTTTGTGCAGATGCACGCTGACATTACTGGTAAGTTAGAGGAAGTGCGGGGAAAGGAGTGTAAACTACTTTATTGTAGGTGGCTAAATACTTTATCTTTAGAAAAATAAATACTTACTTTATATAGAACTGTCTTTTGCTGATTGGCCAAAAAGTGTGTAATGAAATGTTACTTCCTGCAAGACTGGATTTCCTGAAATTTCAAGGCATCCCCATACCGCAGAGATGCGGTGCAAACAAAGCTCCGTATGTCCTATTGTCTGAAAACAGAGTTCTGGAGAAACCTCCGGCATGATTTCTAAGCTGTGGCTCTTTGACTTGCCAATAGAATAAATATAAAAACTTTGTATGGAATTTTAAAAACCAGTCTGTGTAAATGGCGTGTCAGGGATGTTTCTCACTCTCAGATTTTTAAAAATTTTTCGAAATGTGTTATAGAAATTATTCCATTCAGTCCAGTTACAAGAAGTTAGTTAGGCAAGGATAATTTAATTCCTGGTGGGGGGAAAGTCCTGGGTATGTAGCTCATTACAAGAGGAGGGGGTATGTTTGTTCTCCCTTAAGCCTGTGTGCGTTGGACATCTTAGCACACCTGTGAGTCAGTTGAGTATACTTTAAAAAATGTGGAAAAAATAACAAAATTTAGTGTAAAGGACTTCAGAGAGACTTTGAATGATGTGTGTTTTGGGTATATTTCAAATTAAGACCAGTTGAGCTGTCATGAATAATGTTTAAGGCTCAGATTTGGGGCATTTGGTCTGGAGATCTGACTTGCCCTAACATCACACCACACTTCATAACCTTGTTACAGGAGGGAAGACGAAAATATGCTTTATGTACTTACCTGAGATGAAAACAGAAATTGAGAAGCGAAAAGCATAATGCCTATTGACCTTAAAATTCACTATCTGCATTGTAGTCAAAGTGACGCTTTCTGTTTGTGAAAATGGATGTTGACAAGTCCGTGCCTTGCCTTGTATAACTCAAATGTTTTAGGTGAATTTCAGCTCCGTGTAGAGTTGGGATCCTGCTTCACGATGTGTAAAACTAAAGATCTGTGAAAAAGGTATTCTGATTAAAATGTAATCAGAAGTTCTTTGACTGTAACTAATGGCCAAGTACAATTCAGTACAAAAAGGCCTTTTTGCAGTCTGGAGTTCTCCCCCATTTGTAAAATCAGTGACTGACAAGGGATGTCAGAGTTCATCTCACTGAAATGCTCTTGGTTATGTTGAACTCATTAGAGCCTATCAGATAAAATAACTAGCATTCCAGGATCAATCCTCCATTCTTTCCCCAAAAGAAAAAAATCTGAATATATTATTGTTAGCTGCAAATGCCCATGACTCAGCCATGCAGACATCCAATAGATAATTTCGCAGGCCACTTAAAAAGTATCTTGATCTTTTTGTTTGCCTGGTAAGAATTCTGTATTCATTCTGATGATGCGGGAAATGTGCAGTAAATTTTAGAGCACGCTGAAAATGGCTCACTGCTTCAACGCCTGGCAAACAGCCGGGTAGCTGTAAGCTTGAGTTTTAGATTTTCCTATTCCAAGTTGACCCAAGTCCTGAGCTGTGGCCCCTCTGAACCGGAGGAATGCTCAGGTGACTGATCCTCCAGTAATGTTTTTAAAGTGGATTTGTTTGGTCAGAGCACTTTAAGGGATGCTGTAATTACACTAGTTCGCTGTTAGCCATTCCAGCAATCAAACAGCAAGGTCTCACTCTGTCCCTGTCACCCTGCCTGTGCTAAATGTAGGAAGAAATGGCATAAAAAACACTGCACGAAAGATGGTTGTAAGGAGCTTTATGCTGGTGGAACAGTCCAAAGTTATCGTAATGTAACTGGATGCCTGGGTACAAGATGAATTTCCTTTGTATCGATAATTGTTTCATATATAAATAATTTTATTTCTCATTTTGAAAAGCGTGTATTTGCCTTTTCCTCTGTAGGGCTTGTTCATGGCTCACTTTGGATCTTCCTCCAAATTTCATCTCCTTCTAATCTTACGGTTGTCTCTCAGGAACAGCATTTTTGGGGGCATAATATCATTGAGGCTATTCACAGAGGGGAGCCCTCCTCCCACCACCGTGTTTGCATCATCATTCATTGAATGAAATTATCTCAGTATCTCAGTAATGGAAATGTAGACACATGCCTAATACTGTAGGAATATTAAACTTTTTGGCTAAGGATAAGCATCTAAAGTGCAGCTAGAGAAGTATTTAGACTTATGCTATTGTTTTGGGTTTTTAAGGAGAATTAAGAAAGCAGGCTGAGTTTTATTTGTGTATTAGTCTTTTCCTGCTGTTTCTACACTAGTAATACAGGTCTTGGAAAACTTGATGTGAACTGAGGGAAAGTATGTTCATGATAGTACCCACGGGGGATGAAACAGTAATTTTTAATTCTACTTCAGAATATATATTGAGTTTGTTTATTTTTCCAGTGTTTTAATCTTGTTTTCGAGTATCTTGCACAATTTGGAAGACAAGATTTCTCTTCTTATTTCATACATAGCTTGTAAAAGTTTACTAGTCATATTTTCATGTCTTCCAGCAAAACCAGACTGGCTTTGTTGGCTATATATTTAAAAACAAACACAAACAATCTCTTTTTTTATTGTTCGTTGCCAAAGAAACAGAAAGGGTACCACCCTGTTTTCCCCTGGAGGTCAACTTTTAATAGGCACGTGGGTTTGGAGGGTGTGGGTAACAGGTCTATACCAAACCCCTGGAGATAAATAGCCAGTGTCAAAGATCTGGGGGGGGTTGCTCTTTGTATGCTTTATGTTCCGTGTTAATATTTAGCTGAAATCGTTTTATTTAAATTCTGCATTTTTCTTGGAGCCTGGAACAACAGAGCAGAGAGATTTACATTAACCTACAGTAGACTGTAGCGCTGAATGGAGCTGTGAACATGGTTTTGAAGTCAAGTCCTTTTTGATTTCTTTTTTCTTTGTCTTTTTTTTTTTTTTTTTTTTTTTGCTTTAATTATTTGTTGTGCCGCTGGTGCGGTACTGCTATATACTTCCTAACAGAGGCATGGCTTTTTCTTGTATAGGCAAGCCTGTTGTCCTGTCCAAAGAAGTGGAGTCTGTTTTGGTGGGTGCTGCTATTCTTGGAGCTTGTGCTTCTGGGGATTTTGCATCTATACAGGTATGCAGGGCCTGATTTTTTTTTTTTTAATTTATATTTTATTTTTTCAGTTTTAATGCATTTTACACTTTGACATTTGGCACCGTGCACTGACTTGAATTGAAGTGGAAAAGTTTGTAGATTCTGCGCAGCCGGACAAGAGCCAGCATTTCTTTTCTTTCTCTCCACCCTTTTTTTAACTCCATATGTTATTTAGGTGTATCGAAGGTTCATTTGACTGTAAGGGCGTGCAGGTAGAAGCTGCTCCCTATGGAGTTAGGTCATGTAATTTTGCAGGCAAAACTAGGAATTTGGCAAGGCTCTGATCCTGCAAGAAGGTCACATTTTCATCTCAGTTATATTTGTCCTACTTTCCTTCCTTCATATTGAGCAATGTTAAGCATAAGAAACAACGTAGCACTATTTATGCAGTACAAAATGACACACCTATACCTCTTGCCTTGCCCACAGTGAATGCAGAGTTAATAATGAGGATGGAACTTCATGTTTATTCATGTTATTTCAATCCATTACCTGTTGTAAAAGGGGCAGTGAGGCTTTTATGTTCAGTGGATGGGCCAAAGCATGACTTAGCTGCATTTATGTAAACAGAAGAAACCCGAAGAAGGGTCTCTATGCCCAAATCATATCTGTTTTCCCATCTGGCGATTCCACTAGTATAAGACCTGCCCTCTCTTCAAGCTGCATGTGGTTGGACAAATTCTTTATCAAGATGGTCCCTGGATAGGTTTTTCTTTATAACGTCAGGCACAGATATTTGTAGTTGAAATTTTGCATAAAAACACATCTGAATGTATTTTATGAATAGGGGGTTCAGCTTCTCAACTGAGTTAAATTGAGGCAGTTCCACTGGATTCAATAAACAGCTCAACATAAGCTGAGGAACTGGGCCGTGTTTGGCATTTTTCCAAATTTGAAACTTCTAATTGTGAATATTCTCCAGCATGGTATAAGTTAGCAGGAAGAGCAGTTTCCTTTAATAAGAATTTTTCCGTTAAAATTGATCCCATTGCAACAAATATGTAGTACAATAGATAGCTCTATTTAATAATTCCAGTGCTTGTAAAGAGAACTTGTTTTGATAAATGTAATTTCAGTAGCAGCTTTTGGTGGCAGGACTTCATGTTTAATTCCTGCTCTTCTGCTAATCTTCTGCCTTCACATACACAGATATTTCATTCCAAGTTTAAGATGTTTTGCACTATTGTGCAATAACTGAACATCTCAAAACTGATTTTATTTTCTGTCTTCATAACCATTCGCAAAAACTAATGCTGCAGAGTTTTCTGTAATGTGTTTTTATATAATCTTAGTATATTCATTTCTCTTTAGTTTTTATCCCTGCCCTTATATATCAAAATATTTCAGAAGTGTATTCAGTAATGTCAGAACAGATATGTATATTTTATACATACACACATATATGTCAGCCTACATAGCTTGCTCCTGCAGAAATCTTTTTCAGTGAAACTAGATCATTGAACCAGTCATGTCTCAGACTTTTTAATTTAAAAAGTGTTTGCTCTTTTACTGTTACAATATGTCAGGTGGTACCCGCCCCTTTGGTTATGGGAATGGTTTTTGGCTTGTCATAAGCACAGTGCAGGTTCTGTGGGCCTTCTTGGAGTAAACTTCTCCTCAGGGCTTACGTGTGACTGTTGGCAGCCGGACTTCATGGCTCCTTATGCTTCCTTCCCATTTCTGCTTGAACCAAGTAAGTGAATACCAGTACGTAAAAAAAAAAAATGAATACAAATTGCAATCCAGTGCCTCAGCACAGCATAAGGACTCTAGTTTCCCAGATGCAGCCTCTGCCTTTTCCAGTGCTTCAGCAGGCATTTGTGTAAGGTCTGGTTCCCAGGGGTTTGCTGGTCGACAGGAGAGTTTCCTTTTGTGTCACTGAGTTTCAGGTCAAGCCCATGGGCTTCCCTGGGATGTCTCTGAAATGGAAAAGGGGAAAGTAGTTTGGAAGCTGCTGCTGTTATACATCCCCTCAGACATTTGTAGAACGTTTTTTTCCATTGTACTGCCTGTGATGATCACTGGGAGCCAGGTGAGGCCCTGGATCCTATCCAGGATGCCACAACATCTCTGCAGTGTGAAGGAACCACCCTCTAAATGCTTCGGCTGAGTGTGTGTTAGATCGTCATTAAAGAGGTGCCAACTATGACAATATCAGTTGTATCATGCAGCAAATATGTTAGATTTTGTAAAAATATTTTTGAAAGAATTCAGCTACATGGGATCAAGAAACAAGAAAGTGAATAAATGTGTTTTGGGGAGCAAGGAGGTGTAAAGGCACATCTAGCGTTGCGGTTCAATAGCCTTCTTTTACATTTATTTTTTGAACACATCTTCCAAGACAAACCTTTCTTAGAGGTGCTGCTGCAAACATTCAGCATCGTTGTAGTCTTTGCAAATAACAGAGGTTATTACCTGTCCTCTAATAGATGGCTTGTTATTATTGTGCTTTCCAAAGCTCTTTGTTTGTTCAGTCTAATAGTAAAGGAGAAAATTATGGGGGTTTTACCAATAACCTCTTTCCTTATGTCTATGGTTGTTTGAAGGGGAATTTTTACTGTATTTGTCCTAGTGACTGGTCACATTTCTCAGAATTATTTTTGGCCATTTACCCTCAATGTTAAAACCAAAATACTTAAAAGCTATCTGGTATTCATGGGTTGGCTCTTCTCCATTTTCTAAAACTGGAGCATCTTTAGGACAGCTTGGAAATAACACCCAAAGCCAGGATCCCTCAAAATCACTTCTGATAATCTCGGTCCGGCTTTAACATGCTGTGCTGGCAAAAGGACTGGCTGCTGAGCAGACAGGTAAAACCCACCAGCGATGAGCAATAGCAGTAGCATTCCTGGGCTTCTGCCAGGGAATCTTGTATGGAAGGATGTGCACGTGTGCTGTGTAGTATGTGCGCAGGGAGTGATGCTTTGGGAGCTGCTGAGCCTACGGGCACGGGGCAACCAAGTCAGAGCCACTGCTCCAGCTCTCTGCTCTCACTCAGAAAATCTGAGCACACAGAAGATCCTCAAAATCTACCAGGGCATCACTTTTCAATAGAGGAAATAAAAGATGTATCATCTAGGGAAGACCCAACTCTATGGTAACCTTATATAGTAATTAGAGTTAGGCTTTATTTGGCTTAACGGTTAAGAAATGCATTGGAATTAGATGGTATTTCCTTAGGGGTAAAGTATGTGGCTGTGGTGGTTACTGTTACTCTTGTGCTCTCCTGTACTATCCTGATGGATATATTCCTGACAGAATACCCTACTCTGTCACTGGGATTTGGAAGTGGGGAGGTATCTGCTTTGGAGGAGGATGGTTTTTCCAAAGGCAGGCACTTGCTTCTCTACATATTGCTGTATGATGAGCCCAGTCAGAAGCGTGTGTGAGACAACAGGATTCTCACCCTTCACTCTCTTGAGCGGTTGGTCATAGTGGCTGGAACCCTGAAGAACTTTGTTGAAGAATCTTTGTCCTTTGGAATCCCTAAATCAGTTTCTTCTCACAAAGCAACAAGCACCAACGTACCTCCTGTCTCCTTTCCCTTTCTATACAACAGCAAGAGTATTTGCAAGGTGCAGCATTTTGTTCTGATTCTTAATTTTCATATATTTTTATTCATATTTTGAGTGATTTGTGGACCAACGGTTTTCATGCTTTCTATTGACCACATCTGTGTTAGTACCAAAACCCTCAGTGTGCTCTGCCTTGACAAAGAAGCATTGGAAATGAAGATTATTGCAAAATTTGTAACCATACAGGTTAATTTGCTAGATTCTAATGTGGTTCTAAAAGCTCAAGCTCCTTGAAGCTGCATTTTCTTCTTTAGGTAATTCTATCAAGGAAAGATTTATAACCTCCATCTCTCATGCCTGGTCACCATATGTTGTTGCTTCAAAGAATGTTGACTTCCCTATTTTCCTCTTCATTTACTCTCTCTGCATTTTTCTCCTCTGTGGTAAAACTGAATTAAAACAATTGGTCTATCCAAAAAGGCAAAAAAGAATATGCAGCGTGGTGAGTTCTTCTCCATTTCATCTTTTGGTTATTTAGTCTCTAGAATCTCCGGAAAGGGGAGAAAATCTTCTGAATTTCTTCTGGCAATTTGAGTTATCTTTTCATTTGCCCCTAAAAATGCTACACCTTTTTTCTTTTTGTGGTTTTCTTGTGTTTTGATTGTTGTGCTTCTGAACCGTAACACAGCCTGGCTGGGCACAGAAGACAGCACTATGTAAAATAGTATGACATAAAGGTTTTTGAACTATACACTCTATTTTTGGGTTTTGGATTTTTGAAATATGTGTTGCATTGAATGAAATAACCTTAACATTGCCGGCTTAGACGGGTCAATTTATTGGTTCTAGCCATTCCTTTCATGCTGAGCAGCAGGATCGTTGGTTTTCTATGTGATTGTTTCTGCAGTAAAAATATAGTTTCCGGTTTAGCAAGCCAACAATTCCTTCTCAGTAAGAATGTTCAATAAATAAATGTCAAAGTTTCCAGTATATCCTCGTTACTCTGCCTCACTTGTATGTAATTGAAAATGGGAAGAAGTTGCTGTTTGATTTGGCAGCCATCCAGCTCCTTTTTTTTTTTGGATAACCTACTCTTTGGGACAAAGCTGTACACCAGGGAACAGGATTATTGCTTTATAAAATCCTGCTGCCCACTGACTATTCCTTAATTGCATATTAAAGTAATTAATAAAATTACCTGTATGAAACCAGATTACCAGATTTTTATTTTTTTTATTTGCTGTCTTAATGCGGGTCATTCTTACTGGCTGATAAGGGAGAAAAGAAGCTTCATATGATTTACTGTAATACCTTTTACTGGTAACTTTCTGTAATCAGCTTTCTGTAATCATTATTGGTGTAAAACATTGAGCTAGGAATTAGAGTCTACGTGACTACAAGATTTTTCAGGTATACAATTGACTTTTAAGGGAGGTGCGGTCTTTTCTTTGTTAGTTTTGGTTCTTACGCAAGTTGGTGGGATATCGTGCAAAAAGATTTTGAATTTTGTTTTTATAAAGTGGATCGGAGATACATAAAAATTAGCCGGATTCTATAGAAAGAGGTGTTAGGTAATTACTTAATGTGGATTAGTTGAATTGTTTAGCGGCAGTAGCAGTTGAGCAAGTGAAGTGCCCCTTAGGTACAGTTTGCATCCCTGGAAGCTGTGTGGATCAGTGTCACCTGGCTCACTTTCAGGAGGATAGAGATAGAGGCCATAGCTATGAGGGAGATACATTGCAGACAGGGCTTTGAAGTTATGATGGTGAGGGAGAAATGATTCACTTACAACCGTGCACTAAAGGAACTCGAAAGAATTTTCTTTATGCACTGCTTGATTATGCTTAATTTAATGGACATCTCCTTTCAGCTGTCTAAGGACGTTGTTGGGTGATACAGCATAGAGGATAAAATCGAATAACAGAACCCACAGATAACACAGGGTTGGCAAAGATGAGCCAGGAAGAACATGCGATATTCAGTGTATTCACCTCCTAACAATGAAAATGTCACAGACTGTCATGAACGTAAAGAAGTTCTTCAGTACGATAGTGCACAACCTCAGTACTGGACCAACTGGCAACTGTGAGTAGACAACATTTCATGAGAACACCTGTAAATAGTACTGGGACATATTCAACAGTTTTGCTGACAGAACTGGAAGGGATCAACCTATTTCCATTTCTGGACCAGGCAGTCTCTGGTGTAATTTTGTTCCACTTATTTCAATGGACGTGCTTCAGTTGATGATCTGATCCTCTATTCCTCTTCCAGAGCATTACCTGGCAGGTCATGGATTGAAATTAATACAAGCGTCTTGTTGATTTCCATATTTTCAAAAGCAAGAACCGAGTGAAAGATCAGGGAGGGGATATTTTTTTCCTTAGAAATGGTAATAACTTGGGAAATCAAAAGAGGAAATAAAATGACTTCTCCCTGTTGAGTTAGGGAATGTTGCCTTCCCTCATCTCATTAAAAATTTAAAGCGCTCTTGTTTTTGAGCAGGGTGAATTAGTAATTAAGTGTTATAATCAACTTGTGTAAACATAATATTGAAGGAGAGCAGCAAATTAATCATTTCGTTGGCTTGCCTTACCCAATTAATGCACCTTTTAGTAAAGGCCTTCCTGCCGTGTTGGGATGATTTTTTTTCCCCTCCTGTTTCCTTAATCAGAGGATTTTGGAAAGGTGGAGGAAGGAGACGGTTGTTCTTTGGCACCGCAGTGTACTCAAGGAGTGTGTTAAACTGCTGTGTTCTTGACTTCCTTTTCTTCAAAAGCTCCACATTTGTACATGTACAGTTTGAGCTCCGGCTTTAGAGGACACCATCCTTGGGCAAGGCAAGGTGGCAGCTTTTGCTCTTCTGAGCAGTGTATTGGCTGGGTACGGCCTCTTCATCTGAGGGGTTTTTTTAAAAATTCCTTCCTGGATTGTATATGATCAGTCTCAATTGACAGAACATGTGCTCCATAAAAAATGACTTTACATTTCAGTGCATAGCTTATATATCTACTGTTAGAGATGGTATTCTAATGGTGACAAGAGCTGGATCTTCACAGTCCATTCCTTTGTTGTTCTCTCACTTCTGGCTGGTAGCAAAGTTATCAAGGGATGTCCTGGACAGTTCGTGATGTGGACCCTACTGTTTGCTGAGAACCAAACGGGTTTCCACGTAAGCAGCTAAGATATTCCATGGCTGTGGAGTATATTTGCAGCTAACCAGGCTGGACTCGGCAGTAAAACTCTGTCCCTTTACCTCTTTCCTTGGTGTTTTGACACTGAAATATATCTTTGTCTAATTGAAAGGGTGTTTTTTTCCCTTGTGTAATAAAGTTAGATTCAACACAGCGTGCATGAAACCACCAAGATACTGGCAATGCCTCTGGCTTTTATATAGAGTCAGCTGCCTTCTTACCAGAAATCTTTAGAGAAATATAGATGAGAGAGAAAAATTAAAAGGCAGTGATTTGATGGCCACTGTCCAGTTCCTTGTGGCCTAGTGTTTATGGTACAAAGAGTGCCTTTTTAGTGAGCATATTTTGGCCTTACTGTCAAGAAGTCTTTGCAGTAAGGGTAAAAAGCAGATGAATCACGGCTCCTCTTTCGCCCTAAAGATAATCCTTCTGTATTAAAGCTGAGAAATATAAATGCTTTGTCTGTCTCTGCCAGGCACAAAATGAGCTTTCAATCAGTTCGAGAGTGTGATTTTTTTTTTTTTTTTTTTTTTTTTTTTCACTTTTCAAGCCGCAATAAATATACAGAAGCATTTCTACTTTCTTTCAGCTGACTTCAGTGGACAGTATTTCCATATGGTTGGAAATCCTCCCTTGGTGGGAGTTAAATCACTCGTACAAGCACCGCCACTTCGGGAGTCAAACAGCTGAGATGTGGCTGTAGCCGATAGCACGATGCTTTCACAAAAGTGCTAAGAAAAGTACCCTCTGTCTTGTTGCTGTTTACTGACATGTGATACTGGTTGACATCTGTTGCCCTTCTCATTTGAGGACTGTTTGCTTTACTAACTTTAACATTTCCACATTGCTATGCTGCTGAAGTGCAGATACACAAATCTCCTTGGAGTCCCCAAGGTCCTTTTATGAGAAGCAGAGCTGCCATCATTTGATATCATCCTGCTGGCTGCCTTTTATATTGGGGTTGAGAGAAATAACTCTGTTGCTGTTAAACATTCTTGGTGGAGTGCAGTGGCTAATGCTATATGTTGTCATACATTTGATGTATTATCAGATCGGTACACGCTGTACAGTAGTGTTTGGTTCGTTGTCACATTAGATGATTTGTGGTGGGTTTATATCACTTGAAATTATTACAGGTAAAAACTTGTCTAAGAAAATGTCAAAGTTTGTTGTAGCAGGTCATATAGCTACTGAAATGACGGATGGTCCATAATGCAAAATTCTCAGTTAATGTAAATCAGCATTGCTCCGGGATTCCGGAGGAGTGACACCAGTTTACTCCAGTGCCCTGATCCAGTCAAGCACTTAGGTACATCATCTGACTTTCAAGTAGGCAAGAAGCTCAGCTGAAGGTAAGCGGGACTGCCCGTGTGCTGAAGTACTTCACTGGATCAGAGCCCAAACAGGAATCGGACACACAGTTCACTTGTAGATGACACATCTTGAAACGATAAAGGCTATTACAGCCCTTGCAATTGGTTCATCTTATTTCCCACTGAGAAACAAGCTGTGGATGCTATAGGTAACAGGATACAAAGGCGGTGTCTTTTGTTAAGTGCTGTCCTTTTGTGGACACTTAGCATGCTCCATTTTAAATGTCATCCAGTACGCAAATGTTCAGATTTGGAATTTCTCAGTAACTCTTTAATGACAAGGAAGGGCAGCTGCAGTAAGTCAGTGTAATATATTGGCTATAACAGAACCTACCCACTTACATTAGCCGAGTGTCTGGCACAGAAGCACTAAAGTTGGAGGCAACAATCTCAGAAATCCAACACTTAAAGATAGGGCCGTGTTATTTTTTTTTTAAAGTAGGTGGTTTAATGAAATACCACACAAATGAAATGAAATGAAATGAAATGAAATGAAATGAAACATGGCCTTTTATTTGGGTGGAAGGAGATGGGGCAGTGTGTCTTGGGATATCAATGTGACTTACTTGTTTATTAATTCTGTCTGAGAGTGGGGATAAAGATTTTATTACTTATTTTTCACATTTATGAGGATGGACTGAAAAGGTAATAAAGACCTCAGAGATGCTCAAATGACCAAAGAAATCTATTTAATCCTCTGTCTTTGTGCTGAAGGTGCAGCATGACGGCTGTGCGCGTTGGCGTAGCTCCATTGACTTCACCCGAGAACTGTCTCTTGCACACACGTACCCAATTACCATGTTAGAAGCAACCATATGTATGCAAATACAGTCTCTTCTGTCTGTAGGCTCAATGTGTAGATCGTCATGCGTTTTAGCTTTTAATAAACTTACATCAGCTGATGTTGGCAAAGAATAAGATTTAGCGTTTTGTGGATCTGCAGAAGTTGAGACTCTTACTAAACCAATGGTATTCTTCTCATCTGTCAGTAAGCCCCAGACCTGGCAAGCAGGAGGAAATACTCTGCCTGGAATAGTTCAGGTTCTGCTGCCGCGTATTTTTGTAACAAACCATGAAATGACCACGGTGGAGTTTGTTTAAGGAGATGTACAATTAGTTGATGTTTTTTCAAGCAGACTAAGACCAAGATCAGCTTGTAGAAGTTTAGTCACACATATATCACAACCTTACAGTTTTTCTAGCATCCTGGCCCTGTCTTTTCTTGAGGAAAACCATAAATATGAGAAAACCATAAACATGTCTTTACAGTAGATAGATACTTCTTTAAGATGTGCTGTGATCCATCTCCTTTCTATTTTAAGGACAGATTTTACCCACGTACTCAGAGACAGAGCTGAAGTCATTTGGACCTTGGGCTCGCCTTCTGTCCAGGCCATTTAAGCAGGGAAAAGTGCGATAGCAATATTTTATAGAAAGGATGAGTACAAAGGAGGATAGCATGGATCCTTTGTAACTGTCCGTAGCCAGTAAGGTCCTTTTCAGAGTGTGTCTCGTTTAAATGATGTTTGGGATGTCAAACAAGCTAAAGTCTTTCTGCCCTCACCTCTTCAATAGCTGAGCGAAACAACCTTCAAGTTATGCACTGGAGAATTGGAAACTCAATCTGACTGCATTGTGAGATTAATTTTCCATCTGGGATTTGCACTCTCGCTATGTCAGCGCAGGGGATCAGACTGTTCTGTGGCAAAGCACAAGCATGTAGAGTCACAGCATTAGCTGTCTGAAATGCTTGAGGGTTTTTCACAGTAAATTTTTTGAAGGACATTACGATCACTTAGTCATGGGATTTGATGCCAGTAGTTCGTACCACCAGGACATACTTTAGCCACCCTATATTTGAAGTTTTATAACTTACATGTACTGCGTTGTCCTTTCTCCTGAAGATGTCTAGAGGGGGTTGTATGTCAAAATTTGCCCTATCTGTATAGTTTAACAAGACTCTGTTTACTGTCTAGGCATTTCCAATACATTTCATTTTTTTGTGGTTAACAGGAAAGACATTTTTCTTTCTTCCGTTTCATACAATAATGGATCTGAAATGGTAGATGAGAGATCCCGTAACCTTTATTAGTTTTATTAGCAATAGAAGGCAGTTGCTTTTCTTAGCATACTGACTTTTCTTATCCTCAGAATTGGAATCCAATTCTCCTTCTCCTTTCTTTGTTCAGCTAAGTCACAGGTTCTTGTTTCCCTGGTTTCTTAGATAGTGACATATATCAACCATTCCCAGCTCTTGCTTGCTTGCTTGTTTTGAAGCAACTTTTCACACCCCCTGTGCTTAGACATTTCTGAGGCACAGTTTGATACTAGAAATTGGACAGTGACATGTAGAGAGAATCCATATGAAATCCCTTCATGGCTCTGTTTTGTTTTTACTGGGACAAGTGTTCATGTAATGATTAGCAAGACCATAATTGTCACTCTTGAGGGAAGTCTAGGCAGGAAGGCTAACCACCGAGTGGGTATGGAAAAGCATAAATTGCAGATTTTTGCACAAAGATGCTCCTCCAAATGAGGGTTGGAAAACACTAGAAGAACACAAATAAGGAGAACCACTGTGCCCATATCTTGCTGTGCCTTATAAGCGTGTTTAAACAGCAAGAATAATGTATAGGGGACGTACTTAATGTATAGAACTCCTAGGGGTTGCATTCACCAAAGCATTACTAACCTTCAGTACATAAATACATTTTGAGCCGTGTAGGGCCTGTTTTTGTGAGCACCTGCTAGAAGTTGGTCTTCTTTGCACAGCTTCCAGCTAGTCCTTTACCAGGTAGAAATTTTAGGGAGGAGTGTGGGTGTGGAAGCTCTGATGGGAGCACATTGTCTTGCCAAGGATGAGAGTAAAGGGATGTGGCAGTGCACTCCTCGCTAAGCAGAGTGAGGAGCGGTTACATCTCACCACGTCACTTCTTTTGGAGCTGTGGATGCACAAAGGACCCTCCAAGGGTAAACATTCTGGAAAATAAACCAATTTGTAATCAGTATTTTCTCCTCTGAAGAATCTCTCCACAACAAAAGTATGTGTGGAAAGCTGTACCGTAACCAAGCCCAACCTCTTATTCCCAGAATCGTGGGGCGGAGGATGGTAATGTGTCGCATGTGAAAGGTCCCTTCATTGTCCAGCCCTATAGCTCAGAACTGAGTTCAACACCTTGGATATAGTCACCAAAATATTGCTGTGTCAGGCTCTTTTTGCTTTCAAAATGTCTGGGTTTTTGCCTAATTGATTTTTGCCTAATTTTCCCAGTCTTCCTATTTGTTGTCGTGAAATCACTCATTTCTATTAACTTTAAGTGGTTTAGATATTGAATCCTCTATCTTTAGTCGAGGCTGAGGGAAGCAGTACACGAGTGTCGTACAGCAGATAAATTGGATGTGTGGTAGCCTCTAGGCTGGAAGCTGGCACTTAGCTTAGGTGAAAGAGATGAGTAATGGCCCTAAAGACGCTAAGCTGTTTGAAGCTCTTCTGATAAATGGGGTCTTTTTTGTGATGAGCTATCCTCACTTTTTTTGACGGGTTGGTATAAAAGCTTTGTATATACAAGCACATTACTCATTATTTACCGGTCGCGTTGCAAGGTTGTTTAATTTTGCAATAGTCCCATCTAAGGGATGATTCTTGCATTGCATGAAAGGGAGACTAAGCGAGCTTTGCTTTTCATTTGCTTTGTACAACTTTGCCCCCGTGGAAACATTGGATAGCCAGCGCATTTGCCATAAGACACAAATGCTGAACTTGTGCCTTTCTGGATGTGGAAGTTCCAGTCATCCCAGAGGAGAACCAGCCATGGAAAGAGAATAAAAGAAACATGAGAAGGAAGAGAAGTGTGGTGGAGAATGGGGCTTTTCTTTTTTGTCACTAAAACCCCAATATCCCCACCATCTCCCTCTCCCTAGTCCCACTCTGATTTTTTTTTTTTTGCTCTTGTATTCTTGCCTTCTTGTTCATGCTTCTCTTTTGTTTAATTTTTTTTCCTCTTTCTTCTTTTCTCATCTGTTGATCACTTTTTCCTCTCCTCTCCTCTCCTCTCCTCTCCTCTCCTCTCCTCTCCTCTCCTCTCCTCTCCTCTCCTCTCCTCTCCTCTCCTCTCCTCTCCTCTCCTCTCCTCTCCTCTCCTCTCCTCTCCTCTCCTCTCCTCTCCTCTCCTCTCCTCTCCTCTCCTCTCCTCTCCTCTCCTCTCCTCTCCTCTCTTTTTCTCTCTTTTTCCCTACTCTTTCCATGTGTCAGTCCCTTACCTGTGTCCTCACGTAATGAAAAGCAGAGGAAGGGATGGTTAGTGGCTCGTTCAGTGCTGATTCCTTGAGAGGTCCACTCTCAAGGCTTGTAGGACTTCAGTAAACCGTTGTGGTGTATCCTCTGTTTGTGGGTACAGCACAGCCACGCAGCATTGATTGGGCTGTGCCAGGGTTCTTGGGCTGGAAGAGGGAAGATTTATGATGGCATTGATCACAGTGCTAAAATAAACTGCCAAAGGAATATGAGTTTGTAAATGCCAACATTTTATACACAAAATGAAGGACACTGGCTAAGGAAGCCAACTGCCTGGGTTAGCTGTTCGACATCTGAAAATGGCAAGTCTTTAAAAGCAAAGAGCCAGAAAAAGTCATTTATATTAAAACAAACTCTGTCATGAGTCATTTGACTTCTTTTTCTCTTACACACATAGTTTATGTCTCAGGCCTTCTAAGGCCCAAGTAACATCTGATACTCTTTAGGCTGAGCCGGCTCTAATAGGAGTAGGATCCCGCTTCCAGTTACAGTGTACCACTTAGAACTCTATTTAATTTGAGTCTTGTGTTTAAAGTCTGTAGCTATTACTTATTTGTCATTTTTATGGTAATAGAAAAGCTTGTTTGTCTGTGATTCAGTCCCAGCCATGCTGTTGAACAGGGCTGTGTCCTCAGCAGCAGCAGAGGAAGTTGCCCGAGAGGGGCTTTGACTTTTTGCCTCATTCGCTTTTCTCATGCGGCTTCAGTCGTGCGGGTCAGCAGCCACGAGGCGGGACGCGGGTCCCTTGCCATCCCTCCCAACCTGTATCTCAGTCTAACGATATCATTTCTCACACGGTTTGCATATGAGCTGCGTGGGATTTTTCTTCCCTTCTGCTTTAAAAGAGCCAACACCAAAGCGTGCACCATCTGAAAAATACAGCTCCTTCTTTCTTGCCTTTTTCCTTTTTTTTTGGTTCTCTCCCTTTCCTTTGTCTCCTCCCTTCTGCTCCAAGGTTTTTGTTTAAATATTTTAGCTTCAGGTGCAAAAATAATTAATTGCAGCTAGAAAATATGAAAGGTGTATGAATTCTTCAAGTCATGGCAACTGCTTGTGCCTTGGCCTTTACAGACCTGAGAGGGGAAAGTGAAACTCAGACAAAGGCCAGAAAAGCTTTGTCCCGCTCCAGAGTTTACAGTGAGAGTGTTCCAGCGTCCCAGCAGCTTCCCTCGGCAGGGATAGACCTCAGGGCTCGCTGCTAGAAGTGGCTGCACCTTAATTAAGCAGCATGACTCTTGTTCCCCCTAGTGGCTAATTACACGGGATCTGTTTCACACGATCATTTCATTTAACTGCCTTTCAACTTCCCTGCCTAATTTTCCTCCCATCCGCATTTTTTGCTATGTTTTGGAACTTTCTCAATGTCTCCGAACGATGGCATTTACCGTTCTTTCAACTGTGACTTCAGGAAGCAGGAAAACGTGCTGTGGACGGATAATACCTTATATCTGAACACAGCAATAGGATTTAGGATTGGAGAGGTTTTTGCCCGTATTCCACCTGTGCATGCTGGATTTTTCTGCAGCGTTAGTTGTAAGGGTTAAGGAAGAAAGGCTTTTCTTTGTTTATCAGCATCCCTGTTTGTATTGTAACTCCTCAAGTATGTCCAGAAATGTTAGACACCTCAAATCAGCAGGCTTGTTTAACGTCCTTGAGATAAGAACAGAATTGCCTGGCTTCACGGATCAAACACATACCACGTAAAATGTAGTGTAGTATTTCTTAGTGACGGGGAAAAAAAGCTCTATTTGCCTACGCAGTTCTTATTAGTAGCCCGGTAATGGGAATTACTGCATATATTGGGTGAAACTCATCAGCTGTACTAGTTCAAATCTAACCTAAGCCACTGTAGTATCAAGTTTTTCCGAGTTTAACTCAGTATAAATAAAAGCAGATTTTTGCAATGAGAAAACCAATGTATGTTACTTAACTCGAGCGTCAGAGTACAGGGGTTTTATTCCCAGCTTTGCCACCAACTCTGTCTGTGACTTTGGACAAGTTGTTTAACTTTGTTCTTCTTCCAACTGGTTTGTGAAGCAGATCAAGTGACGTTTAAGTACCTCATAGGCTGGTTTTATAGTTATATTAATGGTGCTAGAATGAAAAGTGGAAAGAAAATCTATGATGGCGTTGCACCAGTGGATTAAAATCGGTAAGAACGGAAAGGACGGTAGATGGACAACTCAGTTGCACATAATTGGAACGTCTTTTGACTTCTGAATGGGAAAAAAAAAAATCTTACTTTAGAACTGCAACGGGCTTATTAGGTGTGGCCATTTTCATTGCTATGTGTATAATATGAGAGATGGCCTATGTGCTATGACGTGAATAAAACTCTGAAGTTTATAGCAATTTTTAGTATCTACAGCGTTCACGACTTTTGAAAGCTGGGTTATACGTTTACAATGAAATGCACTTCATATGCAGAATTCTTGTTTTTAGAAAATATTTGGGCGGGAATGGGAGACCACATCCTTTAAAGCACCAATTCACTCCTGGTTTGTGTTGGCAATTCCTTAGGAACAGCAAAGGCTGATTCAAGATCAGCATTTTAATTCACAGGCGTGTAGCTTTAGACATCTAACGCTGTATCTAACACCGAACTGAGAGGCTGGGTGCTCTTCTTGCTCAAGTGTGGAGCCTTCTGAACTGCAGGAGGAGACATTTGCTGTGGGCTTTTGGCTGTAGTGGGATCAGGATTAGCAGAAACAGCAGATACATCTTGCGTTGCGGAGCACTTTTTGAGTCGCATCTGAAACTGGTTTGTGACAGGTCGGTAACCCAATGAATGTAACGTAAAACATTCAACGGGATAAGACCTCCTTGTTATAACTGTATCCTTTTTCTTGTGTGTCTGGGTTGTATTTTTTTTAATTAAGTTACTGACTTGTAGAGTGGCCCCAATTCCTTCTGTTCCTGTAAAAACGAAATGACTGACAGCTTTGCAGTTGCACATGGTCCTGCCGTTTGATGGAAGAGGAGGGGGCAGGATGGGATCCTACCAAATTTTTGAAGTATTATATATAGGAAGAGATTGTTGGCCATGAGAAAACCACTTCTTATCAAGCGGTTTAGCTAGACCTGTTACTGATCCAGTCTGATTTTATATAGATCTTCACAAATTATTCTAATACCAAGAACCAAGCCAGAGCAGAACAATGGGTAAGCGCATTTAGAAAAGTTGTATAGTAAAATTAAGACTTGCATCAGATAAAAGTAATTTCATTTCCCTCCTCCTGTTCTAGACTTGTCACAACCAAAGAAATACCTTTGAACAAAAACTAGCTTTTTTGTAGATTTGCTGTATTAAGCAATTTCCAAAGTACAAAATTGCTGCTAATGGAAAAGCGAAACAAATCTTGGATTTTGAACTAGTGGAGTGTTCGTGCAAGTAATTAGCCAGTACAAAAGGAGCATTCATCTTGAAATGACAGATAAGCGCTAAGGACAGGATTGAAAACTGTAAATATGTTAGCACTTTAAGCAAGAGCACAGCTTCAGCACTTGTTAGACTCATCAGCTGCTGTAAACAATATGGATCTTTGAAATGATCTCTGCTGAGATCTCGGCACATTAGATAATGATATAGTTGTTCATTTTTGCTTCTTCTGCTTTGTTTTTTTCTTTCAGAAAGTACTTTCTGCAGAGCATAGGCCTGTGGTGCTGCCAGCACACACACTTATCTTCCTCCCTGCGCAGCCCCGGCAGAGGCTGTGGAGTCACTGTGGGGAGCAGAGAACAAGCCCGTGGAGCCGGGCTCTGCCTTTCCCGATTTATGCACAAGCGAGGAACAGTATGTGCAGCTGCAGCACAACTTTCCTCTCGTGGCTGTGCCCCTACCCAAGGCTGGGAAAGGCTCTTTGAGGTCACCCAGGCTCAGTTCACAGCTAGGATGCTTCTTCAAGTAGGATTTTAAAAGGCAGGCTCTTTGGGTGGCAGTGGTAGCAGTTTCTCTCGTGTAGCTTTGCAAAGGGTTAACAGTGACTGAGCTGTGACAATGGAGGGTTTCATGTTGTGAAAGCTGCATAGAATAGAAATTAATTTGAAACCAATAAATCCACTTTGCAAAGGACACTATAAAAAGCCCGCATACCACGATAACTCTCAAACATTCACTGACCTCGCTGAGGTTCTGATCGGTGACCTACAAGTGAAAAGCTCCATGAGCCATTTGAGTCTCTGCTATTCATCTCCTCTCTCAGCTTGCTGTCTTTAAATAAAAGGACAGATCCTCAGCAGCAGGAATTGGCTCAATTCTTAGGATCAGCCGAGTCGTGAAGCACAAAGTGGTTTTTCTTCAGTTGTGTCCCACATTGGCTAGATTTCCCTAAGTGTTTGATATTAATCTAGTGGTGTTATTGATTCCCATGGAATATATGAGAAAGTGAGGTGTAGAAGGCACATGTGACTTGTCCAAGATTAAAATTCAGGAGCCAACGTATCCGACTGCCCTCCTTACAGTCACAGAAGTTGTGCTGGGACGAGCTTTCCCCCATAAGCGCTTCAGGAGCGGTGGGTTAGAAATTTCTCATTAAAGTGAGTGAAGGAGCAAGGTTTGCTTGGAAATGGGAGGCACAAGGTGCAGCTCACTGGGGGCTTCGTAACAAATGGGAAATAAGATGGGACAGCGAAGGAAGGGTCGGAATGGTGACCAGCTGGGTGTTTTAAGGTGAGAACATCCCTCCGGAGGGATTCGGTGCTGTTTGCCTTTCCCGGAGATAGAAAGGACAGCTTATAAACAAGCTCACCCACCCTCCCACCTAACCACAATACGGAGGTGGGAAGGTGGAGAGCGTCTAGTGTGTTCTTCTCTGCAGGATCTCAGCTTTAAGGGTAACCCCTGGGGCTGGATGGTGCTCTATTGGATCTCGGGCTGTGAGCCAGCCAAGCTCCGCTACCATCGATGACTCACTCTCATGGTAACTGCACTTTTAATTCCAACTGGGGTGTTTTCAGACAGAACCAGCTATTGTTTGGGGCACAGTCAATTACAAAATGGGCTCTTTTTTTTTTTTTTTTCTATTTACCAAATGAATACAAATGCTTTCTTAGGTCTCCTGAGGAATAAGATGCCTCAGATACCTTTAAAAATTCCTGCTGGCAGTGCTGGGTGGCAGGTTTAGATTTGCTCATTAAAAGAGGTTATGTGATATGACTGTAATGAAAGGCTCTTGTATGGCTCTGGGGCAGGTGGGGATTAATAGCCTTTGGTTTTGGTTTTGTACAGAAGAATGTCAGGTAACAGATAGGTAGAGCAGTGATGAGGGTAACTATTGACATTTACCAACAAGAACAGTTTTTTTCCCCATGAATTTGTGTGAGTTGGTGCCTACAGGTTTTTCTGTGCAATAAAGGTAAATGCACTACCCAGAAGGGTTGTGCAAATAAAGAGGTTCCTACTTACAGACAAATTTTAATGCTAAAGAGAACTGCATTTACCATTTGCCAATGGTCTCCGAGAGACACAAGGCAAACTTTTTAGGAGCAAGGGGAGCAGATCTATTCTGATGTGACTATAACAAGTTTCCTCATATAAATCTCTCGGAATTCTGTGTCCCCAGGAATCCCACAGTTCAGGTTGGGATTCTCCCTTGCTGCTGTTAGAGCACATTTGGCAACAGACTGGCTGTCCTATCTGACAGACCAAGCTTCCCAGGTTTTTAAGGAAACAAGGGCTTTCTAAAATTTCATGGTGATTATATATCCAGCATTTAAAGTGCTTTCAGGGAACTGCACTTTTCTTAAGGGACAGATGCAATGGCAGAAGAGCGAATGAGAGCAGTAGCTTCTCATCCCTGGTTGACGCTGTTTGTCAGACGTAGAGAAGAGAGGGTGGCGCTTGTTCTTAACGGAACAGGACAGTATCATCAGCTGATTGGTGTGCCTTGCTTCAGCTCTCAGTTTAATCACCTATAGCCTCTAATTTGGGAAAGAAAAAGACTTTCTGGAACAGTGAAAAGGTTGCTAACTCCTTGTCTGTAGCAACCATGGCAAGGGAACCAAATGCCCTCTGCCACAGACAGATATCTTCTCTGTACGGTGCTTCCCAAAGGGAAACAGCTTTGCAGTCCAGTCCTAAACTCCTAACAGATTTCTCGTTTCTTCTGGGTTTTACTCTCTGCCTGCCGCACGTTGGATATCTATAAAATATCAGTTTTCTCTGACATGATATTTTAATTTTTTTGTTGGAGATAGAATGTCTGTAAAATTACCAGAAAGGCTCTCTTCATATTTTAATGCAGTTTTGCTCTCTGTTTTAACATCTCAACCTTCTGCTGGTTTACAGTAGTGAAATACTTTTCTTCTTTTAAAGGTCTCATGTTTTTTATGAGCCCCTGTCCAGGGTAATTTCCCAAATGCAGTCCAGATTGGGTAAAACGTAAGCATGTTTCTGACGTATAGGTTTTCTTTATAGTAAACCACACATCAGATTAACTAGATAAAAAATAATCCCAAATCAAAACTCACAGCAGGGATTTCCCTCATTAACCTCAGGTGGACACTGGAACATGGCAAACAATGTATTTCAAAGATGAGGGGAAAAGGAAAGTCTCCTTAGTCAGCATTGCAAACAGGGGAAGAATAATTAGATGAAGAAGAGTGAAATGTTGCAAATAGTTTATTTTTCTTGATGGAGTAACCCTAAAGCAAAGTGTAGGCAGAAGGTGTTTTTATGACAAAATCCCGGCTAGATACCCCAAAAAAGCTAAAACCCACCGAGTGGGGAAATGAACAGAGACGTGTGCAGATTAATTAGATCGAAAAAATGTTTTGACAGCGTAAGTGAACATATGGAAAGAATTGAGAGAAGCCGATCCAGTTCCCCATGTGTAAATGATGCCTTAGCCATAGCTCATAAAGCAAATACAGATGCAAAAAAAAGGAAAAAAAAAAAAAAAAAAGCCCCCTTTGCTATCCCCCCCCCCCAGTAAGCCCCAGTCCATTGCCAGATGGCAAATAAAAGTTTGAACTCAATGGCTAAACGCAAGGAAAGCTGTATGTTCAGCATGAACGTGAAAAGAAATCAGCTGAATAAATCTGAATTTTGCACCTTAAAGGAAGTGGTGCAGTTCAGCTAAATATTGTGTCGAGTACACGGCCCAGCGTCAGGATATCCTGTGCGGATGCGACTTCTCTGTTTGACCCTCCCCTGTCCAAAGGACTCCTTCTGCTTTCTGTCCAGCTCATTCCTTCTGTTGTGCACACGTCAGTGTGGAAGGACACACCTGCCCTGCCTGCCCCGAAGGTTTTCCCACCTAAAATTGAAGTGTTAGGACAGATCATAGAATGGTTTGGGTTGGAAGGGGCCTTAAAGATGATCTAGTTCCAATCCCCCTGCCATGGGCAGGGACACCTCCCACCAGACCAGGTTGCTCAATACTGCAAGCAGAAGGTGAGAAAGGAGCCAGAGAAGCGAAGTAACTTGTTCCAGGTTTGTGCAGAAGAGCAGCGCTCCCAGACTTAGTTTACTCCATCACCAGCAGCGATGAGTATGGAGAAGGCTGATTTAGCTATAAGCTAAATAAGGTATAGCGCAGTGCCCAGCATTGGGATCTGACGTAGGAATCTGCTCTCTTGACTCCCAGGTGAGCTTGCTTTCTAGCTGCCTGTCAGCATCACATTCCCAAGCCTAAAAAGTGGGTTAAATCAATATATTTTCATGGACAAACCTTCTTAGTCTATTGTAACGGCCATGCTGTGTGTGGTTAACAAATTTGTTCCACCTCAGCAGGGGGTGAGGGAAACGTGCTGTCAGTCCCCGTTGGTGGTGTAGACAGGGGGCCTCCCCTTCAGTGACAAAGCTGCCACCCATGGTGGGGGACCGGCGAGGAGGCAGAGTGGCCCCAGGTTGTGGAAACCAGCCTGGTGGGCAGGCTGGGCAGACCCTTGTGCTGCTGTGACTGCATCTTATCAACATCTGTGATAGCCATATGATTTAGAACTATTTTGGATCTTCATACACATTGTAAAGTGGACATACACTTCATGAATAATCTATACAAGCTCACATCGGTGTAAGTGTGGCCACACCATGCCCAGCTCTGGTGCAGACTGCTTAGATATCTGTTGCCCACAGAGTGTTGATTCATGGCACCCAGTGCCAGCAATCTGTGAAACTGAAACAGGAGCTAAACACTTGGGCTCTTTCCACTGCCCGGGTAAGCTGAAACCCCTGCTAAGCTGTCAAGTTTGCATCCAAGCAGCTTTGGGCACTAAGAGGTGCCAGCAGTGGAGCCCTCACAAAGCAAACTGCTTAATTATTTGATAGTCAAAGGCAACCCAGGGGAGTGCAGAGTCAAATCAACAACAAAACAACCTATATTTAGTAGCAGTGTGGCTGAAGCTTAGACCCAAACATAGTTTCCAGCTGATAGATGATGTGGCAATCATAGCTGACCCTCATCCCATTCTAAATTTGGTCTGCGGAATAAGTAATTAATATCATCGGTAGCATGACAAGCCACCCTTTACAGCAGCTGCATTGCCACTGCTACTCCTCTTAAGGCTTTGGCTATTGGCTGGCCAGCCTGGCTGAAGCTCAGGCTCTGTGTGACACTGAGCTACGGTGGCCACAGCCTGGCTGAAGCTCAGGCTCTGTGTGACACTGAGCTATGGTGGCCACAGCCTGGCTGACACTCAGTGTAGTCAGCGAAGCAGAGTAAAAGTAGGTGCTCTGGAAGTAGATGTGGTTCCGTGGCCTTATCTGTGCTTGTTTCTACTGTCCTGTGGTCTCTTTCCCATTTGTTCTTGTTTCTGATACTGAGTGACAACCAGGCTCCTGCGGTACAGGACAGGTCGAGTGATAGGTACTTTGATGAGTCCTGTAGCAGGACTGAGGGCTCCGTGTACCACCCACACTACAAAATTAGGGACAAACCTAGAATTTACAAACTCTGTGTACAAGCCAAACCAAACCTGGGGGGAAACAACGGGTGCAGCCTATTTCAGAGAGAGGTAACTGAAAATTAAAAGAGTAAATTACATGTCCCGGGTAACTTGGGGAATCTGTCGCAAAACTTTCTGCATCCTGAGTCAGTGCTTGAACCAGGAAAGTACCTTGTCACAGTACTGAGGATCCAGCCAAGGTCCTGTCAATTAAGGTTGGATGGTTTAGAGGAAGAATAATGCTGGGCTTCTTCTAAGCTGCCTGCCCGATTCCCCTCCACCACAGTAACAGTCATCCACAAACAAATGCATAAAATACTCTCCTAAGATGGGCCAGTGCTGTTAGCAAATGTATGGATAGTGAGATTCAAAAGGCCAGTGACTTCTCCTGGAAGACAGAGTTGACCTCAAGTCCTGAGCCAGTGTCCTGCTCGCTGGACCTCCATCCTTCCATTCTCTTCTTCTCCCTCCTTCTCACTTACAGGCACAGACAGACAAAAACATTCTCTCTCTCTCTCTGAGGTTTGATACAAACACAGAAATCTATGTTGGAACAGAGCAAAAGCAAAATACAAGCTTGTGTGAAATTTTCCACCTTTTCACTAAATGAATGAAAGCCAAATTTTCACACTTTGGTCTTAGGTGTGAAATTTTTGCTCAGCTCTAATATTTATCCATAATGTGTTTTAAAACTTGGCTCGCTTCATTCAGAATACCACAGAGAATTGAGTTACAGATTTTGGGCTTTGTGCATGCTGCCAAGATCTGCCCCTATAACTCAAACAAATTTAAGGGGGGGGGGGGGGGGAAACCCACTAGAAAAATATTGTATATGGTCCATCACATGCTTTCTTCATGCAGTCATATACCACTAAAAAGTAATGTTCTGCTAGGGCTCTGTTACATAAATACATTTGAGTAACTCCTGTAAGCATAGATAAGATGAATTTTTGCATCTCCAGGCTCTTGAGTAAGCAGTCCCTAAATAAAAGCCTATAAGAAAATAGCAGCCTTGCTTACAATTCTTAGAAAAGTTTAAAAGTATTTCTTGAACATCAGCATTTCAAGAAATCTATTTATTCCCTTCAAATTCAAATATATCTGTGCCTGGACTTCTTAAAATGATGTTAGTTTGCATCTTTTAGTCTCAGCTTATGTGTGTGGAATAGTGATGAGTGAGAGAGAGGTTCTTCACTGTTGAAGAACAGTAAAAATTATTACATATGACGTTATTTACTGTATTTGTTACAAGGACTTAGAAGTGTAAAGAAAGTCTATTAGTTTGAAGGTACTTACACCTGCTGAATTCAGCAAATCAGAACAGACCTGGTGGAGAAGAATGTCCCTACGTTTTGGTCTATTGTAAATGGGGCAACTTCTTTTCCTGTGATGCTGGATCTATGACAGTAGAGCTGTACAAAAACAGCAGAGAGTTGAGACTGGCCTGAGTGGGAGCCTGGGTAATGTTTTTAGGGTAATGAAGGCAAAATTAATGTTCCCAGGCTCTGTGTGGTTCAGGAATTGAGTCTGACCTTCCACGCTTACACTTGTGTCATTCTCAGGAATATGTGAAGAAGCGCATTCGCTGGTACAGATTTCTCACCACGTTCGGCTGTAAGAATGGCAGAGTTCGATCCCTTGGCTTGTATTGCCACAGCGAAAATGAATATAATTTCCTACTTTTGCATAAGTACTAAGAATTTACAACTTGAGCTTAGGAAGAAGAAGAGCAAGCCGTGCATCATACTGCAGCTCTTTCTGAGATTCTTGAGTTAGTTATCTTGTAATTTATGACCCAAAACTGGTTTACAGCAGAGTTATCTTCCATTTGTAGACCGGTCGTTCTTGATGCAACAGAATCATGGCTGTCACTGGACAAACCATAAACCAGCTGTATTCACAGAGAAAACTTGCTTAATTTGCATTTGAGTAACCCTCTTGGTTTTAATATCGTCTAAGGATCCTTCCTCCAAGTGGCAGACACACTGTGCTGTAGCTGGAGCGTGGTTACACCTAGTCTGGTGAGCTTTGCTGGGTGCTTCTGTACATGTGAGCCAAATGCTTTCAGCCAGTGAAACTCTACAGTAAAACCTTAGATGATAGATGGTTGTTTTCACTGTTAATAACTACGCTAGGTAAAAGCCCAAACATTTCTTGGGATTATCAAAATGAGTAAGTGGGGAGAACACAGCTGGGAAATTGCGTTTGTGCTCAAACGCCTCATCCATTTAACTTTGGATACAGTTTTTAAAGTACCTAAATAAGGCAAAAGCCCAAATTCTTAAGGGGACTGATGTTCCCAGCTCATTAATTTCAATGGGATTTTGTTAGTTGAATTCCTTACCTAAGGCTGACGTCCCTAAATCTGATTTCTCATTTGATGTGTGCTTTCAAGGGCCTACATCCCATTAATTTTCAGTAATACTCAGCCACATAAGTCCTTGAGTCACTATTGAAAATCAGACTTGGGGACTATTCACAAGTGGACTTGATCTTCCTTGGCTCCCTCTGGGGTTCCAGGGGAGATGGGCTGCTCTTGTGGGATGAGCGGGATCATGCTGGGTGCTCTGAGACAGCCCTTGCAGGAGCCCATTGACTAGGGAACCAAAGACCAGTCTCCCAGTCTGAAGCTAGCCCCTGGGAGCACCTCCAGTGAGCTCCCTGTGCCTATGTCTTAAACTTATCCCCTGCCCCAGGTCACTCTGGGGAGCAGAATGTGGCCACCGGTACCGAACGAACTTGAATGACTACTGACCTTCCCAGCGGGGTCGTCCTTCCTGCAGCAAAATGGTACCTTGTTGTGATATCTTGGTGGGCCTCGGAGAACTCGGTTCCCTGGGCCTGTGCCTTCTGTCCCGGGCAGGGTAACCCCGTTGGACCGCCTCTCTGCATGGTAAGCAGAGTGTTTACTGGCTGGTATCTGTCTCAGCTTTGACACTCTGACAAAAGGTTAGGAATCATGAATGCATCCCTTTCTTTCTGCTCCACAGTGCCTCTCTTTTTTTTCTGTGTAAACCCTTCACTTGCCTCTTGCCCAGCCTTTAGAAACGATGATCAAATGCGAACTTTCAGGGTTTATTTATAGCATAGCCTTTATGGAAAGAGAGAAAAGAAATGATTAAAAAGCAATTTTACAAAATATTTTGTTTTAAGAGAGAATTCATTGTGTTCAAATCACTGTATTCATTGTACTGTCTAGACTGGCAAACAAAGAAGATAGAGCGTCATTCAAATTAAGATTGTGAAATTCTTGGTGACTGGAATTATGGATTTGGATGTCAACCCTCAAACAAACTATTTCTGAACAGCAGTATTATCACTTTGCTATATTTAAGGCTTTGTTGGAGACAGAGCAGTGCACAAGGTTGATCTGATTCAGTAATGCCATTCTAATGTTCCTTTGTTTCCGATTTCATTATAAATTCATATTTTCAATGTTCTGTTCCTCTTTGTCCCCAGAAAATTGTTGAAAAGACTCTCCTCTGGGAGTAAGGTTTTTGTTCAAGCTAACAATGACCAAACTGACTTTAAAAAACAAAAAACACACAACCGAAATGCAAATTAAGAGAGGGAATTCACTTAGGATATTTTGAGCAACCTAGAATGAGTGAGCTGTTGAAAATTGCTGGCTGTGTATTTTTTTAACATCTTATTCCACATCACCATGGTAGTTGCTGTGAGACCTTAATGCTGTGGATTCTCAAAGACCTAGGTATTTTTGGTAGATTGAAAAATACGGAAGTATTTTACCTGATAAGCTGGAAAGACGTGGCATCTTCCTCCTTAGCTGAAGGTGGATAGATGGGTTGACCAGCAAAAGATAAAGCAGCAGCCAGGCCCTGTTCCCCAGTTTAGATCAGAGCTTGATGGACCAGTTTTCCTTTAGGGATCTCTCTAGCCTGTCCTACTGCCAGCCCCACCATAAGATCATTTAGGTTGGGAAAGACCCTTAAGATCATCGAGTCCAGCCATAAACTCAGAGCACTGGCTCCCTCCCCAGCTGCCTGTTATAGAATCATAGAATGGTTAGAGTTGGAAGTTAAAGATCATCCAGTTCCAACCCCCCTGCCACGGGCAGGGACACCTCCCACCAGACCAGGTTGCTCAAAGCCCCATCCAGCCTGGCCTTGAACCCCTCCAGGGATGGGGCAGCCACAGCTTCTCTGGGCAACCTGTTCCAGTGCCTCACCACCCTCACAGGAAGGAAAGAATTTCTTCCTTATATCTAATGTAAATCTCGCCTCTTTCAGTTTAAAACCATTCCCCCTCGTCCTATCACTACATTCCCTGATAAAGAGTCCCTCCCCATCTCTCCTGTAGCCCCTTCAGGGACTGGAAGGGGCTATAAGGTCTCTCTGCATCCTTCTCTTCTCCAGGCATCAGTGGATGGGCCCTCTGTGCCAGGGGTTTCAGGTCTGAGGAGACCTCCCAGGGAGTGCAGGAGGCTTTCCTCAGCCCTGTGGAGACTGGGTTTCACCCTCTGAAGACCAAGGTGGTCTGAAAGCTGAAGAGTCACAGGTGCCCTGTGTGGTGTTGGGCCCCAGCAGGGTGGCACAGGCGGGGAGCAAAGGGACGTGCAGGAGGGAGCCTGAGCTGGGGGGCCGGAGTGGCTAGTGGGACAGCCATGCCAAGCAAGGCTGCCCGCCTCCCTTCCACGCCTGGTGGAGTCGGCGCTGGTGTCTGTTCTCTCTGGAGCCAGCCTGAGGAGACCTGGAATTAGATGAGTAACAGTGTAAAAATAAAACCTGTCTGAAGATACGTTTATCTGCAAAGGCTGCAGTATTCCCAAAGAAGCAGTAATGTGTTTGTCAGCACTGGAAGTTGTAAGAGGCTCCAGAGTAAAGCAGAACACGAGCGTGTAGAGCATGGCAGAAGCAGAACACGTCCTGGGAACGGCGCTGGCTGTGTCCTGGTCTCAGTGCTGTCCAGAACCGGGCAGCACAGGCAGACCCTGCATGTGCATGGAGGGGGTGGGATGGCAAAGTTTGACCCTTCCTTTCATTTTGGTTACACCTGAGAAAGAAGTGGATTTGTCTGAAACGTTTAGACCCTTTAGGTGTTGGGTTTGTTTTTGTGCAGTATCTCCAAGGCAATTCAAAGAGATGTAAAGCAGGGAGCAGAAAGCAAGGCGACTCTTCCCATTAGTGAGAGTGCTTCCAGGGGCTTTGCCTTTGCATTATGTTTTCTGTAAGACACGGAACTATCTGGAAAAGCAGCACTGATTGTAACAGAGGGAATTGTCTTTGAGGGTTTTTTTTTCTGTGTGTTCAATTCTTTTTTTGTGTGTAGCCTCTAAATCCAGCTGGCCGTGTAAGGGAGTTGTAAAGGATAGAGTATTATAAACAGGAATAACGCTCGAGCGAGTATCACCTGGTAAAGACCAGGGAATAACTGCCCGTTTCTCATACTGGGAACGATACCAACCTTTCCATGCCAGGATTTTAATCTGGCTGGTGTGCAGAGACTCTGTGCCAGTGGGCTCACATGTCCCGGAGAAAAGAACACGCTATCTCACTGGAAGTGTTACTTCAAGGGTGTTTCTTGGGGAATCAAAGTCCAGTCAGCTTCTGCACGTATGAAAGAGTGTAGGCATATGAGCGCACAGAAATACTCCGTGCTGTTTTATCAGCAGCGCTTTTTACTTTGGTAGAGCCACGATTTCATCCGGTATTAACCGCCTGAAGTTGACAACTGTAGAAAGTACGTGTTCCCCATTCTAGCAGCACATTGGGACTGGCAGTATAAAAGGACGTGTTGATGAAGGATGAAGCAAATCTTGCTTATCCTCAGAGCCTCCCTGCCTGCCCTGGGCTGCTGAGACTGTGCTTACATTCCTCATCTTTGTTGTGACGGTTTAGGAGATCCTCAGCTGTAAAATGCTGGATTGGTGGGAAGCAAAGATTTTATTCCAGCAGATATTACAGCCTCTAAAATCATCCAACCCTTTAAAAAGCCTAGCCGTGGTAGTTGACTACATGGCTTCCAGCAGCAGCTCAGGCTGACTGTTCTCCAGGGCTCTTTCTGATTCAGTGATTAGTGTCTCATTCCAGTGGGATTGCTGAGGAGAATCCACAGAAAATCAGAATCTCACAGAGATCAGGAAAGGAACCAAATTATTCGCTCCTCTCCCTTCCATACGGGGCTCTGTCCCAGAGACTCCCTCTGCAGGGGATTCTGCGAGGTCTCTTGGTCTGACGTTGCGTTGGCCAAAAGCAGAGTAGGATCAAAGGCTCTCTCTTACACCTCTGTACGGGAATGGGAGGGCAGCTCCAGGCCTTGAAACAGAATTTTGCAAGTTACCGTCAGCTTCTGGAGCGCACTCGAGTCCTCCTTTGCTGCAGGGAATCGATGCTTTAAGAATACGCTTGAGAGATTTCATGTAAAGTATTGTTTTATTTGAGAAATCTCCCCTCCGGGGCTGCAGTGTTTAACATTTCCTTTGGTTAGTGTAAATAATAAAAGATAAGTCTGTTCTGCCTCGGACTCCCAGTAAGAGAGAGGAACAGATTTTGGTTTACTGAGGGGTCTGCAGTACTTTGTTCTCATGACTACTATATAATGGGATTGAACATATTTTATGCCATCTGGCTTGTTCAGCCGAAACAAAATACATCAGTAATGTTCCGATTGGTTTTGAAACATCTTGTTCTTGTCAAAAAGTATTTTAAATCAAAACAGGCTTTTCCAGTTTGTGTTTGTCTTTTACTAGGAGGCCATGGCGAAAATGGGGAAAATTGGGAGAGTCGTGCAGCCTAACCACGAGCATAAGAGGTAATCCTGGTTTTTCTGTGAGAGTTTACTGAAGATGAAGTTAAGATCTGCCTCTTCATAGCTTTGCTTGAATGGGGTAGTGTTTCTCACCCAGATTTTTTAGGGATGAAGGCAGTGGTTTGCGGTCAGTGGGCTGGTAGCCTTGTGGCCCATGGCGTTCCTTGGCAATCCAACGCCACCAGCACCGCGAGGGGACGCGGCCAACGGTTCTGAGGCTGCCGGGAGGTCAAGGCAACCCAAGGTGCCTTCCCGAAGTGGCTGCAGGTCCCGAGTCGCTCCGTCCCCTTGCCCCGGGCGCTGGAGGGTCCCGGGCGTTCCCGTGGTGCGGGGCCGCTCCCGCCCGCGGCGGCGCTCGGCGGGGCGAGGGCGCCCCCTGCTGGCGGCTGGCGGCCCCGGGGGGAGCAGTGAGTTCTTTAACGTGCGTATCACAGGGGACTTAAATCTTAAAATCTCAGGCTTCGTTGAAATTTTACTTTCTTATACAGATTTTATGACAAGAAATACGAAGTGTTTCTGAAACTCGTGGAACACCAGAGAGAGTATCGCTCCATCATGAACAGCTGCTAATCCAGAGGCATGTCATCTGGGAACAGCCGGGATAACGAATTTCCAGATACTTGCGATGAGGGTAATTTCTTCTCACAGTACTGTCCACGGCAAAAATATACTTTTATCATTTAAAGTGTACATTTTAATTTTTAATGAGAAATAAAATGCATTCCCTTCACTGTGAAGCGCTGGGTATTTTCTGTCACTAATCCCTGCACCCCAGGGACATGAAATAGTCATTTTCTCCGGTCGGAGAAGACAGGACAACCGGCTGCGGGTACCCCAGTGCCCGTAGTTAGACTGGCCACAAGCAGGAACAGCACAAGGAACAATGTAACTCACTCGGGTGGACTTGAAGCGCTGCCCGTTGCCACCCTTTTTCACAGGTAACTACACCCGGCATCACACGCGGTCCTTTTAATTTTAGTATCTGCTACAGGTAAGACTTAAAACACTATTTCCATTGGAAAGTTCTGTTTGGGTTTTTTTAACTCTGATTATATACTTTTTTCGTGGCTGATATTTGAGAATCACTTTTGCAGCTTTGCAGTCTTTTTCTCTCTGTTTTCTTCTGTTTCCTGCTCTCTTTTTCCTCTCTCCATTCTTGCAGCGCAGTCATTTTGCTATCAATAGTTTGTGCCATTTTGTCTTTTGCGAGTAACTCGCCCTCAGTGCTCATTAATCGCTCTGCAGATGTGAAACAGCCGCCCACCGCTGACATGGAAAGACCGGGCTGAGCAGACACAGTTGCTGAAAATCCGTTCCTAACGCAGGTGCATCCCATCCATCCTGCCAGCCGCCTCCCGGGGAGTCAGCCCCGAAACAGCCCACCTCTCCTCCGCGTCCGTTCTCATCACCCTGCTTCAGCCGGACCCAGCTCGGAGCACGTGTGTCCACAGGGGCCCCCAGCTGCAGAGCTGGACTCGGCACAGGGAACGCCGAGGGAGAGAGGGCTTTCCTGCCTTAGACTTGCTTTGTCAAGGCTCGGAAACCTTCCTGGCTGCCTGCTGGCCAGATCCCATCAACAAAAGGCTTTTGTTTGTTCCCAGGTGGTTTTTGAAGGCTGCCCTGGACACTTAGTCCTACAAGGACTCACAACAACAGGTTGTGGCATAAGTGGGCTGTGGAAGGAGAAAGTTTGGCAGCTCTGGTTGTGTACAGCAAACATGTTTCACCTCCGATAGTACAGATTGTTTTGATTTTGCAAGATCCAGACACTGCCATTGCCTTCAGTGAAATTCTCTCAGAAGTTGTTTCTTTCTCTGCCATTTGTCTGTTACTTCTTAGAAAAAGGTACTATTCTGTTTATAAAGCAAAACCAGGGTTTTGTTGAAGGATTAAGAAGGATTGTTAAGGATTAAGAAGCGAGGGGTGACAGATCAGAAGAGCATATTCCAATCAGCTCTTAACTCTGTTATAGATCACTCATGAGAACCCTTCTTTTCTCCAAATTGCAAACTGCCACCCCCTCGATGAGTCTGTATTATCCAAGAGAAACAACCTACAGCCCCCTCCACGGAGTCAGGATTCCCATCAATGGCTCCATCTTTATACACTTAGCTTGATAGAAATTCCATTCTTCAGTGCTGGCATAGGCTGTAATTCCCAGTTAAATGCAAACAGAAGTTACACAATAACAAAATTACACTTAGAGAACTTGGAAAATAATCGTTTCTGGGTTTTTTTTTTTTTATGTTGGTAGTCAGCACTCAAAAACATCTGGTAATTTTTTTAAAGAAACAATGCACTTCCTGCCTTGCAGTTCATGGAAAAGCAATTGCTGCCATTTCCAAAGTACCCATTGTTAAGAGAAACAGCTTTACAAGTTCAGGGACGTAATTAAAGACAATGAAAGTTGATGGGAATAAAATGAAGAAACATCATAACAAAAAGATCATAACAAGCAAGAAAACAACTGCAACATGATGGTATATCATAGCTTACAATTCAAGGGCACAATAAAATATGTCAACTGAAAATACGTAGAAGGAAAAACCAGTTGGAGACCAGTGTATTGTGAACAATAAATATTCATAAATTTTAATATATCTATTTTAATATATATACAATTCATATGTAAAAGTGAAGGCCCACTGATTGCGAATACATAGCGAATGTACAGATTACACAGGGACAGACGTGTAGGATTGTCTGGTCCTGCACCAGCATTTTTAACTCTTTGCAGCTCAACACAGACGTGGACGCACACACCCCCAGCTTGGGCAAACTTTCCATAAACTTCTGCTATTTATATCATCATCATGAATTTGGCCTCGATCCCTCCGGCTGAACTGGTACCAAGACTCACAAGGAAATCACAAGGAGTGTATGAAGTGTAGAAAGGAAACAAACGGTGGTGCTGACCTTTTTGGAGCTTAGATGCGCAGAGTTCGGGGAAGCTGTGGACCTTGCACAGACTTATGTGAAAGAGTTACGCAGAGATTTGTTCACATTTCTTGCATGATTTTTAATGCTTTTTTCCCCGTGTGATACTTCTTCTTTATAGTTGTATTTTTATTCCAAGCCAGTGTTACTACCAGTCTCATCCATTTCAAAATCAGGACTATGCTCGTTGCAGAGCTGTGGAAATCTATGTTCCAGTGGATGTGTCATTAGCTCTGACAACACAAAGCTCTGATACCAGATTTTGTAGTGATACTCTCTAACATTCCTTGTATCACACAACACTTAGCAAATTGTACAGTTTGCTAAGTTCTCAAATTAAAATTTTATTGAAATTGGGGCACGATGTGAAACGTTAAAGCTCAAGAGTTCTAAAATTCTTCAACCGCGCGTTGTTTGGCATTGTAATTTTAGGCTCTGTTCATGGCTTTAGGCATTTTCAATACAGGCACTTTGTATGAAGATAAGTTACAAAAAAGTGGGGCGTGAAAGAGTCCAGCAACTACACAGCGGTGTGTAAAACTGGCCACCCAAGCACTTGCACACCGTCACCTGGTATTGCCGAGTCCTGCCTCAGCCTTTGTCAGCAGCAGAACGACAAATCCGTCATACGCTGCCCCGAATCAGAGAAACCCATCATCGCTTGATGAAGTTCGACCAAGGAATCCAGGTTTGAGTTGTTCAAGACTCTGACAGCACGCTTTGAGCTGCAGACCTTGCCATGTTTACCCCATTTGATGCAATTTGCTGGCAAATGTTTATCATGCAAATTAAAAGAAGGGAAACGACCACCATGTCATCAGCTGTTCCAAGTGTCCTGCAGAGAGGCCCAGGCTTCGTGTCAAAGGGAGAAGACAAGCATATGATTGTTCCAAAGGAGCAAACAGCAACTCTTAGGAAAAAGATCCAGACGAGACCACCCCAGGTGAAGATGCCTCGCAAGGCAAGAGTCAGGAATAACGGCATGTCATAAAGGTAATCTGCAAACTAAATATTCAGATGAGTTACCTTATTTTGCATTCTGATGCACGCAGTTCTTTCAGTTCAGTGTGTCTCAAGCACTTTTAGATTCAAATCTCTTGAATGCAGGAACTTTCTGTGCTGCCCAGATCCACCTACGCTGTTCAATTGTTTTGCAGTACCTCGAGGCACACGTCTAAAAGGAAACCCTGCTCTCCCGGCACTTTGAAAAGATAATACTATGCTTGACATTGAATCCTTTTGGAAACTGGGCCTTAACAGCTGCAATGAGTATATCCCTGTCTTTAAAATCAGGCATCAAGCGCAGGCTGTGAATGCTATGGTGAGACCTCAAGTCTCACCTTGGTGTGGACAGGAACCATAGGACTGAGTGATTATTCCTCTTCATTAATGCTAATTTGTTGGGTTGAAAAATAATATTCTCCTCCACAGTGCTTAGTTTAGTCCGTAGATTGAAACAGACTCCGCAGTCCTTCCAGGCCCCCTACCAGCATGTGACAGGGGAAGAAGATTTGCTTTGGTGATATTCTACACCATGTCAAAAATGGGCCTCGCTCATTTCCTTCAGCCTTCATCTTTCACATCGTTTCCACTGCCTGTCTCGTCTCTGTACCAGCTGGGATTCCAGCTTTAAGAAGGTGCAGAGCCAGTGTGGACTGTTCGAATTTGGCAATACTTGGGGGGAAAAAAACCAGCTGCTTTCTAAGCTGGAATCTGATTTGAAATTTTAGAGGCAAGTTAACATCCTGGAGTTCAAATCTGAGTTCATATTTGAAAGTTGCAGCCTGACCATCTCTAGTTCTGCTTTGCTTCCTGTATTTTATCCCACGCTGGATGGGATGACATTGCTCCTCCCTGCCAGGATGACTGCAGGACTCCTCTGAGCGAGGAACTCTGAGAAGCACCTTTACTAGAAAGTGCTGGACCCAGCAGCACATGGTAACACTTCCACTATGGTATTGCCAGTAAGTGGACAAAAAGGTAATTCCCATAATGATACAAACTAGTTTTCATTGCTGAGTTTCTCAGTCCTCTATGTGTTATGCACTACTGAGTAGGTAAATGCAGATTTATAAATACTTACGGGTCTAGGTTGCCCTGAGAAACGCTTGTTGTAATCTCTAATGTCATGTACAGTTTGTTTACTTGGCTGATCTTGTTGCTTTTCACAAGAGATGTTATCCAGAAGGACCACCTTCAAAGAAAAGATCAGCATTAGCAGGGTGTATTTTAATCTCCAGTATAAAGGAGACGTTCTGTACTATGTACGTGTCTCTCCACAGTCTCTCTCTTGCAACTGGACCTTTGTCCAGCTCCAGCAGTTCCACAATAGCAAGAAGATTTTCCTTTTATAACCTGCATCCACCCTTCCAGTTCAACAGGCAGCCTCTGACCGGGATCAGATGAGATTAGGAACTTCCATATTGCTTTTTATGGAATGTTATCCCAGAGATTCAATAAACTATACAAAAGTAAAATGCTGGAGGCCTGTTTAATACTTCTCAATGTTGCCTGCTATGACGTGTCAAATGATGAATGCGAATGGCTGCAGGGTCATTCAAGTCTAAGTGGGTTTTGAAATGCTACGGAAAATTAGAGGATAATTGAAGCTGATCCCAAGAGCTCAAGCTTGTCATTTTGTATGTATCATAATGCAGATGCGTACGATGCATCTTACCTTTTGTCTGCAGAGAGGGCAGGTTATCGCCGCTAACCAGGGACTATGTTTCCAGTATGTGATCAGACAGGAACCTACCGAAAAAAAAAGAAAAATAAATTAAGATACATGAAATATATTTGAGGATGCTTAATGTTTGCAAGGAAGTTATCAGAATTAATAAACTCTCTTTCTACAACTGACTGTAAAAATGAATGTAATTCTTGGCTTTCATTTTAATATGTGGTTTTACTCCGCAAAGTGACTGTCTAAAAATGGATCCTCAGCTGTTCTGCACTGGTGTGCACAGAGATACATGGACCTCCTAAAGGAGACTTTGATTCGGTTTCTTTTCCTGTGGACAGTCATTCCTGAAGCTCCCTTGAGTGGCCAAAGTGCTCAGGAATACAGGTGCCCTTCAGAGCCAACGCTGGCTGCTGTGCACAATTGCCGCCTTCTTTTTTGATTCTTCTTATCTAGACAACTGCTAATTTCCAAATCAGCGTCATCTTTTCTTATCCTAAGGTCTCGGGTGTGAAAGAGGGCCGAGTCTGAGGACAGTAAGACTGGACTGCACGTGTAACTGACAGTGGTGGTTGACAGACATGAATGTCAGTGCTGGCTCTAACACCAAAAACAGCAAAGCATAAACAGCATCTAATCAGAAGCAGCACAGCTTGAGTTCCAGCTCCCGGGCACAGCGTGCAGTGTGACAGGTCAGGAAAAAAAAATCTCTCTCAATATTTAAACTGATCAGATTTGACAAGGACCCCGGTGAACACAGAAGCGGAACGCCGCGCTGTCGTTTTGATGGAATTGTTTTATTGAGTTGAACAATGCTCTTTATTCCTAAAAATAACCAGCAAGTAGTTTCTCCTAAGCACTATTATAACAAGAAGTCTTCAGGAGCCCTCAGTGCAGTGTGCTTGAAATCAGGTATGAAAACACTCCTGATGCTCTCAGTCACGTCCTGTGTACCGGGGATGTCAAATTTGGCCCAATGATAAGTTTTATGAACCTCACTCTGACTTGTGCTTTTTCCTTTTGTTTTCATTTGAGTGCAGGGTTTTTCTTTATGACTCTTCTATTTTGTTTGCACATCCAGACCGGTTGGCTGGGCACACGGCTGTGTTTATATCGAAATCCCAAGCAGTACATAGGAACTCCAGCTTTTGCTTCAACTTCTGCACTGGACAAGCACTGTGCCTGACTTCAGGAACTGCTTTGACCTTCTGGGTCCAGATCCTGTGTCGTGATCCGACACGGCTCCATTGCTCAGTCCCAGTAATGGCAATGGGACACTAGTAGATCCCATAGTTCAAGGGCTTTCAAAAAAGAACCCCATGGAAATTAAAATTTGCTGCACGCAGAATCCTTTGTTTAGTAGAACAGGAAAGGAAGGCCGCCTCTGAAGTTGACCTATTTATGCTTCGGTGCATTTTTCATGAAACAAGACAAAATCCCGGTTTAATCTGGCCCTGCTACACAACCTTCTGAGGGAGTCTGTAGGTTTCTCTAAAATACCTCTGTGGTTATTGTTAATTAGAAAAAAAAAATATTGCTCAAGGATCGCTTTTCAGTTGAACTTCCTGAACATATGGTTCAAACTGAAGCTGAAAAGGAAAACTTCAGGACAAACTGTATGAATTACTACTACTAATAAAATCAGACATTTTTTATAAGTCCACATTAATCTTCTTTAAAAGCTCTGGGTTGACCACATTTTTTAAATAAAACTTTTACCAGAGCGGAATTTATTAAGAGAGCTCAGTGTTGCTTTAGCTCCGTTCCACGGGGCATCAAGAGAAGTTTTATTACTGATTTCAGTCACAACAGACTTAGATCTATGTGGAATGGTTTTGATAAGCCCAATGTAAAGTTTTATTGGTTTAAGACATGAAAAACAGACATGTTACAGAGGCCGCTTCTACTATATAAACATAGTCATAACATGCAGAATGCATTGCACTGGAATCAAGGCTTCAGAGTGTAAATGATGATGTACTTGAGGAAAGTAAAGCCTAGCTAAATGTATACAGCTAACAATAACAATATATACCAAGTTTGTATAGGGGACTTCTCCTCTGCAGGTCTCAAAAAAAAAAAAAAAAAAAAAAGTCCATATCATTATGTCATATTCACAGATGGAAAAGGGAAAATTAACCAGGCCAGAGAAAGAGGAAAGTTGATCATCTCCGTTGTTATGTCTATCTTTGTACTTGAAACTCTAACTTCCCTGACATTATTTGAAACATGTTTTGAGGCCATATGCTTACTGTTTGTCCTGAAGTGTGTTATATTCAAAGCATCCTTTTCCTGTATGTTATAAAACAATGTTATAAAAACATGAAACAACCTAAAGTTACTTATGAGGTAGGTGAGCCCTACAAAGTGTCCCTCGCTGTTGGTGATCCACTGATTTGTTGAGGTTTCAGAAGATGGAGGTAGTGGTGGTGGTGATGAGGAGTTGTGCTGTGTGAGCATCATTTCAATTTAGAGAAAAATGACACTTCCTAAAGATAAAAATGTGCTTTTATTGCACCGGCATTAACAGCACAGTCCCTTGTTCTCATTTACATTTGGGTCTTTTTATAACACTTTTACATGGTGAAAAAAGTCTAAGTGGCTTGTAAATATAACTGGCACTTGCTTTAAGGTCTCTGTAAAGGAGCAGCCTCAAAGAAGGCATTTAGCAGACACATTTCACTACAGAATTATGTGTTTACTTAGATTATCCAGTGACTGAAGTGCAGTGGGTGAGGACAGGAGACCACACCACGGGCAGCCTCGGCAGAAGGACCCTCTAAATCTGGATCTGGCCCTTTCCTGTTAAGACAGATCCTGGGCTGGAATAAACAGTTACTGAACATCCATCGCAATGAGATATTTGAACACTTTTTCCCTACATGACCACGTAGATTTACTTAGAAAAAGATAAACAGATTAAAAGAAGACTAGAAACACACTTTTTTGGATTGTTTAATATGTAACTTCCACTAACCTTTTTTTGTTTTGAAAGCTTTTAGAGGACTAGAAGGTAATTATGTCATCTCGCTCTAGATCATTGCTGCTTTCTTTTAGGCCACTGCTTCACATGGGAAGCAAGTCTGTGGAACAGACTCAGACCTGAAACTATGGTGTTTTACTCCTCATTTTCACCAGTATAAATACGATCCAAATCAATTTTATGGGATGGCTGGAGTTTTATGCTATTGAGTATTGACATACACAAGGACAAGCTGTTTTCCCAGAAGTGAGTTCATGCTTGAAGATAGGACTTTTACAGTCACAAGTTATGTCACTATGATTATTAGACTATTGATTTTTGTAAGGATTTTTTTTTGCATAGTTGGGTACAAAGTGTGTGTTTTTCCTGCACATTTTACCAATTCCATGAGTTTGTGTTGTAAATTAACAGTATCCTGCAATACTATCTGTTGCCTCTTGTTGTCTCAAGGCTTTTGAGGAGGGGGGATATGAAGATGGGACTTCTCCTGCTTCTAGCGAGAGAACTTACATTAATTCCAGGGATAAGGGCTTGGTCCTGGTTCTAACACAGGGCTGGAGATCTCTGTAAGAAGTGTGCTGCATTTAGTACCCTGTGTAAGCACTGCAGCATCAGTCCAGAAAACTTACCACAGAATAAATGTCCACAGTTGGTTTCTACTGGGCAAGTAGGTGTCTGGAGACAGATGGGGCAGCTGAAGTCACTGTGATTACCAGGTTGCCAAATTTGGAGTGATTCCTGGAAGAGAGGTAGTACAGAGTCTTCAATTAGTTGGTGTTTTGATTGACATGTTCAGTTCATTAATAATAATTTGCTATAATTAGCAGAGAGTCCCAGAAACTAAGTATAGATGTCACGCATAACTAATCGTTACCTTGGCAGATAAAGAAAATGAGGCACAAAGAAATGAGGTGCTTTGTCTAATCCTACAGAAAGGACCAGGGTCAGAGGGAATATCATGATGCCACGTTTCTGCTTCCAGTGATATTTCCACACACCATTGGATAATATTGATGTTTGGAAAACCAGGCGAGTTTGAGCCACTGGCTTCTCCAGCTGTCATTATTAGTCAGACAGCACCCGGAGTCTGCCTCAGTAGCTTTTGGATCTTCTTCCCTCCTCCTTTGTAGTAATGTCTTTCACGTAAATGTACTGAAATAAAGTCCAGGGCATTCTCTGCCTGCCTTGGATTACAGAATGGCATCCTTAGTGTATATCATTGGCTATGAAGCAAAAAACCCCTCCTTTTAATAAACAAATTGCTTCCAAATAATCCTTCCCTTTGCTTAGCAAAGTCTATAATTTAGAATAATATTGAGCTTTGTTTTTACACCAGGAAAATAAGAATTTTTGTAAGCCTCTGAAATGCTAAAGAGGAATTTTGAAGCACATTTGTATTATAATATTTCTGTAGGGGAAAGCCCGAAGGATGTACATTGCTCTTCCAGTCTTTGCTCTTAAATCATTGCCTGAATGCAGGAAAAATCTATTTGGCAGTATATTCATCTGTGCCAAGATTGTTTGATACAGTGGGAGTTAAAAAAAACATTATTACTTGATATTGATTCCTTATCACATTGAAAGTTTTTGCTACCTTTATTATGATGCATTAAATAATCTGTCATGGATGGTGGACCTACCTACTTCATCTTAGCACACCATGGAGAAACTTGCATTTACCCATATGTTCAATTGCCATAACCACAATGAAATTAGTCTTTGAAAAAAATCTAATAATAATGTGGTTAGTGTCCTTTCTTTCTCAAGACAAAGTTATTTCTATGTTTCTGTCAGTGTCAGAAACAGAGGAGTGCTTCTGAAATTGGGAGGGGGCTTCCAAGAAGTTCCTCCGCTTTAAGGCAGGGTCTGGAAGGTTACTGACTGTCTTCCGCTGCCTACGCACGCTTAGCGAGGTTCAACAGGATACGGTGTCAATTACGGTTATATTTTGTATTTTGACCAAAAATTGATAAACTTCACGTTTCTTAATGACCACAGAGATGCAGCATTACATGGAATGGGTATTATTTCTCCGTTACTGCAGTAAGGCATTCAGCTGAGATGGTTGCACTGTCACCGTATGCTTGCTGTCCCCTGGTGCCCAATTTGGATTCCTTATTTGTTTTTCAGGTACCTGATTGGCACCTGTCTGCATGACAGATCAATGAATACACTTCCAAGTATTTGACCTATTTATAGAAGTTTTGATAAAGAGAAAATTGAATAGATTCTATATTTTGCTTGTCAAATACTGGAAGATCCAGAGCGACTGTGAAGATTCAAGTTCATTTGATAACAGAAAAAAAATTCTATTTAAGTAATTAATTTTCCTAATGTAATAATTCAAAGAAAGGAGAGGTCATCATGTGGGTCTGCGAAAGGAATGAGTTGGAAACCAGGTCTCTTGCCAGAGCCATATCTAAAATTACGAGTTCACCAAATTAGTAATTTTAAATCGGCGCCTTTAATATCACTCTTTCCTTTCTATAATCAGGATCTGTAAATAATAACTGGGGGTTTTACAACAGCATACCATAACTACTGGATAAAGTCTTTCTCCTTTACGGTTTATGAAGTTATAGATGTATTTGTTTCTGATTCTCAACAGAAAAAATTCAGATGCTGAAGGCGTTTACATTGTTTTCAGGTTTTCCTCTCTGTGCACTGATAAGATTATCTCCTGCTGAGGTAACAACCACAGAATAGCCCAACAAAGCCGGGGTGACTGGATATGAATAACCAAAACACCACAATAACCAGATCAAGTCCAGCACGCTGACAGGTGAACTCCAGGGAAGCAGGTTTAACACAATTTACCCAAAATCCACATGGCACATTATCTTCCTCTATTTTGACTTCCTGTGCAATACCGGTGGGGTATTTGCATATTCAGAAGAGCATTATTTCAACTGATAGAAGCTCTAATAGTTTTCATCAGTTGAGGAACTGTCCCAGAGCAGTTGTGTTTATAAACACGACATACATTAATTACCTAAGCCGATTAGGTATCCACTCTTTATTTTTGCAAAGTAATAACAGACACATTTCTTTAGCTTTGTCTCATACAACAAAGGGAACCAAATGTGTTTCTGATTATGCAATAGATACCGAATCCAGGGAAACCCAGCATTCCCAGACCGTAACCGATGGAAATTCTGAAAAGCTCTCTTGCCCTCTGCAACCTCAACAAGTTGAAACTGCTTGTGTATTCTGTATTAGAATGTGTTGTACAATAATTAACTTACTATATGACTCCTAGGGGACAAATGATTATAGTTTTTTTCCAGATGACTCATCTTCTGCTGACTTAATGAGCAAGTCTGCAGAAACAGAGTTTGTGCTGTTCAGAAAATAGGAAAATGGAATGTTGCTGTGTTGCCGTGTGATGCCGGTTCTGGCTGCTGAGGTAAGCTCCCACGCGAAGGGGCTGGAAACCCGTCAGCTGAGGACAAGTTGGCGTTGAAACCTTGAAAACGCTCTTCAGAGCATTTGAGTTAGGGTTAGACCTCTACGAATTAAAGAACCAGGCAATGATCCTGTACTAATGACACTGGGTGAAGAACACGTGCAATGTGATGAAGAAAAATCATTCAAACTTGGTACCATGAAGCAGCCTTTTTATCTTCTTGTAACCTCTCTCTTATTGAAAGAAGCAAGGTGGGAAACTCGATCGGCTCTGGCAGTATAACTAACAGGTGGCAAATTCCGAGGGAAAACAATTTGCATTTGCATTTACAATTAAGCAGGGGATGTTCTTGTTATGGATGATAAAATTTCTGAGTTCAGCAAGTACTGGGCATCAAGTCCTATTACATGCAGAGGTAGCACCTCTGACTGAGGAAGTCCCTGAACCGTAAATTGCTAGAGAATGAAAGAGCATTCTGGGGAAGCATCATTAATGTTCCTTTATTCCTCTGTAGACATCCGTTGCCGCAGAGAGGGCAAGATGGCCCTGGTTTGACCTGGAATAACCAATCTTACATCAACAGGGCATTATGGGGGAAAAAGAGACTCGGAGTCACCTTCAGCAAAGATATCAGTGACTCAGTCTTGCCCTGAGTAGATAGGCTAGGAAAAACATGCCAAATCTTTAATTTACTTTTAATAGATTAGGTGCACATAATCAAATTTCTGATTTATTTAGTCCAAGCACTCAAAATGATGTTCCGAGTCAGCTTTATCCTAGTTACAGGGGGACCGCCCAGCTGGATCTGATGGAAAGAGAAGACAGATGATATCTGACATAGCTATAAGTCTGCCAGGATTAATTTACCCCTTCCAAAATCCTGAGCCAGCCTTTGAACACTGGAACCAGCACACTGAATTAGAGATTGAAGTAGAGATTATGGCAGTTAGTATTTTGTGTCATGAGGCTGTGAGTTTTTAATGGCATTAAATAGTCTTAAAAAAAATAAAATATTTAGTGTGACTTAGCTTAAAATGACAGATTTTTAGGAAGCTTCCTCTCATAGCGTAGTGTAAAAAGCAGTAATTAAAATTGTCATTCCTGTTAACATTTTAGGCTGGAAACTTTCAGAGTGCCCATAAAAGTTACTATTTCATAGCCTCGTATTTGCATCTTGGTGCCCATCTCACCTTTGAAAACCCCAGGCCTGGATAATGCCAGATGGATACTGTAAAGGAGCTTTGATGAATAAAAAGGGAACTATGGAAGAAGTTTTCTATGTAGCATCTGGAAATTACGCTCTTGTACCAGGAACATCTCTGCTCTGGGAGAACTGGGGCAAACTTGCACCATTTGTCACCAGACGCATCATGTTCTAGTAACTTGATCAGCTGCAGTCAAATTAAGGAGTGCCGCAAAGCTTACTGCAGAAAACCAAGTTTAGAAGTTCTTTCAGGATTCAAACCTGGTGAGGTTTGAAATGAGACCATTCCCAAGTCTGAGAGACAGAGGGACGCTCAGGAATTCCTCATACTTTACAAGCACAGTCCTCCCGTTGGGTTATATGAAGGATGATACCCAGGTCAAGATTTTCTGTACAATTTTCTTAATATTATTTTGGACACCTAATGTTAGCTTTTGTCTAAGATTAATCTTTAAAAACCCTAAAATATCGGTGTTTTAGCCCATATTTTCTTGGGAATCTCACTACAGCCAGAATGGAAAGGTTAAATGTAGTAGAAGTCAATTTACTTCATTTGGAAGAAATGGGAAAAAAAAAATCCCACCCAAAATTCAGAAGCAAATTATTCTAAAAAACAGACTTAGAATCCAAAGATCCAGAGAAAGCCTTAAATTCTGTCACAAGTTTTTCTAAAATCAGGTCCATATGTTTATATTCCTTTCTCAGTGAGCATCCCAAGTGTTACTTGCTTTGGGGGTCAGATTTGCAACAGAATTCTCCATGTCGGTACCTCGTCAGGGGCCAGGCTTTGAAACCCTTCAAACCCAAAAGTTCCCTATGTGACAGTCAGATTCTTGAGAAAAAGGAGATCTTTTCAAACCTGGACACATCTTTTGGCTTAAAGTGAAAGCTGAGCATTTCAGAAAACAACTCTAGTAAAACTCTGCAAAATCAAGCCTACTGTACTAAAACACGGCCACTAGATCTGGTACATTTTTAATACTTGCATGTAAAATAAAGGCATGAAGTAGTGATCAGATTGTTGATTATGGAGCCAGAAGCTCCTGGGTATAAACCTTTATCTCTGTGACACAGCTCAGCTCAAAACATCTTTCAGTTTTATCACAAGGAAATTTAGTTATAAAGCATCAGTGATGAGTCTGTTCTCATTAGCATGTTTGAAGAGAAGGAATTAAAGTTTAAAAAGCACTTAGCAGCTAGCAAACATTTATTCATTTTTCCATGAACATTTGCCGTTTTTCAGAAGTAAAACAGACCTTGCTTTGAGGTTTAAACTTGTTACAAGGCATGATACTGTGTCACCTCTTGGTGAGACTCCTTTGATGGGGAACAGCTGCTCCATGTCTCAATTACAAGGCCAATTAAGATGATCAGGGAGGATACACCGGACAGCTCATTATTTGACAATACATATTTAACCTATTTACAAGCAAATTAAAAATATTACATGTTTTAAAGGGAAGAATTGATTAATGCAAATTTTCCAAAAGCGATCTAATGATTAAAAGTATAAATAAATATTTCCATTATTTATTCATAACCATTCTAATGAACACTTCCTACCGTGGTTCAGAAGACCTAAATAAAGTTGGGCTTACCATTCCTCTTTCCAGAAATGTTTGAGAGCAGCTGAGTAAGTTGCACCCACTAACAGTGCTGGTGTGGAATCATTCATTAAGGCCAGCTATGAGTCTTTGTCAATTATTAACTGAGTTGCCCAATGGCAAGGATCTGTCAGGTTTTCAAAATTACTGCGATGGGGTTTTTTTTCCCTTAAATAAAGCAAATCTGCTAAAAATCACAGGACAAAACAGGAGAAAAACCACTAGACCTCTTTTTCTAAAACATTCAAATAAATCTTCTCCCCCCAAAAGATGCTTAACATTATTGAAAAGATACCTGAACATAATAAAAAAATTACATTTCTATTTTTAAATATTAACTTGATCAAGGACACACTACGGGTATTTTGATCATCCGATAGAGTAGCGGCTTATCAGTACTGTTGGGAAACAGGCTTAAAACTTGCCAGACACTTGTGATACTCTGGAATTGCGTAACTGCAGAATTGGATTGTGTAACACAGTATTGTCCAACTAATCAAGTATAGAATTCAAGCAAAAAGTCTAACGTGCTAAAATAATTTTAATTGACAGGCATATATACTTCATAAGGTATTTATTCTTTGTCATGCTCTATTGTCTTTAAGAAAGGTTTCATTTCTGTAGGTTTTATTTCTGTAAAGATTGTTCTCCAATTGAATGTGGCAAAATTAATGAGGAAACCTGTTAAGGGCTTGGATTTGTGCAGCGTTCACCATCCTGATCCTGATTCAACACGGCATCGAAGCACATGCTGAGTTTTCAGCCCTCAGGTAACACATAACCTCTCATGGAGGAGTGGAGTGGGAGTCAGTAATATTGGAATAGAAGTACACTTAGAACAAAAATAATGCCCCTGGCATTCCTGCCGAAGCACTGATAAGCTAAACAAAGCACTTTTCAAAGACTAATAACCGGATGGGATTTGTAGCATAAACAATGCTCCTTGTTAGTCACCGGTCCCCAGGGCATCTTCCTCACTTTGTTACAGATAAATTGGCAACAAATGAAATAGTGTATGCGATTTCCTGCCCTGGGTACGCAGGCGTGCTCGCATGCCAGTGTGAGAGCTGTCATTTATTATTTATCCAAGTATGTATACAAATCTACACTGTGATTTAATTACTTATTAAAGGTGCCAGACTGACAGATGCAGAAGCTGGAGCCGTTTCTTTATCCAGAGAACTGACACACTGTAAGCAGGGGTATCCTCTCCAGGCTCTTCTAGTAAAATGCTTCACCCTGATGGACTCTCCAAATATCTGAGCACAGCTCATTCTCTCCAACCTTTTCCCACCTACTCTGTTCAACATGTTAAATTCATAATGGCTGCTAACAAAGATGTCCGTTGTTCCTGTGATTTTTAGACAGGAATGTTTATACATTGGAAAACCTGTTTGAACAGATTAAATCGATTTTAGCTCGGCCACTAGAGCATTTGATTAGTACTAACTCAAAAAAAAGATCTGAATGGTTTTAATACAGAGGTAAAACCTCCTCTAACTAAATAATGGCAAAAAGATTATAGGCGTCTTGTAAAGGTGAAATAAGCCCAGAAGATTTCCTTTTACTTGCCAGGGGCTGTATGCACAGTATTATGGTTCTTTTGCAGTCACTTATGCCCTGGGCTAACACACACACTAGTCTTGGAAACTGGATGCTGAATTCTGTATTGTTCCCATAAGCAGAATTTTGGTTCCATTTTTTATGTCACTCTAAATATATTATAGCTCAGTTATATATACCCCAGGCAGAGCTAGATGCAGGACAGCAGGGAATCTGCATTCTTCTAACAATGTCACTCAGCACCCAGTCTTTAACAGGGCAACTGAGATTTTATTAGGTTTAACTCACTGAATTTGGCCATACTTGTTTGCCAGAGAAAGACTATTAATAATAGCAAGGTTCCCTTCACATAGCTCCAGAATATTTTGAGAAGGATAATGGACACAAAGGATAACGGATTTAAGGAAATCTCTTAAATTTCTATGAATCTATACATTAAATCAGTAAAAACATGATTGCCCATAGCCAGCCATTCCAATTGTTTTGCTAACATTTTTGGTCCCAGTACATGCCTGAAAGTTGCAATCTTGGATCCATTTTGTGTAATTGTAGGTTGGGCTTTTTCGGTCCTAGATCTTTGGTTGAGGGCTTAAAGCACAACACAGCACAAGTATTATTGTGTGCTGATCATAAGCATGTCATTTTGGCATTTGAGCTGGAAAACACTTATATGCCTGAGTTATTTTGCATAGTCGAATAGCCCCATCAAAGCCAACACTCTGGTCTGTTCATGCCAACCACTTGTATTATTGCATTATTAATTCCCAGTTTTGCAAATAAATTTTCTTATTCTACTCCACAAAAGCCTACCTAACCAAAAATTGGGACTCATAAGTACAAAGATGGGACTGAGAAGTATAAAGATGTGAAATAACCTTTCATGGCAGTGTTTTGCCTGTGTCATGGCATTTGACACAAACCAGGGGTTTTTCAGCTGGGATGGAGTTTTGCATGATGAACTCCCAGTAAGTCCCAGCTGTGACCTAGTTCCATCTTGGGATGTAGGAGTGGTGGCTGCTGGGTACATAGCCAGGCTTTACAGTATTCTGCTAGAACGAGGAGCTAAGCTACGGGAACCGCTGTGAACCGGTTCCTATGCAAGAGCGGAACGTGTCAGACCAACTGCCGGTGAAGAGCATCGGGAAAGCAAGAGAGAAATCTCATGAAATGGCAATGTAAGTGAATGGCTAGTAAAATCAAACAATTGTAACTTTAATCTAAAAAAATTACCCAAGTGCAAGATGTAATTTTCTTAGAGATGCCAATAAAAATAATCGTAACCTCCCTGGCACTGCTTAGAGTGAGCAATCTGTTAGAAAGAGGCTCGACCCCCCCCTGCTGTAGGAGTTGGCTTGCACTCTTTGGAATATGTTGTATCAAGAGAGCCTTAAAATATGAAAGAAAATGTGTTCAAATTTTTTTAGGCAAATTGAAGCTTATTTTCAAAGGAAAAAAAAAAGAAAAATTACACCGATATAAAAATGATGGGAAATCTGAACTCAGTTTTGACAGGCGCATGCTAACTGGCCTATCCAATATATAAATGTTGTAGTGAGTATCAGAACAATTCCCCTTATGCTCTACATACCTATAGTTACCCTACTCTGTTCAACTGTGGCTAGGATTTAGACATTTCTGTGTTATTTAATAACAAGTGATAGTTTATCACATTTTCACCTAGTGTTTCTCTTTTTGATCACAGGCTTTTCTTCTTCAACTAGAAAATACTATTTATATACTCTATTTAAAAACATGTCTTTTAGTGATTTTTCACACCAACTTATATGTGTTGAGAAAGGACTAATATTTCATAACCTCGCTGTTAATTTTCAACATATTCATTCCATATTAAAATAATGGAAATGAACAAGTTATTAACATTTTATTCAGTGAACCTTGTATACTGATGATGATGTTTCTGAATGAGAATGGTATATAATAGGTACAATGGAACATAGAGTTTTGAAAATTATTTTGCATTTAGAGAGATGAGAGATATTACCATAATTAGTTTCTCTGTGCAAGACTACATACCAGTACCCCTGGCACAGAACCAATCTAAAGGGATTACTTCTTTTTGGAAATTAAGTTTGTGATTTCCCTGATCCTGCAAAAACATGCTCATGAGCTTATTCATGGAGTAGTCTGTGGTGAAAACTGGAGGTATTTGGTGCACAATAGTAAGTAAGTGTAAGGAAGTTCTCAGGATCAGAATCTACAAACCCCATGGTCTTGTTGGGACACAAAACCACTTGCCAGAGCGGTGCCTTAGTCAAATGAAGCCACAACATGATGCTGCCTTTTCAACGCACCTGTGGAAACAGGATTTGAAAGTGTGAATGTGGATTTGTTTGTGACAAATACGTCTCTGTCATAGTTCATATCCCAGAACTGAATTTTTTTTCTTTACTGGCACCAACTGAAATTGTATCTGAGAAATTTAATACAGGTGAACTTGTAAAGGAGCTGCTACCATGGCAGTGCAAACAGTTCCATGATGTCAATTAATGTCAGCTGGAATTAAAATACTGGAATTGCCAAAGCTCGCTTTCACTTGTGACCTTTTTCACTGAAAAAAAAAGATAAGAGTACTAAAATAGAAGTGCAGTTATCTATGAGAAAGTAAACAAAAAGCCAGAAATAGAAAAGCACAGATACAAGATTGACAAATGTTAGAAAAACAACTGAGGCAGTGAGAGAGCCTGCTAAGAGGGAAGGTTACAGTGACAAAGTGAGGTCTTGTTGAGGAAAACTGATGTCGTAGAGGTGGAAATCTTTTATCCTGATCAAGTCACTGTTCACAAAAGTTCCCAATTCTGAGATGTTCCCCTGAGATAATTGAGGTAGATCATTCCTTAGAGATGTTAAGCATTTATTCTCCTGCTGTATGAAAGCAAAAGATACAATTGCAAAGATCTGGTCCCAATCTTTTTTTATAAATGTAGGTCTTTTTCCACCTGCTTTGTTTCCAGTATAGCTTTTTATGGAATATAATGAGATATCACGACTTTTGGCTCTCTGGCATGATTTCCATCTTTTCTCTAAGTCCCTGCCATGGGAATTACAGTATACTAAGTAGCAGAGATAATCCGTCATTCTCTGCATTCATCTTTTCTAGCTCTTTAACGAGTGACCAGGTAAGCTAGTCCTCACATAGTCCATCTTGTCTTTTTCTTTTTGACCTTGCAAGTGAATTCCCTTTCCCCAGGAGGACTTAGAGAGTGGACTGGCCAGAGACACTCACATATATAATTTAAAAAGAAGCCACATATCTGTGGAGCCTGTGGCTCTGAATTACTGGGACAAGTAACTTAACAATTGCTCCAAATCAAGTCCAAGCAGCCTCTCTGTCCAGTCAGTTCCTTTCCCCTTCTCTTCTTCCTCCAACAAAAGATAAAACACAAGTCTAGGGGGGACCCCACCAGGTTTCATTTATTTGCCTTACGCATGAGATTAACAATAGAATCCTACTTTGCAATTTAATATTCTCTGTATTAAAATGTGATCTGCATAGCTGATGTTAGCAATGTTGTTAGAGTAAATCTGTTTCAGTTTTTCAATGCCTACTTCACTGACATAAGATAAACCTTAATTAATATTTTTATAGGTACTTGCTATTTTTTTCTGAAACTACTATAACAAACTAAATATGCTAAAATAACAACACAGTAATTGTGTTAACTATTACTCTGTGTAACAGGTGTAGACGCATTTGTGCTCTATTAGATACACACTCCCCGTATCACATGGGCTATACCTGAAAGTTTGTAACCAAGGACCCCAGAATTACTCCAGTCAAAACAAAATTCATTGTTAGACAGACTACAAATGCCAGTCTAAGCCTTCATGGTTTTAATGAGATGACTATTTCTTACCACCATTAAGTCTGTGAGGATCAAAGAAAATGTTCATTGAGTTAATATGTGCTAAGAAAAGTGGATAGAAGAGCATAAATGGCTCAGGAATTCCAGGAATCCCACTGGCTTAAACAGTCTTTTATTAAAAGCAAGTGTTCTCATAGTTGAATGACTTCCAAGAAGGGCCTCAAGTGATGAAAGTATTTCCATCTAATGTGAAAATACTTGAAAGATGCTTATTCCATGTGAAAATATTTCCACCTTTCAGAAAAGCCTGAATACAAGACTCCTTTGGCAAATATACTCTCATATAATGTATTAATTTTCAGAATTAATGTAAAAAATATCCATAATTCCTACACTTCTGATAATGAATAAATTATAGTGACTTTCATCTCCTGTAACAACCAGACAAAATATTTCAGAATATTTTACAAAGCAGACACATCAGCTACATCGTGAAAAATTTTATGTTCATCATCATGACATTCCTCCCATTTCCCTCAGGGCATAACTGACCTGGAAAGTACCATAGAGCATCTTCAGAGAAAAAGCAATGGGATCTCCTTCAAACACATGAGAGAGATTGATGCAGCACAGCAGTCAGTCACGGTGGCCAACTGTGCCATATGCGCTTTTCCTATATAACCTATATTGTCCTACCCCCACCTTACCTAAAAAAACAAAAATCATATGAGGGCATAGACCTGAAACACTGTGGTCAGCTACCCCAGTAGTATTTCAGCCATGAGGACCACGTCTTTGTATTTTTCTGGTTTTATCCTTTCTTTTCATCTCCTCAAGCTGTTTTTCCAAGACAGAAGGAAGGAAGGAGGTAAGCCAGTATCATGTGCCCAAACAGCGCCTTTTCAGATCATGGTATGGTTTCCTCTGTTCCCTGCTCTGGGAGTTAGTTGCTACTCTTGTAAGATGCAATTCATGGCAAGATCACAAAGCAATAATTAAATAAACCATCCCCTGTTCCCCCCTCCTCCCCATTCTTACACCAGAATGGAATAAGCAAGACCATGAATGCCGACTGCCAGTGACCTGCAATTTTTTGGAAGCCTCTTCCGTCTCTTCCGCAATCAGGAAACACAAACCTGCATAAGACTGCAAAGTACTGATAATCTTGAGCAGTCAAATAACACGATTTCATGTTAGAATCATGATGTGGGTTTTTTCCCTTCATATTTTATGATCTGTAGGTGTTCCGTTATGCTGAATAATCTTCATTTGATTATAGTAACTTCTAAATTGGCCACAGTCAGAGAATAAAGGTAGCCAATGCCTTTTTCATAAAAACATAACTTTCAATCCATACAGAGCTTGATTCAAAAGGAAGCAGGAGTGTATATGCCAGGAAGATGGAAGAGATCATGACAGGATGTGTGGCTCAGGGAATACAGCAGGTATCAAATAGTTTGTATTGTGTAATAATTAACTGCACACATTTTGGCAATTGGTTAGTTTCTGCATCTGAAAAATTCAAATAAGCCTCAGCACCACAGGACATCATGAGGCTTATTTGATGCTTTTACAGCTTTTGAAAGATGTTCGGGAAGGGCAGACTTCCATAAATCGTATCAGTCAAGCTACTAAACATGACTGAAAAGCTGAGGATCATTTTTCATCTCATGTCTCCTAATGGCGAGAAACGTGCAAGTTACATAATTAACCACCAAGGGTCACTGTTCGGTGTTTTTACATTCTGACGTCTTTGTTCCCAAGTGCTTAGAAAATCCCCTGTAGACGCAGTCCTGTAAATGAGGATTTTCCAATAAGAATATTTTTAAAATACAAGACACATGCATATCTTCCACAAAAGGTACAGGAAAACTCAAGTGGCTGGATATGCAGCTTTCTTGAGCAAGCCACCAAGTGATGTCTGAAGCAAATATTGTTCGTATTACTGGATATAATAATGTAAGTCCCATTGAAAATATAAGAAAAATAATTAGGAATTGGATTTTATTTTTAAACCTAGCTATTTAAATTGTTTCAGCAAATGCCATTCTTTTTTGTTAAGGAAGGTAGACAACCCTTACTGAGAGACTGTCGGATGCTTTGTCAAGAAGGCAAGGGATGCACTATCAAGAAGAGTGAGCACATCTTAAATAAGTTCCTATTGTGAGAAGTAATTTAACCTGACTTTAAAAATGTAGTAACAGCAGGCATTAGACGTCAGGAGACTGAACTGCAGTCCTGGTGTGAGGTGCCAAGCTAGTCTTCCCTGCTTCTACAACGTTAATATAGGTCATAATCTTTGATTGGCACAAAACCAGAATTTGCTGACAGACACTCACGTGAGCTGCAGCTCATGAAGAAATTTCCAACAAAGCTTAAAAAACAAACCACCTTACTCTACATAACTTACATAGCTTCCCTTTGTTACTACTTCTTCTGCTCCCCAGCTGAGCTCTAAGCAGAGCTTGCTGCTGCTGTGGTGTTCCTCATGTGCTTCTGTGTAGCTGCAACTTGAAAGATGTAAAATAGCTGCACAGATTTCCGTATGTATTTGTACCATAGTTCTCTGTAGAATTTGGTACGTCACTAAGTGCAATGTTCCTTAGGAAGATACTTGCTGTGTGCTAATACCGGTTTATCTGGGTGAGCACTCAGTCAGTCGGAGTCAGCCGTCTGACGTGGATGCAACAACCAGGAGGGCATGGGCGAGCCAATCTCTTCTGACATAATCCCAGATTACCAAACCTGTACAGCCTGCTTTTTATTTCAGACAAGTGTCTCTCCCGTAGAGCTCAGCCAACCTCCCTGCGCTCTCCACAGGCTCTAACACCTTTCCAGCACAGGCATCCCTTATGAATAGTTATTTCTGGACAATTTTGAACAAAGAGCAACCCTGAAACTGGGCTATTAGGCCTTGGCTGGATCCGATTATGCTCAGCCCTTCACTCCTGTCTGCACTGTTTAGCTCTCTAGTGGAAAACTGTTCTCTGCAGCAGTTTTTGCATGTATGGAAGATGACCCCACTGAAACAGAACATGTTGTCAGGGCCCTGAGTGCACTAACAGGCCTTCATGGCCTCACCTGGTGTCTCCTCCACACTCTGTACTCTCGGCCTTCAGCAGAGTCACAGTCATGCCTGTGCCTGACCACGGACTGCACTGATCTGGACTGTGACCTGTGCACTGAATTCCCAGCTTGACCTCAGAACCGCCTGGTGATCATGAGACCACGCCTGACTCTGGTTACCCTCGCTGGGCCTGACCCTGACCGGCAGTTTGCCTTCCAAGCTTTACCTTGTACTTGCCTCATCACCATGAACTTGCCCGACCATCTGAACTCATGGCTGGACATCCCTGGACATGCCTTGCTCGGGTACTGTGGGATGGGGCGATGGTGAAGCCCCTGCCCTGCTTGCTGCGTTCTCACTCTTGCGTCCATGTTTCCTAGAAAGCAAGTGTGTGAGAGGTTGACTCCGCAGAGAAAGAGCATATGAAATCAAGAAGCTGAAACGCAGAATCACATGTTTCTGTGAAAGGGGTAGGTTTCTTTTGTTCAGGAAACTGTGTAAAGGTTGGTAGGAAGTGACAGATGCCAGGATGTGGCACTTCCTGAGAAGGACATAAAACAACAGAAAGGAGAAACAGTGAGGAAATGAAATGCGGTCAGGGAAAAATTAACAAAAGCTAGTAGAAATTATAAAAGAGCAAAAATATTAAAAGACTAAAATAAGCATGCTCAACAGTACAAATCCTGGCACAGAACTCTGTGGGATTTTACTGTAAAAACCTTTTATCCCTTATTCTATTTTTAATAAGGATTTCCCAGGATCTCCCATGGCAACCAAATCTCTTTAAGAATCTTTGGTGAAGGAAACAGTCAAAGGCTTTCCAGAAATCCAAGTCCACTTTTGAGCCTTTATCATTTCTGGACAGCACTATGAGGGGAATAATCATGTAAATACTGCCACTTCTTTTAGCACAGTTTTAGTCTCTGTGAGTCAAAGTAGAATCAGTAACACAAAATTAAAGCATAGATCTTAAAGTAAAATAGCCAAAAAAGAAGAGTATATGATGCCTTTAACAGGTGTTATTCAAGTTATTTAGTTCACCCTTAGGCTGACTTAAACACTGATGTGTTTAATGCCGTCCTGCACATTCCAGTAGGGCAATGTACAAACATTTCATAAAACAGGATCAGCTAACAAAAAAAAAAGGTTAAAATCAATTAGTAGAAGAGGCTATTTGAGAGAAAAGTTACTTAAGTTCTTGTGCTGAAACAGCAGAGGGACAGAGCAATCACTTCTTAGTCTAAGGTACTTAGGCTTTTCTCTGCAGTGTCTGAGGCAGGGTGTTGTAGGAGACAAGATCCTGAACCAGGCATATCCAAGATCTGGTGAAATAAGATAAGTTTTTCCTATGAAACAAATATAGTAGGGGAAAGCAAGTGAAAGAATTTTGGTGTGTTTTTTCTCTGAAACAAAAAAGATCACACAAAATAGTACTCCTACATTTTAGGTATCATGTAGTGAAAAACATAGGATGAAAAGTATGTGCTCTGTGCCTGTCAGGTGGTGTTTGACGAGCTGTGCAGGCAGTGATTTCAGGCCCACCGGTGGAGACTGGGTGGGGGATGAGACTGGCTGCGGAGGAGCTCTCAGGCCTCCTTCGCCCCCCTCGCTGGCAGGGTGGACTGTGGTCTGGGAGGCACCAAGTCTGCTGGGGTTTAGGTAGTACTAACAACAGCCTCTGAGGCTGAGAAAAAAAAAAAAAAAAAGACAATATAATTTAAAAAGAGGTAGAACTTCTGTAGCCCTTTGCAGGCCCACCTGTGCTGTTGCACAGGAGGGGGGATGCTGCCCCACCTCATGAGGAGGGGGTAAACCAGTCGCTCATCGGGATCGTGCTTAAGCATTTTCCATCCTTTGCCTCCCCAAAAGAAGGAAGGGGTATTTTGGCCTCATTTAACAATGACATTTTTTAAGCAATTCTGTATCCTGCTCTGAAATCAGGTATGTGGCTGGTACAGGTGCACTGACCTACCTACACCTTAGGCACAGGTAAGTCTGAACCGTCCCAACAGCTCTTCTCCGCGTCCGTCCCCGGCCTACGGCAACGCCTCTGACAGCTGAGGCGTGAGGAGGCGGCCGCCATGTTGGGACGGAGCGGAGCCACCTGTGCTGGGTTCCCGAGGGAGGGCAGGGGCGGGACCCGGTGACTCCACGGTCCACATTTTGCCCCGGGGACGGGTGACACGTCCCCGCTTCGCCCACACCCTCGGTTCGGGGCCGCACGGAGCGACGGCGCCCGCTGAGGGGACCCGCCACCGTGAGGCGATGCCCCGCCCCTACCGAGTGCCCACCGTGATTGGCGCGAACAGCTCCACCCCTCCTCCGTGATTGGTCAGAACCGCTGCCACTCTCGGCGTTTGAAGGCAGGGGCGGGCGCTGACGTGTACGCCCCGACAGCACCTCCCCCGCCCCCCTCCGCGCTCGAGGCCCCGCGTGAAGGTGGGCGCCGCTCGGAACGGCGCGGGTGGCGTGGGCTGCCCGGTCACGTCACGTCACGTCACGTTAAATTACGTTGCGTCACGTCATCTGTGCGTCGTTCCGGGCGTAAGCGCGCTCGGTGCATCGGTAGCTCACGCAGCCGTCTGGAGCGGGGGCGGCCGGCGGGCGTGGGGAAGAGGCCGCTGCCGCCATGGAGACGAAGCCGGCGGATCTCCTGCTGTGCGACAGCCTCATCCTCTGGGTGAGCCGGGCGGCCGCTGAAGGGCCTCCCGAGAAGGGGGCGGCGCTGAGGGGACCCTCAGGAGCGGCCTCCCCCGGCCGAGGGGGGCTGTCGGGGGGACGGGGCCCGCCGGGGCGGGTGGGCGGCCCGCTGGTCTGGGTCCTGTCAGAGCGGCCCGGGCGGCGGGTGAGGAGAAAGGTGGGGACACGGGCATGGCGGGAGCCGTGGGGCCCGCCTGGGGAACAGGTGTCTGTACGCGTTCCTGCAAACACCCTTGGAAGGTGGATGTGGGCTGTTGAATGTCCTGTAGGCCTGAGTAGTGGTTCTCCGGCAGTGGCTCCCATGGGGAGACTGCTCAGTAATTAGCCAGAGTAATAAATATATGCAATTAATTTGCATGGATTTGAGAAGAGCAGAAACCTCAGAACGTTTCAGTTGGTTAAAGCGTTAATTAGTTAGTCGCAACACACCTAAGTGTGGCGTTATGTGCTTCTTGCACAGGTATTTGTTCAGTTTGTTAATTAAGCTTGCTTTTTCTTTATCCCTCGTTCCTTCCAAGTTTCTTCTGTTTCCTTGTCTGTAATTCTGGTCTGGCAGGTGCAGTATTTTTGGTGAGAGTGAGCTCTACTAAATACAACTTTTCTATGAAATCTTGGCAGAGAAGGCCACAATTACCTGGCATGAAGGGTGTCTGTGGAAAGAGCAGGTGTTCTGCCTATGTGGAGTGTAAATCAGGGAAAGAAGGGAGCGTTTTAAAAGCATTGTGGAGATCCAGGAATGAAACTGGTAAAAGTGATAGCAACAGCTACCCGAGTAGGTGTTCCTTTTGCTATCTACGTGACATACAGAAGTTTTAATGCATTAAAGTGTGTAATAAATCACTGAAAACCAATTTCCTCCTTGCTTTTCCTTCCTCCATTTTTCTTTCAGTGACCTTGTTTACTTCCAGTGTGCTGTTGGTCTTTAGAACTTCAGTTGTCTTATGCCTTCCTCTCTAGATTTGGGTATCTTTTGTCATTTAATCAATGCATCCTTTTCTTTATCTTTTTTTGGCTCTTTAACTTTTTTCCTCTCGGTAGTCAGGTAAGAATACCTCCCATCGTGATTCAGTTGCAAAATAAGTCAAGGCATTCCTGAACTCTGTCTCAAAATCCTTTCAGCAGTGCTGAACACTTTTATAAATTTTTACAATTCCTGCTTAAATAATTAAAGCCCAACTCTCATTTTTATTATCATCATGATGCATAGCTGTAATTATATCAGGAGTCTTAAAGGGAATGCTAATGGAACTTTAACTAGCCCTAAACTGAGAGAGCTTTGTGTGGTGGTGTTGATGTAAATGAACATCCAACTCAGGTTGTGTGCTCAGGTTTTGTATACAACACTCAGCAGATGCATTGTCAGATGCATGTTTTTAGATTCAACACCCTTGTTGACCCTCAGACCTTGTTTGCAACTTTCTAGAAACCATTTCTTAATGCTAAGATATGTTTCAAACATCCTTTCAACTTGATCTTCAGGCTTAATAGTTGAAAAAAATTGATCTTCTGAAGATGAGGATATTTGGGTAGGGGGGAATTAATTACTCTATATCTGAAGATAAGAGTGTTCTGTAACTCCCTCTGGTTCTAAAGGTTTCTCAATTTATTTACTCATTAATAATAGCAAAGAGATGCTCGTGATTTTGTGTGTTCTGCTGCCAGATCTTGTTTGTGGTTCTTTTTTGTTTTGTTTTGCTTTTTTTTTTTTTTTTTTTTTTTTTAGCAAATTCTGGATTAGAAAACATGCATTGTCCACCGCAGAAAGAGAAAATACGAATAAAAAAGTTATCTCTCCCTTCTGCAACCCGGATGTCATTGAATTTAAAGTTTTGAGGATGCATTGAATTTAAGGTTTTGGGGGTGTTACGGAAAAAAACATAATGGATTTAGATTAAGTTATAGAGGAAATGTGTATGAGTTTCCCAGGAAAATTAACTTAGTAATATCTGTGAAGATTGAACTCACAGGTTTGTTGCAGAAACAATTTTCTAAGTCGGAACGGCAAACTTTGTTTAGTTTATGTGAAGTGAACTTAAATATTTTCCATCTCTGGGTAGGAGTGGAGTGATAGTAGTAGCAGCAGTAGGCCTACTGATGCAGGAGTATCTTCTATGTTTAGGTGTCATTACAAGAGGTGTTTTCTTTACTGTAGTAGAGCAAAAGTTTCTCAAATGTCTTTCGGTACTGTAAAATGTAGCACTTCAACTCTACATTGTCTGGATAAAATGGAGGCCATACCTTCCCAGGAGTTGGTATGTTGATTTCTACAGGGTAATGTAAACAGTTTTGTTTAATGTACAGCTGTTTGGTGGTAGAGCCTTCAGGAGATCCAGAGAAAAGGCATTAAGTGTTCTGTGATACAGAATTAAATTTTCAAGTGTATGTTGTGAGCATAGTAGCTGGATGTCTGAGAGAAAAATATTTGCTCCTCTTGTAGCAGTGAGTGGCAGGGTGCATTTAAACTAGATCCATGAAATGCTCTTCAGCATGAGTAGCAGCATGACCTTGAAGCTATATTTAGTAAAACTAATCAAATTTGAAAAAAGATTAGAAGTGCTATGTAGTCCTGAAGTCTACAACTGCTTCTACCAATCTCCTTCCCATGCTCATTACCTTTATTGTTTTTGTAAGTACAGTAAAAATCTGTTGTGAGGAAATAATTGGGCTGGCGTGGGCTGGTTTGGACAACCCATAATTAATACTACTCTCATATTATTTCTAGGTGCTTATGTAGCTCTTAAATATATGGAGAAACTAAGACTCTCAGTCCTGTTTTTTGCTTAATTTTAATTAGCTGTTTCTATTCTGGGAGATACTGGCATACATAAGGCAGCATTGCATGTCACAAGGTTTTCTACAGCTTTGTCCAACTGCTCTACCAGGCTTGGGTGAGATAGTAGTACCTGTGTTTAGCAATTTCTTTGATTTACAAGGGGCTATATCCAAACAGCAGCATCACAATAACGTGCTGTAAAACTGAATTCTGGCATGCTCAGTCTTGACTCGTGAGCCTGCGTGCCTGTTCTTGCCTTGGCATTAAGGCTGCCCTAGTATTAGAGACCAGCGCTGTCAATCACTGCTGCTTCAGTGTGGGGTGTTCTGCTTAATCTTTTATGTAACCTACCAGGGATTACTGACTTCTCACTTGCTGGAACACAGGTTTTAAAAAAAAATACCTTTTTAATTGAAAAACAAATTTAATAAAAACCTCACTCTGCATTTTTTCCTCTTCTTGGCTTGATTAGACTCTTTCTGAATCAAGCAAACAAATATTCAGAGTACATGGCGACTCTTTATAAACATAGAAGGGATGGCAACTGCCTCAAATTCTTACGGCTGGGAACTGTGAGTTTTTGTGTGCTTTTCCACCACTCTGGTCCAAGTAGCTCCGTTTCCCATGCACACTTGACAGGTCACTCACCAGTGACCTCTGAAGAAGCTTGGAGGTTTGGGAAAGCCCTCTCACAGATGGACAGGTAATTTGGGACATTCTAACCTAGTAAATTTAAGAAGGCAATTTTTGCAGAGATTGTAAGGATCTGTTCTTGCTGCCATTGTATTTCACATATACATCTTTTAACAGTATTAGCAGCAGACTTTCGCCTTTCTATTTTATTAATTGCCATAAAGAAGGCTGAACTTCACAGAATTGCTGATGAGCTTTTATTTTCCTGAATAACCTTGTGATGAACTGACACACGTGGAGAAGTAGTGCTCTGACCTAGAATATTTAGCTCTGAGCTGATTGCTTTTGGGGGAAAAAGATATTGCAATTATAATAGATAATTCTGTCAAAATTATAAAATAATTAAAATAGTTTAAAAACCCCACATAATATCCACAGTGGAAAAACATTTTTAACATTGAGGTAATCCTGTCCTACACATCTTAAATGCAGGAAAACCAGAAAACTTGGAGGAAAAATTACAGTCTTTATGGGAAGTATGGAAGAGCTTCCCTATGAGAATTGGCTGAATAAATGATGATGGTTGGTCCTGGGAAAGACCCAGTGGAAGGAGATGGGTATGGTAAAGGTCAATACAGTCTTGAGCTCCTGGAGAAGACAACTGGGGAAGGGTGTTCATTATCTGCACAAGAAGCAGGGGAGGGGAGGTTGGCAGGTGGCAAACTCTGACAAGGGAATATTCTGCAGAATCTGAGTTTGTGGCTGCAAAAAGTGTCTTGGCCAAGCTTATGGAAGAAAACTTCACTGAGGACTGTTAGAGACAAATGTATTTATTGTCCCTGCTCCAAGGGTTCTCACAAATTCCTGGAGCCTGATGGAGTATTTCGCAGAGTTTGCGGTCGTTTTTTAGAGTCTGTGGAGAGATCTGAGAATCTGCCTCTGTGTTTCAAGGCTTTATACATGAAGCAGTCAGAATTACAGGCAGAAATTGGCAGAGCAGCAGCAGATCTGCCTATGGATGTGTAATAAACTAGGATTATACATCAGGTTGATGATGGGGTGCTTGGTTATTGTGCATAGAGCTGTCTGCTGGGTAAGTGTTTATTGCAGTGCTCTGTAAGGATGCAGACATGTCAAAGGTATTCATGTCGTTTGAATTGCTTTTGAGCAAGCTAACGGCAAAATGCTTCACCAATTAAATTTTAGTCCGTAGAATGGGATTTGCATCTTGTTTATGTAGCCCTACTACAAAGGGACTTTGATTGTACTTGTGCCTGGAAGCACCAGCTAGGATACAAAGATTGCATTTACCAAGTCATAGAATAGATCAGGCAACTTACTATAAAATTCTACCATCTATAATCTGGTTTTGTAATAGAGAAGAGTGAAAACCGGGACTTCATTGCTTAATCTTTAGAAAGAAATATATAGATGGGGTAAAACTGTGTCCAGCCCTGTGTTTAAACACTAGGTAGTGTGATGCTTGGAAAATAACAGGGAAGTATGCATATATATTAAATAGAAATACCAGGAATAATTATGAATAAAATACAACGTCCAGGAAAAGAAGTATAACTTCAGGTTTGGTAAAGTCTCTTGGGTTTTAGTAGTGTTTTGAATTTGCATATTTAAATGGGATAGTGTAATTTGTGAATTCCTGAACTGCAAGGAAATATTTTGCCAGCTCAAAGAATTTGAAATGGTTCAGTCTTTTTCAGCTATTTTCATATCCTCAACACGTGCACACTTCAGCTTCAACTTCTCTGGCAACTGTTTTTTCCACTGGTTTTGCATGATTTTTTTTCCTCCTTCCATTCCTAAACCCCAGATAATTTCAGGGGCCTTTATTGATGTCATGACTTCTATTACTAAATGCTTATAGTAAAAGGCTGAATTTATTATTTATTCCCTCCCCCCCCCCCCCCCCCCCAACTTTCATCCCTTCTTATGATACCATTTGATACCATTTTTTGTTTAAGTAGTTGTGTGTCCAGAGCAAAGCACTCCAACATAATATGAGGGATGGATAAATATGACTTTAGTTTCCCAAGTTAGTATTCCCTAGTAAAAGGAGTAGCATGAAAAAGCAAAGCATGGCAATACTAACTTTTTAAGCTACTAGTTATAATCAAGTCACAAGTATTGAGATAATTGGGTTGACTTAAAAAAATTAAATTGTTCAAAAAGTATTTCAGCCACTGCCTCAAGTAGAAGGGCATCTTGCTAAATGTTTGTGCCTCAAAGATGAAAAGGAAAATGGTAAGGGATTTGCTGTACCTGTCTACTGAGCGTGAAACAGTGTTTTCTCCTCTTTTTAGTTGCAGACGTTCCATACTGCTGCACCTTGCAGAGATGTTCAGGACTTGACTAATGGGGTTGCCATGGCGCAGGTACTTCACCAAATGTAAGTTGATATTTAAGTTTGAAAAAGATGTATTTAATTTCTTGAGGTTTTTGTGTTTGACATGCATAGTTGCTTTCTCCCATCCAAAGATTTTTTTTTGTATAGTTAGAGATAAATTTAGAGTAGACAGTTTATAGCAGAAGATAAAATATACCTTTATATTGTTGTTTTGGGGATGATATAATAGTTGAATATTAATGTGATAGAGTATCTCATTGCCTTCTCCATTCTAATACTGCAGTATTAAACTCATACTTATGGATAATTTGGGCAGGAAGGATATGATCTTATTCACTTTTTCCATCAACACTATTTCCATGGGTATCCATGCTCAGGCAATATGCTCCTCTTTGGAATAAGAAACTAAAAGTTCAAAAGGCATGTGTTTGTGCTCTCTTCCTCTTGGGATTGCTCGCTTGATTTAGGTGTAAGTTCTGAGATTTAAATGGTAACTTGTTAGTTGTGTGGAAAAAAAGAATTGTGCAACTTCAACAGCAATTTCATTATTTAAAATAATAGTGGGCTAATCAAAAGCAAAATCATTCGTATTTTATTGGTGTGATGACAAATGGTACTGGATTGAGTGACCCTCTAATTTTGAAATTTGCAGTTACTTCAGAGGGTTGTAACATGAGTCTTTTAGTGAAAGAGTCTCATGGTACAAGTCATCACTGCAATTTTATTGTTGTCGTTGGCTCAGATAATAGAAGTCTGCATTACCATCTCCTGCTAAAACTGTATTTTTGATTACAAAGAAATTACTTTAACACCACCCCTACCCTCTAACAAAACAAAAACCTGAAAAAACCCACCCCCAGAACCCACCCCCCCCATCTGCTTGAAAATATTTTAAGCATGCTGTGTAAAGACAGGGCTCACCCTTTTCTTGGGGCCTGGCAAAAACTGATTTAGGATTGCTTAGTGAAGATTCCCTGAGGGTCACTTCCCATGTGTTTGTGGTACTCGGCTGCCACAGGCTGTAGGCAGACCTCTTTACAACCAAGTTGGTTGATATGCAACTGGGGTTAATAATTGTCTTTTATTAGGTGCTTGGACATCAATGAATAAGCAGTATGGTGTAAAAGTTAAGATATTGTTAGATATGCTGTGATTGTACAGCTTGGCAGCTCGATGTATGTAAACACTTCCCTCAGCAACTCGTCCTTATTTGTGCTGGCGAAGTGAATATACTTCTGCCCAGGGGAACCAAAGGCATACAAAAAAATATGAAATGCCAGTAGTTTAAAATGTTGTAGTTTTTTCTTGATAAGTGCCTTTGACGAATTGTAGCAAATGTTGGAAAACCTAAAGGTAGGAGAGTAGGTGTGAAACCTCATGTCAGCATAGTCAAAAGAGGATGTTATTTTACAGCATTATGATCACTTTGTTAGGTATAAAAATTCAGCATGGCAAAAACCTAGCGGTACGTAGCTCAAGCACGTACAGAAATTCTTCCTGCCTTGGAGGGCATTGTCTTAATTCAGCCAGCAGGATGGAGATTTCCCGTGATATAGGTATAACTTGCAGTCTCCAGGGATTCATGCCTTATTAGATGCTGTAGTCAAACATCTGATGATTTAATGCTGGGAATCTGGTATCTTATTTATTTGTGTGTTTATTGATATTCCATAATTTGGTTTTGTTTCAGAGATGTTGCTTGGTTTGATGCATCTTGGCTAAATCGCATTAAAGATGATGTTGGTGACAACTGGAGAATAAAGGTATTCAAATGTGAAGTTAGTGAAAGTTTGTGGGGTTGGATATCATGACTGTCCTGAGACTACCTAGCAGTCCAAAAACTACAGAATTAAGCTCAGACTCTTTATAAGGTAATTTTAAATGAACTTGACCTGTCTGTTGATAGTACAAGTACCTTCCAGCATTGTTGCATGGGTTTTTTTACTTGCAATATATTTTTTTCCACTATCATTGCAGGGTCCTCTTGTACAGCTGCTATGTAAACATTTTAATATAAGTTATTATTTAATTTCAGCAAAACTAAGAATTCTAATAAAAGCCTGTAACCTTATCTTTCATGTACAACAACTAGTCCAGTAATCTGAAGAAGATACTTCAAGGAATTATGGACTACTATCATGAGGTATGGAAAAAGCAGCAATTTTTTTGTTGTTCTAATCGTTAAACATTATGATTCTTGTCCTCCTTCATCTAGCTTTTTGTTTCTTAGCAAAGTAATTTATTTTAAGGACTTCTTGGGCGGAAGTATATGATAATTACCTGGTTAAGTGGGAGCTGTGGGTGAATGTAAAATTAACTTGAGCAGGTGTATTTTAGGTAAATCTCTTGGAGTATAAGCTGGAAACTACATCTCTGTCATTGTCCAGGAGAATATCATAAGGACTGAGCTGCAGAATCCCACTGACTTTTGTGTGTGCATTTCGTATTTGCTTTTGTCTAGTGAAGTTTTAATCCTTTTCTACACAACAGAACAGATTCGGCAACCCCAGTCCGGGTTTTACAATATTCACTTGGAAGCTGAGAGAGAAATTACAAATCCTCCTGGACGTAGTAAAGGTTATAGTTTGTTTTCTCTCATACAGGATGAGAATGGTAGTCGTAAAAAGGTGCTGTAAAATAAATAACTGCTGAATTTTGCATGGGGCTTGATTACAGTTGTATAATGGGTATGGTATAGAAAAACTTGCCAAATTGTCTCATGGCTTCCTGGTCTCACCTGGATTTAGTCATGGTACTGAGTGCTGAGCCCTTCCATACTGCCAGGACTGAGGCTCTCTGGCAAGCCCAGAAGTAGAACTTCTTTAGGTTTATGAGGAGCTTTTTGAAGGATTAGGGAGCAACTGATTTTAAATGCCGCTTTTTGTTTTGTTTTGTTGGTAGAATAAATTAATTCTCTCATATTTGAGGTCTAGCCTAAGAACTTTTAACCGACTGCTGTTGTTTTTTTCACGTTTAAGAGGTCAGTTAGCTGGGTTTTTAGTTGCGAGACTTTCAAAACTTGTGGTTTTGCCAGAAAAATTTTATAGAACTCTTACTAAGTAAAAGTGCATAACTTCATTGCACTAAATAATTGCTAGGTGTTTTGTGTATATTTTTAATGCTGTCTACTTTATATTAAATTTAGGCATATTCAGAGGAAAAACCTGAGGTGCCAAGTATGGCAAAGGTCCTTGGTGAGCAGTGGGTTGAGTACCCCTTCCCCCAAACACATTGAGGGGATGGAGACAGACATTTGGAACCGTCATTTCAGGCCCAAGAGAGGCACAGTGTTTGACATGTGGGTTTCATGTGTGAAGCCCTCTGACAAATGAGTTAAGAACATCTGCTTTGCCTAGGCCTCTTCAGATCTCCTAATCTGATACTGCTATCCATGTACTCTGTCATAAGCCAATGTTTTTTAATGTGTATCTTCATGTTTAATGTTTAAAATCCTTCCCTTCCGTAAGTTTTATGGTAATAAACTTATTGATAACCTGTTTTCTCTGGATGCCTTATTGAGTCTAGATTTCTTACGCGATACCAGATTTTCATATTGGACAAAAGTGGGAGTTCACTTTCTCTCTTGCCTTTTTTTTCAGTTTTTGGGTCAGCAAATTTCAGAAGAGCTTATTCCAGACTTAAACCAGATATCTGAGAACTCGAATCCCACTGAACTGGGCAGGCTTCTGCAGCTTATTTTAGGTTGTGCAGTCAACTGTGAAAGGAAACAAGGTATGTGCTACCTTAATCGGGTCAACAAGCAGCAGGTGGCCTCAGGTGATTGTTAAGGTGTAAGAGATGTAGAAACTCTTCTTATGTATCAAAAAGCCTCTATTGTTAATATGTTGCATGACTGTTCTGAAACTGGAGTTCACTCAAAAGCAGAAAATCTATGGGAAACTTCTGTGGATAAAACTCAAACTTTGCTCAGGGTAGGTTTAAAAAAATAGTCTGAAGTGTGTGTGGATTATTCATACTTGTTAAAATATGTACCGAGACCTAAAAATTCTTATGCAAATGCAAATCAAGCAAATTAAATTAAAAACTTGTATTAGAAACTGCCTTTTGTTTATCTGCAGGGGCTCGAGACTGAATTAGTTGAGCTTTCTCTCCCCTTACCAGAGCTAATGTTCAATGCTGTGATGGCTAAGAAATCCTCAGCATGATTCTTAGTAGCATAGATGCGATTTCTAGATAGTCTGAAATGACTGCTTCAAAGATTGTTTGGGAAATAAGCCATCAGGCTACATTGGGAATGAAGATGCTAGGAATTACTTTTTTTATTAATTTTTTTTTTATTACTCAAGCTGTTAAGATGAATGTTGTCATGAGACACTACAAATTCTTTTTCACAGAACACATACAGAATATCATGACCCTTGAAGAGTCTGTTCAACATGTTGTCATGACTGCCATTCAAGAGGTAAGTAATAATTCATAGCCTATTGCTGTCATTTGAGAAGTCCGAATACCCATTTGTCGATCTTTGTGAATTCTTCCATCCAAGCAAAGGTCAGGGAAGAGTGTAAGTACTTCTCTAAACTTCTGGGAGGATCAGAACAAAGCAAGGCCCAGAAATAAATTGTAATGTGTAATTGCACTCAAGGTAGCAGTGGAGGTGGTAGTAGGCTTTAAAACTTAGCTGTAAAGACTACATAGTCAGTTTAATTCTGTAAATGTCCTGTTGGGAGAAATAAATCCATAAGCCTCTTGTATGTTGTATTCTGACTAATCAAACTTTGTTTCTGAAGAATTGTTGACAAACATACTGTGTACATCTTTGTACTGGAGATAAGTGAGAGCTATGTAAATGTTCCCATTGTTTGCTTAATGGCAATTAATGTGACACAAATAACTATGAAATTAATTGAGTGAAATTCTGTCCTCTGGTTCACTCAATTTTTAACTTGATTAGGGGGTAGCAATAATTTCAACAGATCACAGATTCATCCAATAAGATGTTATTGCTAACTTGGTTAATTTGGGGAGGGGACAGGTAAAAAAAAAAGTAATCTTATTCTAGATTTGTTTAAATCCTTTACTGACCATTAAGCAGTTTTGTTATTAATCTGTTTTGATATATTGAAGGGAATGCAAGGACATGGTAGAAAATACAATTCGTACTCAGTAGACGGTGAATTTACAGATATCTCACCTCTAATTTAACCTTCTTTTCCTGTGTCCTGTTTCTGTAGCTTATGAGCAAGGAAGTAACGGGTCCTTCCACGAGTGATGCTTCAAGTGAAATGGAACAGCAGGTAACTGCCTGATATTTGTTGTCCTCGTAGTTCAAACCTGAACAATAAGTTAGTATCTCGCTATCCCTTAAGTGAAGAGGAGGGCTGCTCTTCACAGAATCACAGAATGATATGGGGTTGGAAGGGACCTCTGGAGATCATCTAGTCCAACCCCCCTGATAAAGCAGGTCCAGCTGGAGCAGGTTGCACAGGAATGTGTCCAGGCGGGTCTTGAATGTCTCCAGAGAAGGAGACTCCACCAGTTCTCTGGTCAGCCTCTTCCTCGCTAGTCCTAAAAGTTAAAGAACCTCAACAGTGAATTGCACTCTTATGTCTTCTGTCTGCACAAACTGCTTGGTCTGGTTTCCACTCAGAAATGAATGATTGACTATCTTCTTTTTTAAAAGCTTAAAAAAGCTTTGGAAGATCTTCAGGAAGCACTAGCAGAAAAAGAAGAGTTGGCACAGAGATGTCAAGAGCTAGATTTACAGGTAAGAAACAACAAGTCACTTATTTCTTTAACATGTAGTGGTGCTGCTGTTAAGATGCAGAAATTCTGAAGGGCAAAGAGAATTTTGCATTTAAGTTTTTATGAGGATTTTTAGCTGTTTGTACGGGAAAAGCAATCATTCTGTACTCCCAAATACAATTACTGGAAATAGTTTTGTGTTGGAAGTGTAAGCTGTGGTCCTCTGCCAACTGTTAACTCAAAGGTGGTTTGATCTCCTAGCTCTATGTTTACCCTAGTAGCAGGTAGCCATACAAACAATGCTGTCATGGCTTTAGAAATTGCCCACTTCATTTTTAGTCACTGCTTTCTCTAGTTTTTTTTAAACTGTGTCCAAGAAATCTGGTTTGTGTAATAATCAGTCATTAGATTTAATCATAGGAAAATCATGCTGTTCTCAATAGGAGTTGATGAAAGACTAAAATTTGAAATTTATCTAAAATTTACTCTTCTTATACGCAGTTGCAACATGGAGGATATTTCAGGAAATAAAAATAATGGAAACTAATAGATCCTTGCTGACGTTTTCAAACCACAGTAAAAATAGCCCTACTTTTGTTTTTGATATAGAAGTTAATCATGTCTCTCTTTAGAAGAAGGAGGGAGGAGCTCATAACAATAAAGAGGAACTTGCATTTCAATCAGCTTTTTAAAGAAAAAACTCAAACAATAATCCATTTGTTAGCCCTAAGACTGATTCCTGTTTTATGGCACTATAATCTGAGAATAGAAAGAGGTTTATCTGGTAAGGGAGTTAATCTCAAATTTGATTCTGTAGAAAGAGAACGTTTGGGTGGTATCTTAGAGGATCCAGAGTGCTTTACTGGCGGTATGTGCCCCTGGGAAAAAAAACAGCAACCCAACACAAAAACAGAGGCCAGTTTTACATTTCTTTAAGATAGCAATGACTGGAAAAGTAGAATACTTCTATACAAGTAGCTCGTAGCTAATTGCCATGCCCAGGAAGCTGTTGTTAGAATTGAATTGATATTTCATTTCCTTTCTTCTTGAGGCAGCAGTAAGGCTTCCTAGTGAAAGCAGAGCTCTAAAAATGCTTGCGAGCAGGATCTGCAGGAGAAAATGATTTCTTTTAAATGGGCAGGAGGATAGATTTGACAGCTGAACTCACAGGTTACAGTTGTTAAACCGCAAAAAGCGTGTTCACTGTTCAAAAACTCTCTTCTAGAGGTGCTGGGTTAACAATGTACTTGCACTTTCTGCTTCCATGAGGGGACTTGGTACATCTCACTAGAGAAGTCCCAGGCTTTTTCCCCTCTCACAAACTTCTCTTTCAAGATTTCTCTCTTAATTAATGATAGGTTACACAAAGCCAGTTGCTCATAACATAGTGTGGGCCAGATAAAGGCATGAGAGGTGTTTGAGGGAAAGATGCTGCTTAGGATAAACAGATGAGTTTAACAGATGAGATCCTCTTTAATACTGGGACACCTTTTTTAAAATACCTCTTCATAATTTGTGTTGACTTTGACACAGCTTCTGTTATTCTGAAATAATAGAAAAGATGAATAAAAACCTCTGAGTTGTGAGAAAGTTTGTTTGGTTGTTTTTTTTTCAGTCTGAGACGAGTGTGGGGGTTCTTTTAATGTTAAAAGTGTGAATGTTGTGGTGTTTAAGGAGTGGCTGGACCTTGAACAGGAAGTATTACACTGAGCAAGGCTCAGGTATGCTCTCTGCTCACAGATGTGTGTGTGTGTGTCTATAGTAAAGTGACATCTGATGTGTAATAAAGGAGTGAACTAGAAAGCCAGCATCTAATGAAGTGGTAGATTAATTACTGGGGTTTTTTTCTTACATCTGTTTGGGAGACTTTTAAATTATGATCACAAACTGTTTCTTAATATTGCATACTTTAGGCTATATCTGATGTTTTATCTAATAATGTCGTCATCATATGCTGGGGATTTTTTTTTAATTTTATTTATTTGAAGCCATAATATTGACTGACGCTTCTTATTTAAACTAATTCTTAATAAATTCACTTGTAAGGTCTCAGTCTTCCTTGATATTTTCCAAGAGTATAAGAAAGGTAGGTTTTCTTTGTGATTCAGGAAAACATAACCCGAAAAGCATATTGTCCCTGTTTAAATGCCAGTTAACTAACACATGCTACGTGCTCTTATGTTTGACAGGATGTTAAAATTAACACAACAGCTTTCACTAGAAAAACTTTAAAGGTTCTATCCTCTTAATCCTTCCCTGTTTTTATGGCTGTTAATATACTTACTGTTTCAATGAAGTGTTGTATTCTCATTTGCTTAGCTGTGAACACTTTCAATATCAAACTTGTTTGATTGTTGCAAAAAATGCATGCTCTATATGAAGCTGTCTAGGTTTTTTTTTCTTTTGCGTGTGTGCTTACTGGCTTACGGCGCCTGAAACTGCTTCTTGCGCAGCCATTCACTGCTGAGCGCACGGCAGTACTGTGTTCGTGTGCTAGCCGGTGCCATCCTGCTTTTTATTGTTAAGTACAAGCAAGATGGAGAGTAGCTTTACACCAGTCCTTAAAAGTTTTGTTGATTATGGTGTCCATGGTATCCTTTTTAATCAAAGTCCCAGTTCCTCTCCATATCACGTTGTCTGCCTTTTACCGTGGTTTCAGCTCCAAAAATTTGTCTTTTTTTTTTAGAGGGACTTTTCCTTTAGTGCTTCATAACTGTCATACACTAAAGCATCTGTATGCTCAAGTATGCTATGTGAATTACATTCTAAAATTTCTAAACGCTCAACCTTTTTCATAAACTAATTTGGTGATGTACTGCTGTCTTGCTTTAGTTCTTTCCAGTTGGAGACAGGTCTTACAATGTCAATGCTGTTTTATCTGCACTAGGTGGCTGCCCTCCAGGATGAAAAAAACAGCTTGATGTCAGAAAATGAGATTATGAATGACAGGCTGGATCAAATAGACGACTCTCTTGATGATCCAAATACTGTGGTTGCAAAAAAGTATTTTCATGCACAGTTGCAGCTGGAGCAACTGCAAGAAGAAAACTTCAGGTATGAAATGATTTCTCTCAAAAATCCCTCTCTAGTCATGTCAAATATATCCTGAGAATTTCTGGTGTTCTCAGGATTTTCCATCTCAATTCCTTTTTCTATAAAAGATTTGTATACAGATATGTATAAACGTATTTGAAAAACAGTCCTTACCTTTAAAAAGTAAGAGAAACTGTAACTTGTAGAAAATATTATAATTGCCTTATTGTAGTCATGTGACACTTCAAAAAAAGGTGATGGAAAGAAGAAAATGAGTGCTGGAATTATTTGTATGTAAACAAAACAAAAACCCTTAAAAATCCCCAAGACCACTGTATCTTTTTACTGTATTGATTTCTTTTACACATTAGTCTTTCTCCCTGTGATCTCTGTGGGGGGAAAAAATAACTTTTCATTTGATCCCTTGATACTGATATAGTAAATTTGTAGTACGCAATCCATTATGATTTACCAAAATGTTGCATGCTTACAGTACTATTTTTCTGGTTACTTATATCAGTAGGTTTCCTTTGTCTCATTTGTTTTTAATACTTCTAGCACTAAGTGAAAAATGTATAATAATGTTGAGTTATTAATAGAGTTCCTGGTTTTGATCTCATAGACTTGAAGCTGCAAAAGATGATTATCGTGTCCACTGTGAAGACCTAGAAAAACAGCTGATTGAACTGCAACATAGAAACAACGAACTGACCTCTTTGGCAGAAGAATCTAGAGCCTTGAAAGATGAAAATGATATTCTTAGGTATGTGATAGAGAGAACTCCCCACACACGCATTAGGAGGATTTAGTGACTAAATCCAAGGCTTTTTATTTAACAAGATTATTTTTTTTTCCGAGGCTTTATTTCTGCAGATAGATCTTATCTGAAGGAGATCCAAAATAAAAGTTTGAAAAGGGCACCTCGACAAAGCAGAGATGGAGTGGAAGCTTTCAGGCATAGATTCTATCATATGCATAAGAATAGTAACATGGAATTTTTCTGTGAAGCAGAATTAATTGATACAGATATTATTCTTCTTCATGTGGGATGAAAGGTGAAGTTCTGCAAGAATTAAGAAATTTTTAGAGGTGGTGGCATGTGCATTGTTATTAAGGGGACATTTGTGTTGACAAGAAGCTGCCTTTTCTGATGTAGAAAAGCGTATGTGCAGCTAGACCTGTGACATATAACTTTTGGTGTCAGCATTCTAGGCTAGACTTAGATTAATAACATGATAAACAGAAGGAAGATGAAATGCACAATAACCTTAATAAGAATAAAATTCCATTTTGGGTAAACCACGTTAAATACCAGACCACACAAGAAATATCCAAAGCAAAATATATTGCAAAAGCAGGTCTGTTATTCATAGAATAGTATGAATAAAACATGGAAAGAAAAGTGGTTTCAGGTGTTTAACTTTATAGTGGTTCTTAAATAACATCTGAAACAAATCTTAACTATAGATTTTCTTCCATAATTTTCTTGTACTAGATTGTAGTGATGTGAGATGGCAGATATAAAACACAGATATGAAAACTAATTTGTGTATTTATGATCCAGATATTTTCTTACCACGTAGATTTTTGTTAATGATCAGCTGGTAATTCTTGGTCATATCTGCTAATGATCATTTTTATAGTGCAGTTATGTTCTAATTATGTATAATTAGGTCTAACCCTGCAATGAGAATGTCTGCGTGTTTTTCCTTACCAGGTACAAGTACTTGGAGATGACTGTCTATCACAGGATGTTGTGTTGCATTTATATTGCACCCCACAGAATTCCGTAGAGATATTTGACGACATAACCCTTGCTTATGCTTCTGGCATACGAACGTCAGTCTTACTCCCACTTAACCTTGTGCTGATTTCAGTTTTCATAAGCAGTCCTTGCATAATTCAAGTTTGCATTGATTATGCATTTAAAAATAAAACAATAGGATTTAACTCTGCTGTTAAGCACATTGTATCCCCCTTTGAAAATGGCTTGAATGTGTATGAATGCAGAATTTGACTTTTTTAATCTTTTGAAGAAGCAGACTCTTCTCATTCCTGTTTATACTTTTAGGGCTACTGCAGACAAGGCAAGTAAGCTGGAATCAACTGTTGAAGTGTATCGTAAAAAGCTTCAGGATCTCAATGACTTCCGCAGACAAGTCAAGTCTCTGCAAGAAACAAACATGATGTATATGCACAACACAGTCAGTTTGGAGGATGAACTGAAGAAAGCCAACGCGGCACGTGCCCAACTGGAAACCTACAAAAGACAGGTAAGGCTGCATCTATACTTAAAGTGTTACTTTTTCCTCAGACAGTTGTCTTAATTAAAATAAAATTATTTAGCTATGTTTCAATGAAAAAAAATTGAACAGCTTAATTTAACAGCCCCTGGACTTAACCTGTATTGTCCCCTTAGAATTTCTTATTTGTTAAAACTCCTTCGTATTCTGCTATTCACTTTCTGTTTTTCCCTGTTTATTAAATTAGCAAGTTTAACTGTAGTTGCCCCCTCAACTGATTGGTTGTCCTTGCTTTCTGGGCTTTTCCTTCCTCTCTACTATAACTGAGGTAATTTGTGTGCCTGGGAGAGCTTGTTCAGTTATTACTGAGATCACTTGTATGTAATATTCTTAACTTTCTTCATGGAAATTTATTTTAAACTGTAGAAATGTTATTTCAATTTAACTTATTTCAGTAGTAATTAAGTGATGCAGGAGTTAAATATTTAAAAAAAAAACAAACAAACAAACCCCAAAAACCACCACCAAACAAAACCCAAAAAGCAAAGCAAAACCAAATAAAAAAACAAACAAACAAACCCAAAAACCACCCCAAACACAGATACCTCCATCCCATCTTCCCTAAGCTTGGAGGACTAGCTGTTTATGTTGGCTGAACTGGGCAGGAGTGAAGGTTTTTAACGTAGCTTTTAAGGTAGCATCTTGCAACATGCATGTGCTGAATACAGTATTTTTATGAAAAGGTCCAGGAGCTGCATAACAAACTGTCTGAAGAATCAAAAAGAGCTGATAAGCTCGCATTTGAAATGAAGAGACTTGAAGAAAAACATGAAGCTTTAATCAAAGAAAAAGAGGTAAGTCTCCTGAGTGAGAGTTTATCTGAACATCTAATAAATCTCCCTCAAATGCTCCGTTTGAGGAAAACCTTCTCAGAAGTAGCCATAAAAATTAAGTTTAGCACCTCGTATGTGTGTGTATGAATACACATTTAAAACAGAAAATGTGTTAAAATGTGTATGTGTCAGTACTAGTCCTAATTAATGTTATTTGATCTTAAAATGATGCAGTATGACTTAATTCCACCTCAAATATATCTTCTTAGAGACTGATAGTGCAGTGTGATGCATTAAAAGAGACAAATGAAGAGCTCCGGTATTCACAGATGCAGCAGGATCACCTGAGTCAAACAGGTATTGCTTTATCTTCAGAGGCTTTTTTATGTATATTAGTGATTTCTTTAAGTTTGTTAAATCAAACTTCCCATGCGATTTCAGGTGCATCTCGTGTTAAAAGCCATGAGAATCTTGCTGCTGAAATTCTGCCAGTGGAATATAGGTAAGGCAAAAAGGTTGAGGTGGTTTTGGGACTTTCATGGGTTGGGAATTACAGTGTTCCCATAAAAGTTCAGTATTATTGGCAACATGACTCTATCCCATGTCCTGCTTTCCCTCCATGATGCTTGTCTGAACCCCTCATGTAGCTGTTAATAATTATTTCTCCATACTATAATTACTTTGCATTTTTTGTTGAAAGCATATCAGATCGTTGTATATATAGTTTGGCTTGAAACATTCTCTTTAAGGAGCGAAACAACTCTTAGCTTGCCACTGGCAGAAAGAATAAATAAATAATATGCAGCAAATAAGACATGACAGCTAAAGGCTGGCTAATGTTACTTTTAAAGTCTGGCAGACTGAAACATAAAGGCACAACAAAGTCTGGGTTTGAAGTGCCTTAATTTAAAACTTGGTTCACATCTCTTAAATTGTTGTGGTGTTTAAAAAACGTAAGTTACCTTTTAACAAAAAATGGCATTGTTACTCCAACTATATCCTTAAGCAGAACTGGTTTCGCTCACTGTAAGGTTGGGGGAGTGAACAGGAATATTGCCTCCTACTCTTAGTCACCTTTTTCTTAATTAATAGTGACTTCTCTGTTCTTTTTGATTCAGAGAAATGTTTATTCGTCTGCAGCATGAAAATAAGATGCTTATGTTACAACAGGAAGGATCAGAGAATGAACGTATTACAGAGCTCCAGGAACAGCTGGAGCAAAAGCATCGGACGGTGAACGAACTAGAAACGGAGAAAAGGTGATGGGTGAAACAGCATCTTAAAATATAGTAAAAAGTGGTTTCTAGACCTTCAGAGCAGCCTTGTGGCTTGCATCTGTGGAGTAGCACTGGGCGGAAAGCCAATTACCCGTTTTCTTTCCCCAGTGTAATCATTAACGAAGGGTTATGAAGAAGCAAGGAGGAAAGTAGCTTAAATACGGTGTTATAAAATGTGGCAGAGGTGTGTGTGCTGTACTCTGAAAAAAGTGTTGCTTATAGGACACTCTCCTTAGCTCTGAATGATTCTTGGTAGACCAAGAGAGGATGCGAACTCTATTTCTAGAATTTCAGACTAAACATGTTGTAACACTGGGATATGGTCCGAATGTCTCTACCAGTTAGTGAATGCTAAAAGCAGTTTACCAGGATATGAGAATTTGGGATAGTTAAGTTTGCTCAAAACTTAAAATTATTCTAGGTCTTTCATAATAAAATGTTTAATAAAGCTGCCATGTGTTTGTTTCAGAAGTTCAAACTAAAAGCATTTGAAATCAGTTTCTTTGAAGCTTAAGTCCTGCTGGGTAGACCCTCTGAAACGCTATCATCCAGACTTGAAACCGAAATATCTAACTGTCTGTTGTGATCTAGTTAGATGGCTAATAACTGTTTTCTTCCTCAAAGGCTAAATGAAGAGCGTATCGGGGAGTTACAACAGCAGATTGAAGATCTGCAAAAGACTTTACAGGAGCAGGGATCCAAGAACGAAGGAGTAAGTGAAAGTTCAGGCTTCTTGACCTTGAGGACATCTTGCCAGTTTTCTTTAAAATCCTTTAGCGTAACATCAAGTCATTTGTTTAGATGTGCTTCTTCTTCAGTGTGTCTAGTGCTGATAACTAATAAGGAGGCAGGATTGTGGTTTGGTGTGTGATTTTTTTTTTTTTTTAATTTTTTTTTTTTTGGCTGATTTGGGTTTTTTTTTGTTTGTGGGTTTTTGTGGCTCTTTTTTTTCCTTTTAACATGCTAGTTTATGCAGTAGTAAGAGTAAGTGAGCTTTAAAGCCCCTTTGGGTCACTCAGCCTCTCTCAACCCAAACTCACACCTTCTCCCACCTTTCAAAAGACCCTACAAGCAAAGACCTTAAACAATTGAGGCTCTTCAGTGTATTCTAAGAACTTTCTCCTGCTTGTTTATGTAACACAGACTTGGCTCCACTGTATTCAGAGCAGATGAGTTTAGTCTCTATAGTATGGGAGTCTGCGAGACCCCCTCGCCAACTGCATTTTGGTTGAAAAGCTCATGGTTTATGTTATTCCTTCCCCCCTGCTTCCTTTACGGAACTGTAACTCTTCTACTTTCTACTTTGCTTTTAAAAATCTCTAGTTTTATCATTAAATGCTAGTACAGTGAGAACAGCTTTAAAGAAAAAAGATGCTGGAATTGATATCTGTGCGATGCTAAAAAAAAAATTATGAATGCAGATACAGAAATGCATGAAAAAATGCTGTTTTCTTAGGGTTAATTTGTTTTGACTTATTTAGGTGTGCTGAATATTCTTGGCTGACTTGTAAGAGCACTTTAACATTGCATGGTATCAAATACTGAAATATAACTGAATTTTAACTGTTTTCTTTCAGTCTAGCAACCTGAAGCAGAAGTTGGCAGCACACATGTAAGTAACGCACATGCATCCACGATAGCTTATTTATGCTAAATAATTTGACTGTTGTAGCACAGAAACTGCCTAAGTCTTTGTAGGGATGTCTTGTTTTTCTAAGACACTGAATTGAGAATCACACATGTAGAGAGTTAAGTATTAGTGTTCTAGGTTTGTCTAGTCTGATCACGATCATCTTGTAATACTAGCATCCATTTAACTATCTCTTCATCACCAATAGCATTTTAACTGCTCTGATTGTATAACAAAGTGCTAAAACAATCACACTTACTGCACTCAAAAATGTATTTAGTTTTTCTGAAACACTTCCATCCTTTCAGCAGATGTAGTTCCTGCTAAGGACATGCCAGGGGAGTTTATTGTTCATTTTCTTTTTTGTTTCTAATTTTAGGTAAATGAGACTCTATTAAAAAGTCACAACTTTTTATGGTTCTTCAAAGATACATACTAATATTTCTACTTAAACTCAAAAGAATTGCCAGAGTTTAAAATAGTTGTTTAAACACTTCCACAATCAAGTTCTGGTTTTCAGCTCTTAAAACTGTGCATGAAATTATTGGTGAGCTTAATCCTTAGCCCAGACTTTCATTCACAGGGAAAAGTTGAATGAAGTTCATGATGAGTTACAGAAGAAAGAGGCTGATCTTGCAGAACTCCAGCCTGATGATAGTCAGAACCGTAAGCTGTTTTGAGTGGAGTTTTTTTTAAGTTCCTTCTGAAATGATTCCCATAGCCACTGGGCTATGGGATACTTGTCTGAATAAGGCTTTCTACTATAGCTTAGCTTTAAACCTGAAGTGGGTGTGGGGAGAAGGGTTTTTTTTTTGCTTTGTGGTGGGCAGGGAGAGGTTCATGGGGGCTTAATTTTGTTGAATAGTACTATACAAAATGGAAACTCAGAATCAGGTGGGACCTTAGGATACAACTGAAACAAAAACGAGAATTGAGGTGATTGTGTGGTAGCTAGAAAGTTTATTTGGGGGTGGTTAAATCAAGAGAACACAGAAGCCTTGAAAGTACCATGCCTATTCTTATTTTGTCTATCTTTTGATTTCTGTAAACAGCCCAGAAGATTGGAGAGCTGGAAGCAGCATTGCGGAAAAAAGATGAGGATATGAAAGCAATGGAAGAGAGATATAAAATGTACCTTGAGAAAGCAAGAAATGTGAGTGACATATTTCTGAACGTATACATTCCCCCCTCATAAATTGTTAAACAGATTGATTTGAGTCCCCCAGCTCCCAGTTAAAATCAGTAGCTACGTGTTGCATTTTCAGTCAAACTGCTCGACTGCAGTCAATTAAGTGTATGAGAGAAAGGGGTTTAGGCTACAGCATGAGATGCATTAATGATTCCTTTGTACCCTTTGATATCTTCTGTTGTACAGTGGAGCAGCCTAGTTTTCATCATAATTGCCTGACTAGTGCTCTGTCTGTTTTCATATTTCTCCTGTGAGCAAATGAGATGCAGAGCTGCTGAGAATCAAACCTGACTTGTAATGCTTTTTATTTTGCCTTGTACAGGTGATAAAAACCTTAGACCCCAAGCTAAATCCCGCATCAGCAGAAATTATGTTGCTCAGAAAACAGTTAATGGAGAAAGACAAAAAAATTGACGCACTAGAGGTAAAAATTTACATATATTTAATAATAACTTCTAATATGTTCTGCTGTCTCTTGTATTAGATGCTCAAGTTACTGTTTCCTAATGATCCAGTACCCTTCAGTGCAGACTATCAACCCTAGAGATTTTTAGTTTGGCTTCTTCAACCTTGTATCTTTGTATAAGTCCTGTCTGAACAGTTTACTTTCCAACAGTGTGTTTCAGTGTACCACTGAAACTGAAACAATCTGGATTCTTTCTAAACCCTCTGAAAAGCTGTGAGATACTGTAACACAGCAAAAGTATTAGTCTTATGAAGTAACTTATACAGAGCTGTGGAGTCTGACCTTTTTGAATAGTAACATAACTTAGTCTGTATGAGGGACTAGGTATTTGAGCAGTGACTTGTTTAATTTACTATGCCTATGATACCAGTGGTTTCATGTACTGGAGTTCTTGAAAGTATATAGCAGAGTAAAACCTTTGACTTTCAGGTAAAATAATTACTAAATTATTTCTAGACTTTCTGATACACCCTGGATGTTCATACATTTCGCCTCCGCACACCCTCAAAGTATGTTTCTAAGCTGAACTGCAACTTGTGTAAAGTATATTCTCTTCCTGAAGTAGTCTATAATTTCTCTCATAGTAATTTATGGAAGTATCTTTGTTTATACTTCTAAGCCTTCTAGTTATTTTGCATATTTCAGCATTTCTCACTGGAGCATAAGTTTATGCAGATTATTTTTGTGGTTTAATTGAGATTGTCTTCTCTGTCTGCTTGCAGGCTGAATTCAAACTTGCTAAGTTACGTGATTATGAGGAAAAGCTAATTGTAACTGCATGGTATAACAAGGTGGGTCAAAAGCTTGTTGGTATCTCAGGAATCAGAAGAACGCATTTTGCTAAATTAAGCAGCTAAATCTTATATTGCCATTTTTTTTTCTTCTTAGTTTCACTATAAACTGGTGCTTAGGAGGGGAAAGCTAATAGCTTAGCTACTTGTGGTGGAAAAAATGAACCTGCAGATTAGCATGGCCTCATGTCTGAAACCAAGCAACTAAGGAAAGGAACAAAGCCTGAGGGCTCCAGTTTAAAATGAGATCACTCTTCCACTTACTAATTCTGACTTGAAGCCAGAATGCAAACTTGAGTGAGTTCCAGCTGGAATTTCCAATCCTATTGAGATAATGTCGAGGCTGGTATTTCCCAAGTTTTTGATAGCAGCGTAAAGGGAAAATACCTTAACAACCAACTGTTTTGTGAAATTATTTTGCTATGTTTTCTACATGTCTTCTTTGCTTTGGAACAGGAGAGTTAAATTTGGCATAGGCCATGACTTCCATGTTAGTAACCTACTATTTGCTGCCACAAGCTTCCATCTGGATTTAGTGGGCTAAATTCCTGAATGTTCAATAGCATTTGTTGTGGAAGCTTTTCGGCTTGGAGGCCATGGTTCAAAAGCTTTCCAGGCTTCTGCTTTAAGATGTTCAGTGCCTTTAGCACTGTATTTGTGAAATAAAGCAAATCTTCTCATCCTGCAGCAGCGTTGCAAAGGTTGATAGAAAGTTTGACATTGGATTGCTGCGAAAAGGACTGGAGGAAACTGTTCATCTTCGTATGAAGCAATGTTTAAATAGAGTTTAATAAAGAAACACTGGAATAGGAAATTAAAAAAGGAAAGCAAAATTAAGTGGCTTACTTGATAAATGAATAACTTTACAATAAGCTAAAATTAACAGATTCTACATGAATGTGAATGAATCTTATTTTCTTCAGCCTTGGTTCATACCTCTTACGGCAGCAAGACAGGAAATACAGTGAAAGAAATTCTGTGTGCAGACTAAGTAAGCATGAGGTTTGTGTCTGAAAGATGGCCAATTTTTTTATTCTGTTTTTGCTATATTGTAAATGTTGTTTAACTTATTTGCAGAGCATGACTCTTCAGAAGCTGGGTATGGAATCAAGATTAGTTGGCAGTAGTGGTGCCTACAGAGACGGTCCTGGACGCTCGTTCCTAGCTCAACAACGTCATGTCACCAATACCAGAAGGAATCTCACTGTTAAAGTACAGGGTGCAACATCTGACTAAACCACAAGGACCATGAGGAAAACTTACATGCTAAAGTGTCCTTAAATGTTATATAACTTCCACTTTACCTACTTGATGAAAGGGGAGGTTAGAATGGTGGGCAACTGCGAATTCAACATCAGAACATATCAAGAAGTCATTAAGTTGATCAGTGGTGCATCTAGAGGTAGCACATAATTTTCCAAGTAGAAGCAGATTTAATAACTGCATTATGTATTTACAAGCACAACTTAAAAGATTTATATTTGCCTTCAGAATATATTGTAAATATAAAAATTGGCACTATATATTTAAAACTTTATTTAATGGGTTTGGGCTAGGAAGTTGACTTTTGTAATGGGAAGATGTTATACAAAAATGTACTTCAGGAAACTGGCAATATGGGGCATTTTTGCTGGGCTCTTCTAAAAATAAATTTAAAAGATTGGTACCATTTTAAAAAATACTTTTTTTTTTAGAATACAAAGTATAATTTTAAAAGCAAGAAAATACTTGCATTTGTAGAAAAAAGGAAAAAAAGTATAGTACGAGTTGACTTGTTACATAACAGAAGACAGGATTTGTTTTGTCATCTCAAGTGAGAAGCAGAATTACACATTTTATTTAAAAAAGTAAAGATTAAGTTTGTGAAAATATATATATATTTAAGGAAAACCTGTCTTTAAGATGTTGAATTCACTAAAGCCAAATAAGCTGTCTTTTCCTATGTAAGACAAAAAGCTATTATAATAATTCAAAAGTCTGGGCTATATTTTAAAAGTCTGGTGTATTGGTACACTGCATTTATTTGCAGAAAGGGGCTCAGATGGGAAGGAACCCCATTTATTTCCAGCTATTTATACAACCCTGTGAATAGAAATTACTCTTCCTCTTTTTTTAAATGTAGTTTCACTTCAGTCATTCTGAACTAACTGCGGTAGGCAGATGAATGAAAGAGCTTTGCTAGTGGTTTGTTGGCAAAGGGAGAAAAGTGCATAAACTATATTATAGTTTTGCAGTATCTGGATTGAAGAGGATGAAATGGGATTTGATATCTGAAATTTGTGTGTGGGAAGTTGCTATCTTTCACAAAATTTGTGTCACTATTTACCAAACGTCTTATTTTTATTGTGAACTGTATTTTTTAGGAAAATTCTTTGCAAACTGTCTAGAACAAATTAATTATACCCATAGTTAAATAAAATAAAATTACAGCAGCCCTTAGAATACAATGAATACACTTAAACTAAGTATTTGAGGGTGCTGTACCAGTCCGTGATCTAGTATAAAGCTCAACCGTATGCGTGACAGAAAGCATATGTTTGTCTTAGCCATTAATGCCGTCTTTGGTTTGAGAGTGGGGTTCAGCTTTGCAGAATTTAAGTTTCAAATTGTGAAATTTGAGTAGTCTTCCATTTTGCATGCCCCTCAGTATGGCTGCTGCTTTGGTTTCTTGCTTCCACAGCTGCTTAAGTTCTTTGTTGGGCATTGCATGCAATGCTAGAGAAAAGGGAAATACTCATTTTTAATACTTAGCCAACATTGCTTCTCTAGTTGTGGTGATAGTTTTAGTGCTGTACATTCAACAGAAATTTCCTCTTTCAAAACTTGTGTCTACACAAGACGTTGTTTAAAAGCCAGTCTCATGCTAAGTGTGGTATGAGCAGAGAACATACCAGACAGACTGCCGTTGGACAGTTGTGTCTGCCAGGTTGCGTTCTTCAGGACTCTATGCTTCCTTGGACTACCTCATGGGTTTTGAGGTCTTTTATTGCTGCAGTGATACTATTGGGGTTTGTATTTTTAAGGTACAGTTGCTTGTTGAATCTGTTAGTGGCGTGGGAGACAGTGGTGAGCAGTGGAACAGGAGACTTAAGTCTTAGCAAGATGCTTACGTTTCTAAAGCCTGGTACTTTGGTGTGTTTTAGTGAAATGTGAAACTGTCACTGATGGTGTTGAGTGGGTCTCTTAACCCTTGTTCTTTACAGCATGGAAACTTTCATGGACGTCTTTCAGATACTCATGTAGTTAGTAGGCTTTGATGCATTTGTGTTACTTCTCACAGTAGTAGAGCTGTGTCAATAGTCATATCGGGTGCTGAATAGTGAAAAGCTTGGAGCAAATGTCTTTGATGTACACTTCTCAAAACTGCAGACCCTGGGACCAAAAATGACCAAGAACCTCTATATCATTTAATTGGAAGCTTGTCTTCTGACTAGTGATGGAAGAATTTACGTATGGAACTAGAGACAGGGATCAGCCTTTTTCAAGGCAAGGTTGTCCCCAGTAGTCTTATTGGGGTTGCCAAAAATTAATCAGGTTTTCAGGTATTGGATGAAATTTTAATATTTGGCACTTTTCCAAACTGTTAAAAGTTAAGCCTGTGAATATAATTTAGGTGTTTCTTTGGGATTGAGAACCTGTTTAAGAGTGGCTTTTCTATAACTGGTTAAGCTTGGGTTACGTCCTATGAATGAGGAACCGATCTGTAGAAATAAATATTTAATTATAATCATGGTGTTGTATTTGCTTCAGCTCATCTGGCTGCACAGAAAGGATTATTAGAGTAAGTATCATTTTAATGTTAATTTCATTCATGTCAAAAAAAGAAGCTACTAGCAGTTTTGCTGTGTTACAGCGGGGTTGTGTGCAACACGTAGCAGGAGAACAACGTTGAGACGATGTTCTCTGATGCAGTTGCACCATGGCTGAGGCAGGATGAAGAGAGCGGCTTCTTGTCTCTGCTGCGAGATGAGTTTGTGTCATGCCCAGACAGCACAGGTGGAAACCGATTCAAATTATGAGATGACATCACTGAATATTGCTGAATTTAATCAGCTTTATTAGTAACTTTAGCCAGTTTCCAGTAAAACGGGTAATAAAGATCCAAAGAAACAAAAATACGTTCTGATTGACATATCACTTGTTAATATTTTTTTTATATAAGATTAACCACTATGAAAGAGAAGCGTTTTGTAGCAATAATACAAATTTTGGACTAGTAGGTTCTCTTACTCAAGGCAGATCAGGCAGCAGTTTTGAGAAGATTCTTTTGCAACGACTGTATTATAGTGGATTAAGAAATGTTCACCGAAAATAAATTTTCACCTAACTGATTTTTTGGTTCATTAAAATATATATATATGGGTATTCTATTTTCAACAATATACACTTACTTGGAAATAAATAATATAAGCAATACTGATGTTATATTTAGGTAGCCATAAATAGTTTAGGAATTAGAAAATGAAAACAATTGTTTCAGAGTTGGTAATGTCTAGTAAAGTAATTTTCTTAACTTTTTTGCTTTTTTCCCTTCCCTCACTAGTCAAGCTAGAGTTAAGGGTTTCAGTGTATCAGTGTCTACATCTTCTGTTTAAAACAAATGTAAACACTGTGTTGCATAGAACTTGAAAAATTGCACTAATTTTTAAACTTTTGGTTTTATTTTTTCTTCGGAAAGAATTTTTATATTCACATAAAGATGAAAAAAAAAAAATTAATTCTTTGGTGTCTTTATTCCAAGCGATGTATTTAATGGTCCCCGGCTGATGTAAGCATCCGTATTTCTGGGCAACATATGAACTTGGGTCTTCATGTTGATATCATTACACCATCTAAAATAGGAGATATGTAACATGTCTGTGTAATGAGCGTATGTATGTTGTGCTGTAACAACAAATCAGGGTTGTGTTACCTTCCCCTCCTCTTTGCAGTTCATTCCTGCTTCTAGTTCTGCTCCCACCCAGAGCTGGTGTCCTCTGCTGGGTCTGCTCACGGTCATCTGAGAGCTGGGCAAACGACCTTGCAAAGTGAAAAGACTAAGACCCACCACAAATCAGCTGTTGAGCGACTTCAGTGATCGAATATTGCTTCGGAAATCAGTTTGGATCTCTGCCTGCTCTCCTCGGCCCCACCTAAGAGGACATAGAGGACAGGTACACACCTGTAAATCACCACGCTTGTTATTATTTGCCAAAAAACCCCGTCTGCTCTCTTCAGGTCTTCCTTGCAGGTTATTTATGTGCTCAGTTCCTAGTCTGGTTGACAGCTTTCATGTTCCCTGAGCTCTAACCTCAACCCAGATGTGAGGTTGGGAATGAGCCAGCAGCAGTTCAGCCCTCCAGAGTGAAGGTCAGCAGGAAGGAGATGTCACAAGCAGGTTTCCTTCAGGGGCCCCGTTTCAGGCTTGTTTTTACGACAGGTTTTCCCTTTCTCTGAACCATAATGCTTGTCCTGGCTATCCTTACGTTGGTAAGAACGATTTTTATTGCCGTGGGCTGATGCCCCTCTGAGGGTGGAGAGCTATGTCATGTTTGCTTAGCGATATGGTTTAGTGATGATTTTTGTCAGTGTATGGTTGATGGTTGGACTAGATGATCTGAAAGGTTCCTTCCAACCTGGACAATTCTATGATTCTATACCTCAATGTGTGGAAGGGCCTTTGGGCTGGCAGAGGCATCCCGGTGAGCGTGAAGGGAATGGCCAGATATGGAAGAACCATTTTGCCTTCTCTCTGAGGCTGGACGTAAAAGCATTTTCAGACCCTAAGGAACAAAACCTGCAGGTGTGTGTTTGAGGGAGAAGAGAAGGGAAGAGGCTCTTGGCTGCGCAGGAAGCCTGAGCCGAGCTGCAGGATGTTCTCAGCCCCTGTGTGAGCTGTCACAGGACACACACTGGAAGCCACCACTACCTTCCTGAGCGCAGGAGGAGCGAGCGAGGGGTTGTGTGTGCAGGAAAGGAACTGGGACTCAGCTAAGGAGTAGGGGGAAAAAAAAGTCAGATGACACCTGCAAACTGGAAGTGCTTTGGGACTAATGCTGCGCACAACAGAAACTTGTCGCTGCTCCCCTCTCCAGTTTCCAGTTGATTCCAGGCATGCAGCCCACTTCCAGCCTTACCCTTCCGTTACTCCCAAGGAAGGAAAAGAAAGAACATAAGGTCTAGAAAGTCAAATGAACTTCCTTGTTTCTGTTGCAAAGGGAAAATGTGGGAGCCCCTTGCCAGGAGCAGGGAGAGAGGTGATGTGCTGGGGTTGGGGGTGCCTCGTCCCACTTAAAATGAGAACCTGATCAAGTCTTCTGCATGTTATAAATGCGTTGGTTTGGTTCCTGCCATGTGTTCTCATGTCTCCCCCTTATGGTCAAGTCTCCACCTTATGGATCTGTGAAACAGGAGCCTCAAGTGCCAGAAACAGCATCTCTTGTGTTCACCTGGCTGTGCCTGGCACCGAAAATCAGAGGAAGGGGCAGAGCCTCCCCACCAAAGCCTGTGCTTGAAGGAGCTTTACCAGAAGCTGCTATAAGTTTTGTTTCATGTTGTATGACTGTGCTTGGCCCCACTGTGGAGCTGGAGGGTGTTTCTACCCTTTTCTGGGCAGGTCTGCAGGACCAGCCCAGCCTTCTATGCTTCCTCCCCTCTGCACTCAGAGTAGAAGAAAATTTGGGTTAAAAATAAAAGGATTTAAAACCCACCTGGGCATTAATGTTGCATGGAGAAAAGATGCTTTTAATTCCTTCAGAAGATGATGTAATTCTCATAAGAGATGCTAGGAAAAACGTGCTTCCTCCAGCAACATGCAAAAAGTACTCCAGGAAAAATTGAAAATGAACAGGAAAAGATTGCTTTCTTCTTGCCTCCTCACCAGGTGAGCTGGATCTGGAGGTGTGTGTGTGATCAGTGCTGTGCTGTGCCACATCTTCCTGTCGGGTGGCTCCCATCCCACTCCCGGGACCTGCAGATTCTCACGCCGGGGAGCCTCGCCAGAGATCCTGTGGTGCAACTGTTACTGAGTTGATGCATTTACTGGTGTTAACCATCAGTTGTCAACCTCAGAACTGTTTCACCTTCCATGTGATGGTTTAAAATTGTAGAAATTAGGTGCTGGTATTTTCCAAAGGACCCTTTTGATTCTTTAGACTGTTGAGTGCAGCAGGCTTAGCTGTGAATTGCTGGAGCTTGGTGATGCTGGGCAGGTAAACGCAGAGAATTTAGCATATTCCAGGAGGCGGGACTCAACAACTTCTATAACTACAAGTACAGATGTTTTGTAGAGAGATCTGTCAGAGTGGAGAGCATTCCCATGCTACATGTGGGTGTTCCACTCTTAGTTGCTGTGACACACCAGGACCTGGCCACAGGCTTTGATGGTTTCCCTGCTAGTTTACTTGTACTGTCAGGGTCATTTGTTTTCATCAGTTCTGTAGGAATTAACTGTGACTGTTACAGCGCTGACCTATCTGCTAAGGGAGAGCAATGCCACAGCGACATGGGTCAGGTGCTGTGGGGCTGCCTCTGCCCCGGTGGGCTCCCAGCCCCCTGCCACCCTCCACCCCCAAAATGTGGGGCACAGCTGAAGGCTACAGGAGGTGGCCTGTGTTGGTCTTCACTTTGCAGAATGCTTCAAGACAAAAATATTTCAGTAAGGCTTTATTGATGCACGAGAAAGAGATGTTATAGAGTGACTTTTTTAAAATGGATTACAAGTCGAGCATAACAAAATCAGAAAATGTTGACAATTAACACCTGTATTAATGTTAAAAAAACAAGGGGTAGTACTGTTCTTCCACAGTACCCAGCCACAGCCTGAACGCTGCAATTTCTAAAGTGTTGCTCATTGTCCTGCCATGGTGAAGCGTGGCCCATCCATCATTAAACCAGAAAAGCCCCACTCCCCTCATTCATTTATGGTGCTGCATCGCAAGCCTAGAAGTGCCCTGGCAGATCCCAGGCTGATCACTTTTCTCATGTGACACTGGGTGCAAGGTACACTTGTAAAAGAAATGATTTTGCAATGGCTTTAAAAGAAACAAACAAACTGCCCAGCCCTCCCTGGAGCTGGGCGGTGGTTTTTCCTTGGAGCTGCCGACGGCTCGTGTTCAGCATCCTTGCCGAAGGATTTTTCTCTCCAAGGACTGTGGCCAAGGCTTCCCTAGCGAGGCACGGCGCAGATCTTGTAGGGCTGTGGGGCCATCGTGATGCCCAGCTTGAACTGGAGGCTGAGCGTGGTGTCCGGGGGTGCCTGGAAGGTGAATTTCTGGAGCAGAGACGTGAAGTAAAGGAAGAGCTCGGAGCGGGCCAGCAGCTCACCCAGGCAGGAACGCTTCCCTGTGGAGACAGCCACCCTTGATGCCCTCAGCTTGTGCTTGCTGCCCGGCTACTTTTGCTGCCAAAAAAAGCCTCTGCCTTCCCTTAAGACCGTGCTCCAGCTGTGTTACACCCTTTCCAGGATGATTTTTGCAGCCCAAACTGAGCTCTCCAATAACAACACTGGGGTTACAACATGGGCTGCCTCCTGAATTTCATGACTTTGCGAGGGCACATATGTAACCGTATGCACAGGCATCGCATCCTTCCCTGCTCGGGTAAGCTGGGCTGACACGCACGGTCTGGGTGTGCCCATGCTGGGAGAGGTGGTTTGAGCTACACCAAGGAGAGAATACCAGAGGAGGTGTGTGATGCTGATGTGGGAAACGGGTGCTAAAAGCCACTCTCCCTGGGGAGCTGTTGGCTGGGGTACCCTGTGGTGGCAACAGAGAAACCCTCAGTGACCTCAGCCATGTGGGAGTAGGAGCACAGAGCGATGTTCTTGCCTTGGTGAAGGTTATTTCTAGGGTCTCTGATGTTGTTATGGTCTCTTTTTCATCCTCATCTCTCTTCTGTGCATGTGAAGAGAGACAAGAAAGGGCTTAGAGTGTGGTTGCAGTGCTTTGGGGTGGCCACATGAGCACAGTTTGAGCAGCACCTACAGTGGCGTAGTGGCCAAAATCTACCCTTTCTATCGCTGTTTTCATCTGCATCTCCACTGTGCAGTTGGAAGCCCCATCCCAGTGCCTCAGCATGAAAGCACCAAAATGCAGCAAATCTTACCTATAGAAAATGGCATAAAATACTCCCTTCTCCAGAACTGGCCATCCTTCAGGAAATGCCCAGGGTTAAAAGTGTCGGGGGTTTCCCACTCGTTCTTGTCAAACATCACAGAGGCTAAATTTGTGATCAAAACAGTGCCCTAAGGGGAGAAAAAGAAAAATAAATCGCACTTTCTCTGTCATTGGTAGCAGGAGGGGCATTTTTATCTTCCAGTTTCCTCTCCACAAAGAAGATCCATAGTTAATTTTTTCTGCAATTATTTGTCCAACACTCCCCAGCACGGCCAGTATTTCCTACTTCATGTCTGTTTGGAGGTGCAATGATTATATACCCACCTTTTTCCCTCCTCAGCATCATTTTTATCTGTCCTAATCCTGGGCCAAAGTTCCTGTAAAAGCTGTGTGAGATGGGATCTGTGCCTCGATGGTGTGTGGCCCCGCGGTGCTCCGCCCCACTCAACGCGCTGGAGAACATTGCTTGGATGGTAGAAGTACGTGTTCACTAGGAGTGAACTCTGGACAAGGCAGAGGTGCTGTGGCTCTGCCCCTTCTGTCTCTGCAGGAGGGGTCGTTGCCTGGTGAATTGTGCCTGGGAAACTTGGGATTCTCTTGCTAAAGTCTCAGGGCTAAGGTTACCTTTGGTATAAGGAAGTCATCCAAGACCGTGTCCTTCACTGTCAGTCTTGGCACGTTGAAAGGGATGATGTTGGCTTTCCTCTGCACTTCGTGGATGACAGCGTTGGTGTAGGGCAGGTTGTTCCTGTCCTCCAGGGATGGCTGCCGTGCCTGCCCAATGACTGCGTCGATCTCGGCTTGCACACGGGCTGGTGGGAAAAAGCAGGGATCAGCCAAGGTCCAAGAAAAAAACTCTTGGAACAACATGGAGTGGTTGCTCTAAGGGTCCCCCAAGGACTGCGCTGGGACACCTGCCACTGTTTGCGCCTGTTTTTGGCGAACAGAGTTTCCCAGTTTTCCTCTCAAAAAACCCCAGTCTCTCACAAAGCTGTGTGGGCTAAAAGCAAGGAAAAGCACGGATCTTTTGTTAATTGTACCTTGAATTTCTGGATGCATGGCCATATACAGCAGAGCCCAGCGGATGGTTGTGGAAGTGGTCTCGGTCCCAGCAAAGAGCAGGTCAAGAGCGCAAGCCACAAGATTTTCCTCCCGGAAGCTGCCATCGCCGTTGGCCTTCACAAAAAGGTGCGTTAGTGCTGCATGAACAGTGAGGGCTGCCCTGATACCAGGCTTAGTCCAAGTCAACACCAAGGATTTTGGCAGAAGCTCTAACCCTAACCCCGCACCTCTATCCTCTTAATGGGTGCCCTGAACCAGTTGTCCTTCCTAAGCTCATAAATGGCTACAGAGGCAGCTCAGGTGGAGAATTTGGGCTCGTTTCTCGTCCCTCCTGATTTCTAAGCCCCGCTATGGAAGGGTTTCTCCACGTTGCTGACCTTGGCTATCTCCTGCAGGTAGCTATCAATGAAGTCCCGGCTCTCCGAGGGGTTCCAGTCTTCCTTGTGTTTGTCGACCCTCTCTTTCACGAAACTTTTTAACTTCCTCCAGTTTTTAAAAATGGTTTGGTGGGATCCAGGCAAGAACTTCATTATAGATGGGAAAGAGTTGTACAGCTTAGGACATAAAAGGAGAAAGGCAAATTGAATAAAGGACTGCAAAAAACCCTTCTGTTATCAAACCTTGAGGAGCCTGCAATGCCACGCTTACTAGAAATAGCTCAGCTCCAGAGGACCATTAAAAAGGACGGGTATTCCTATTCTGGAGCAACTCATGCTTTACCCGGTGTTAGAACAGGCACATTGTCAGTCAACAGACAGGAAGGGTGATGTTGGGTGGGGGGGAGCAACATGAGCATTGCACAGCTTGAAAATAAGGCAGAAAGAAATCACAGGCAAATCTACCCTGTGCGAAGGAATAGGGAACGACAGTGAAGTTTGGTGGTGAAAACGCTGTGAGTTTTGAGGTTGACTCCAGAGGAGACGCTGTGGCACTGCAAAGCATCCATGTTGGTGGCAGGGGGGCTGTACCTGGCTCGCAATGGACCCGTGGAGGGTAACCGTCTCGTCCATCAGCTGCAACAATTTTTGGAAGTCCTTATCGTGGTATTCAAACCGGTTGCCAAAGGTGACAGAGCAGATGATGTTTGAAATGGCGTTATTGATTTTAAAGTGAGGGTCAAAAGGATTCCCTGGAGAAGGAAAAGGGACCAATCAATTCTCTTCCAGCCTTCACAGAAAAGGAAAAGAAAACCGTTCAATTGTCAGAGGTAAAATATTCAGCAAATATGAGTGAAATGAGTGGCCCTTGATGGGCATCCTTCTGTGTCACTGCTGTCTTGGGATATCTCCCCCCAACCATGAGCTGGCCAAGCTTGGCTAGGCAGCCCCAGCGTGGAGCAAACATCCCACCCTCGGACCCAGTTCAATCAGATTATGTAGATGTTTGTTTAGTTTGGAAAGCAAGGTCTGCAGAAGAGCAGGTGTCATTTAAATTCATTGGAAACATCGGTGCTTACACATGGCATGGGATTTTCCAGAGATCTCCAAGAGAGCAGTGAGTTGAAGGTGGGTTATGAAAGACACTTTAGATCTTGCCTAGCTGCGTTCACCAGTCAGGTTGAGGGCAAAGCACCTCTAAAAGGGAGCTGGGATGGTGGCAGGTCCCATCGCTTACAAGGTGAGGTATCTTTCAGCATGCAGTGAATCGTGGGTGAAATTATAATGGGACATACTGGTTCCTGCCTTCAGCACAGCTCATGATGCTTGTGGCACTCACCCTGCTCATCCCTAAACGCATCCACGAGGTACCGGCACTCCTCCCGGATGCGCTCTTCCAGGCTCCTCTTCCCCAAGCCGAAATTTCGGAGGGTGGTCAAGGTGAACCTTCTCTGCTGCTTCCACAAGTGCCCATTGGAGGAGACAAGTCCTGGCAGACACAAACCACGATGAGCCAAGGCAGATCCCTCCGCTGACAGGAAAAAGCTCCAGAGCTTTATCTTATCTCCAGCTGTCTTGGATCTCTGCAGGGTCAATGCTTTGACCTCACAGCTGAGATGCGTGTTCTGAGGGATAACTCACCTATCTTGCTGAAGATCTCTGCGTCAATAGGAACGTCGGGGCGATCTATGAAGTTTTCCCCTTGGTTTACAAGAACTTCCTTAATCAGCCTCATCCCGTTTACACACACAAACGCTGTGCTGCCCATGTCTATGCTGAAGACGTCACCGTATTTTTCAGTAAGCTGGGAGGAGGGGCAAAATAAATAAACGGGGTTTCGGTTGCAATGGAAGTGTCTGTTGGGACAGGGACAGCCCTGGCAGGGGCTAGGGGTGAAAATAAGGGAAGCTGAGAGAGGGAGAGGAGGCAGGGTGTTTGCATAAGTGTCTACTTGTCTTTTTTCTTTCCCCTTTTCCTGAATCACTGATCAGGAGTTGGTGTTAATTGGCCATAAATCAAGTAAAACTCTCCAGGTTTGATTTTTCAGTCCTGTGTTCTTCCAGCTTTTGTTTCGCTCCCTTCCCAAACACCTTTCCAGGCCCTGGTCAGACCCATGGAGTTCCTACAGGTGTGACTGCAGCCGTGGTGTCAGGTCGTGCCCTTTGCCCAAGGGATCACACCACACTTGTACCCCTCCTCCTACCTGGGCAAACTTCATCCACGTTGCTGTCAACCGTGGGCAAACCCCCTGACTATCCTGAGGTGAGCTCCACCAAGTCCTCATGGGCCATGAGGTTTGGGTTAACCCCCTCCCTGCGCTGCAAAGGTTGGGTAGCTGCCATTCCCTTGGTCTCCTTCCCTATGGTGCCCACCACCTTGTACCTTGTCCACCATGATTTGGGGATTGTTGAAGTTCAGCATGTGGATGTGCCCCAGGAAGGGGATGCGGAAAGGGCTGGGAGGGAAGTTCTTTGGCTTTCTGTGCTTCATGTAGTCGGCAACAAGCAGGAAGACGACGAGGAAGATGAGGAGCATCTGGAAGGAGATGCTCTCCCAGAGGAAGTGCAGCATGGGTGGATGGTGGGGCAGGTCAGGGCAGGTCGAGCTCACGATGCACCACCGAACCTCCCAGGTTCAGGGGGAGAGGGACAAGGTGCTGGTGCAGCTGTAGACATAAGCAAGACAGCATGGAGAGGCTTTTGCTGACCTGGCCTGGAGGCTGTTTTCATACTCCTGCTTTCCCAGGTTTCAGCAAGGACTGTTTGATTAAACCCTTCCTGATTAAGCTCATGCATTTCCTCTGATCTCATTTACAAAAACCCAAACACAAAACAAGCCCTCCCCCCGCCCCCTTTCCTCCTTTCTCCTCCTTCCTCCCACCACTGCTTTGCAAATCCCAGGTGATCCATGTCCTTGTCTAAAGGACAGAAACGAGCTCTGCAGAGCCAGGATTAGAACCTCCCAGCAGCCTCCCCATGCCGTTCCCACAAGCCCCCAGCTCTTTGAGAGCCCTGCTCCCTCCTCCCCTGTGGTGCCCTCACCGTGCCGTGTCCCGGCGTCGGCTTCTGGGTGCCGGGGAGGCTCCGGCTGCTCCGAGCGCCTCGTGTTTTCCTCGTTTGCAGAAGCTCGTTCACCAGTACAAAGAGTCCTGGACTGAGCCCCGGGTCAGCAGGGACATCCGAGATAAGGATACATAAACCTTTCACCAACCGTCTGACTCAGGGGTTGATGTTTCAGTACGTCAGGGTGATGTGGGCTGGAAGCAAACAGCCTTGCAGGATCTGCAGCGGTTTCTAGGCACTCTCGGTTCCTGATCTCCACCAGACAAGCGCAAGCAGAGCAACCTGCTCAGGCCATGAGGCTGGCCCTGCCCTGAGCCCTCCAGCTATCCCTTCCCGCATTTGAGTCCGTAGCCCGCGCTGAAGCCGTGTCCGAAGCCTGAAGAAGCTCAGGCAGGTGCTGAGAAGCCAAAGCAGATGCCCAGCTCCGCAGGCTGTGGCCCTTCGGTGGCAGTGGTAACGAATTTTCCCATCTAAGAGTAGCTCTGAGACAGGTCGTTGGTCATGCATGTGCACCACGTTTAATTTTGACATATATGTCAAGCTCAACGTGAGCCGGCAAAGTGCACTGGCAGCCCAGAAAGCAAACCGCATCCTGGGCTGCATCAAGAGAAGTGTGGGCAGCAGGTCGCGGGAGGTGATTCTACCCCTCTACTCTGCGCTCATGAGACCCCACCTGGAATACTGTGTCCAGCTTTGGAGTCCTCAACACAGGAAGGACATGGACCTGTTGGAACGGGTCCAGCGGAGGGCCACGAAGATGATCAGAGGGCTGGAGCACCTCCCCTGTGAAGACAGGCTGAGAGAGCTGGGATTGTTCAGCCTGGAGAAGAGAAGGCTCCGGGGAGACCTCATAGCAGCCTTCCAATATCTGAAGGGAGCCTACAGGAGAGCTGGAGAGGGACTCTTTGTCGGGAAATGTAGTGACAGGACAAGGGGTAATGGTTTTAAATTGGAAGAGGGGAGATTTAGATTAGATATTAGGATGAAATTCTTTACTGTGAGGGTGGTGAAGCACTGGCACAGGTTGCCCAGGGAAGTTGTGGATGCCCCATCCCTGGAAGTGTTCAAGGCCAGGCTGGATGGGGCTTTGAGCAACCTGCTCTAGTGGAGGTGTCCCTGCCCATGGCAGGGGGGTTGGAACTCGATGATCTTTAAGGTCCCCTCCAACTCTAACCATTCTATGATTCTATGTTGTGTTTTATTGTGAAAGAAGCAGGGGCATTCCCAGCAGCAGTTTGCCATTGCACCATGCAGCTCTGCCGTGGCTGTTTGCAGTCACCAGCTCCCACCTCAGGCTCCGGGACACGATTTGAGTTCATTTACTCTCTTTTGGGGCCTTTGGGGTTGTTCAGTGCTAAAACCAAGGTGCAGAGGTGCAACGGCGCTGCTGGAGCAATGCCATACACGTGAGAGTGAAGCCGCTGCGTAACTGTTACACTTGAGAAACTTGGAGAAGTTAAATCATGTTTTATTGTGGAACTTGAAGGGGATAGAACTGATTTTGAGGAGAATCTCTATTTTTGTCTCTGGCTGTTAAGCACACTTAAGCATGAGCCTGTGGACATGCACGTTCCCCCTCACTCGCATGAGATGTTCCACTCAGAAAATAAACAAATTAATGCTTCCTTCCTTTATGGTATGGGATCATTACATTTAAAAATGGGGGTGGTGGGGGAGTAGGCGAGTGCTTTCCCAACAGATTTGAAAAAAAAAAAAAAAAAAGACAATTTCAATCATTTATTCTCTCCGCAAGTAGGGAAGGAAACACTAAAGTAACAGGGAAAGGCAGGTTTGAAATGGAAGAGATCAACATTTGTTTGCTAAGCCAGTGCAAATAATACAAATTGTGCCCACGTACCAGGGGTCAGACTGGCACCAGAGCGAATGAAAAAAATGGAGAGAAACCAGTGTTAAGTCCTGAATGGCTTTGAAAACTTCATAGGTGAAAAAAAAAGTCCACGGATCTTTTATGTTTTCTCTTTTAGAATAAAGAAGCACCGCAGGAGCCTATAACTGTGAAACATTAATTAAAAATGCAATAGGATTAAAACGATCGGTTAGAAGGACGGCTCATTGACAAAATCCCTGTGTGCCCAGCGCGGCAGGGATGTGATGTGCAAAGGACTCTCCCATGTGGCATAAATCTGCCACTGCACAGCGATTGCTTTGTAACTCAGCAAAGGCCGTCATTGCCGGAGATGGAGGCTAAAGACGGTGGAAATGAAGCTTGATTTAATCCTGTTTTCCTGTTAACTATTCAGCGTCCTACATGCGTGCATGTAGAAAAGTCACTTATGACTGCTGAGAAGAAAAAAGAGTCATTTTCTTTGCTGTGACTATATTCCAAACAAAAGCACACAGGAGACAGCATTTCTAAGCATTAATGCCTGATTACATAAATCGAGAAAATCTCTACAAATTTCATATTCATATTTAATTAACTCTTTACCAAAGAGACCCTGCTATGGGCAGAAGCAGTGTCTCCATCACTTGCGATGCCATGGCCCTGACCCACCTCCCCACACTATGGACATGCCTCTTTTGCGTGGCCACAGATCTTCGCCAGAAGCAGAAGGGAAGCAGACGAGCTCGTGACTTCCCATCACAGAGCCTCTGCGGTGACATTTCCTTCCTGGCGGCCAGCAGTGACCGTGGCCGAAACTCTCTGCTGCTTCTCGTTCTGCTGGACTTCCGCTAAACCACTCCTGAGCAACTGTATGCAATTATTTTTTTGCAACTTTTCTTTCCCATTGTGTATTTTACTACCACAAATCTTTTTCGATAAACCTTTCCTGCTCATACAATTGCAAAGCTGCATTTTTATAGCCATGGCACAGCTGCCGTGGCTCCTTATGCCATCCCACTTGGGTTGGCCTGTGGTAGAACCTGCTTCTACCACCCAGTAGCCTCCTAATTAAAACGTCCATGTAATGGCTTTAAACTAAGAGAGGATAGATTTAGACTAGATATAAGGAAGAAATTTTTTACAATGAGGATGGTGAAACACTGGAACAGGTTGCCCAGTGAGGTGGTAGATGCCCCATCCCTGTAAACATTCAAGGTCAGGTGGGACGGGGCTCTGAGCAACCTGATCTAGTTGAAGATGTCCCTGCGCATGGCAGGGGGGTTGGACTAGGTGACCTTTAAAGGTCCCTTCCAACCCAAACTAATTTATGATGGTATACATGTATGAGATTAAAAAAACTGTATGCTCCTGCTGCAAGGATCTCTATTTCCATTGCAAAGCAGCAATACGGTGGTGTAGGGAACACATACCAAACTGAGGTCAAGGCCACCTGAGCCTCAGGATGGGCCATGGCCACCAGGAAGTCCAAACTGGCACTGAGGCACGAACCCAGAGCTTATACATCCAAGGCCAGCTGCCCCCACTCAGCAGGGAGACCTCAGTAAACACAGCCCATGGCCATTCGGGGTGCTCCAGTGTTGGGATCTAAGGGTTGCTAAGATGGTCTCTGGGCAGTGGACGTATCCCCTGTGGAAGAACCACCGTGGACCCAACTGTGCCCATGGTTTTGCAGCTGGCAGACACCTTCCTGGGATGTGCTAGCGGAATAAATTAAGTAATAAGGCTTTTAAATTCATGCATTCTGTCAAACTGATAGAGGGGAAGAGCCCAAAGGGTTGTCGTCATTGCAGTGTGCAGGATGTGGCCCTCCTGCCCTTTCCACTGCAGCCCGTGTGTTGGTGGCTGCTAGATGCCCCATCATTTTGGCCCAAAATCTACGGGGCGGATGGGAAAAGGGACACTTTATGGCTTGCAGAGGGCTGAAGGGCGGGGGGGGCACAGGGTGTCCCTACGCCGGCCTCAGTCGCGAGGCAGCGCTTGGATCTGGAAGGGCTTGGGGCAACGTGTGAGGCTGAGCGTGAAGGCGAAAGACAGCGTGGTGGCCGCCGGCACCTGGAAGGTGAACTTCTGCAGGAGGGCTGTGAAGAAGATGAAGAGCTCGGTCCTGGCGAGCTGCTCCCCGGGACAAGCCCGCTTGCCTGGAAAAGGAGCAAAAATACCCTTGCCGAGTCCCGAGCGAGCTTCAACCGCCCCTCGGGCTCCTCTCGCACACGCCGCATTGCACAGGCTGTGGGAGCTTTTCTTCCTCGAAAGGTTAGGTGGCAATGTTCACCCACACATTTTGCAGAAACCTTCCCCAGAAGTTTATTGCTGAGCAAACGGCAACGGCTGTTCGGATAGACGAAGAGAGGAAACTCGGCAAAAAAAACAAACCCCATCGTTTACGCAGCTTGCGCAAGAGGAAAAAGCCTTATTTTTTTCATCCTACAATAACAAATTGATTTCCCTCCTGCTCCGAGCAGTCGGCAATAACTGTTACCGGGATTTTCACTGTGGGGATGGGCTGAAAGCCGGACAAGGAGCAGTACCCCCTACTCTGGAGGGGGTGTCTTGGGGGAAAAAAGCAGCATTGCAAAAAGGAAAACCATCTCCCCATCCATCATCCTACCTGCAGAGAAGGGCAGAAAAGCCTCCCGCCTCCTGTACTGGCCGTTTTCCAGGAAATGTTCAGGATTAAAGGTGTCTGGAGTCTCCCACACGTTTTTGTCGAACATTATCGAAGTCAGGCTGGTCATCAGGGTGGTGCCCTGCAAGAGGTGGAGAAAACGGGTGATTATGCGAAGGAGAAGAGCCGACATGTTGTCAGACTAGTTTATTATTAGCTCTGTTCCACGGACAATGTAAACTACAAGTTTTTTTAAGGGCAAAGTGTTTTTTCGTAAGCTATGTAATTAAATTAGCGGTGAAAGCCTACAGGATTGTTCACTTCTGGGCTCCTCTATGTATCACCATAGTGTTGCTCTGTACCTTGTGCTGCTGTCACCGGTGATGTTAACATAAACTACCTTTAAATTGATAATGTTGTGTTCCCATAGGAATTTCAAGCAATTCAACCAAATTATTTTCAATCGATCCGCTTTATTGTGCTTTTTTCAAAAAACCTGATCTGGTTTATCTCCACATCCTCCATCAGAAAAAGAAAAATATTTAAATCAGTGTGGAGCAAATCTCCCAGATTTTTTTATTTTTAATTTTCCTTTGTGTATAAACATGGAAGACACTAGGTATATCTAAATTGCATATTTGCTTTCATAATGCCAGAACAGTGTGTAAGCATCAATACCTATTACCTGGCTTTTATCAAGTGCTACTTTTAATAGATGATTTTTAATACCCAAACTATTTGCTTTCCTATGTTTCTTGGCCCCCTGTTCCCATAATGCCTGGAGGACATCTTGTATAAAATTTAAGGGATAAACCTTGTAAAACTGAAAATTATGACCAGCACTGTAGGATTTCACGATTCTCCTGCAAAAGGAGGTGAGACCCACAAAAGCCCTACAGCGTCTGTCAGGAAGGCTTGTATTTTCTATATAACTGTGATATTTTGATAAAATCCTGCTGGTTGGTTCCCCTCCAGGAGACTTGGGCGATTAAGACCTTGCTCTGGTAGGGCAATGGGAAGTTTGGTGGTCTCCACATACTTTGGGCAGGTGGAAGCCTGCCAGGGTGGTGTCGCTGGTGGACATCTTGGGCACCCCCAGCGGTACGACGTTGCCCATCCGCAGGACCTCACTCAGCACCGCGCTGGTGTATGGCATGTTCTCCTTGTCAGCCATGGTGGGCTGGCGGGACTGGCCAATCACCGTGTCGATTTCGAGCTGCGCTTTCTCTGTGGAAAGCAAAAAAAAAAAAAAAAAAAAAAATCTGTGCTCAAAAGGCTCCCAATAAGAAACCTGGGGTGTAGACATATCCAACTTATGGTAAAGACAGAAATCTGAGTTTTGCTTACCTGGTTTTGGACTAAATCAAGGACCCATCAGTGGCCCTACCTTGAATGTCGGGGTACGCGGCCATGTAGAGCAGAGCCCAGCGGATGGCGGTTGCTGTTGTCTCAGTCCCAGTTAAGAAGAGGTCCAGAGTGGAGCACAGTAGGTTTTCCTCATGGAAATATGAGCTGGTGTCACCCTTAAACTTGGGGAAAAGCATGGCAATGAAAACTCTTATTAGGGAGGAGATGCTTTCAAGAATCTAATCCACAACCAGCCATATATAAGTCAAGTCCTGCTGGTATTTTATTATCCATTGCGGCTGGACTTGGAAATTTCTAACCCTTACTTTCATTGAATTTAAAGCCACGTGGGCTTCTTTGCAAGATGCTGTATTTGCTGTAGAGCGACTTTTGAAAGCAGGTAGCGTTTTTAAATGTGAAGTTTCACAATACCAAACACAGGCCTGCGAGCTCACATAGAAATGTGAACATGTTCCCTGAGAGTCCTCCTACGCCACATGACAGAATGAAAAATGGAAGAAGACAAAGTGTAAATACTTTCAAATGAAAAAAAAAAAAATCTGTGTGTTTTCAAAGTGATCAGGCTCCTGCTGTTGCTAAAAAGTTTGACGTGGAAGAGGTAGGGAGGAGAAGGCAACGCGGGAGGCACAGGCTCCTGTGACAAAACAGCTTTGAGCCCTGACTGCTCATTTCTTGGGTTAAGATTTAGGTGGTTTTAGGTATTTCTCTCTTACTTTTTCTATTTCCTTCAGGTAATAGTCAATATAATCTCCTGCCTCGGCCTGGTCCAGATCTTCCTTGTGCTTTGCGATCACTCCCTTCACAAAATGCTGAAGCTTCTCCCAGTGCCTGAAGATTTTCCTAAAGGGTCCTGGCATCCATCTCATGATCAAAGGATAAGCATTATACAGCTGGTGAGAAATCAAACAGAGCAAAAGAGCATTTCTTGAGTTGAAAAAAAAGCAGGTATCACAGTTGAGATGATAGTACAATTTATTAGCTCTGCTTGGTACCAGGAAAAAAATTAGTTTTGCTGCAAAGGTCAATTTAACTACACAGATGTAAACAAGTACAAACATGATAAGAATTGGCCAGATGTTTTCTGCTAATCTCTAATATTGGGTGGCCAAAGCTGTCACCTAATGTGAGGTGGCCACCAGAGTCATAAATCAGTGTGGATGCGGAGGAGCCCCTTAGTGCTGGGATCCGGGGGGGGGGACAGAGATCAGCCCTGGCCTATGGTGTGTGGCCATGCAGAATGGCTATGTGCAGTCTGCCCCCAAATTCACTTACTTGGGTTATAAACCTAGACTCTCAGATGGTTTTGTCCTAAATAAAAGTTATTTGAGATGTGGTTGGGAAAGGGGTAGGGGAATAGAAGGAAATTTTCACTGACAGTGCAACTAAATGACTCTTCTTTTTGTAGAAACATTGATATTTTAAAGCTTTTTCCATTGTTCTTCAGTTATGTCAGGCACAAGACTGGTTTTACAATCCTGCAGTGTTTTTTTCTCCGTGACCCTCAATAACTCACTTCCTTGCTTTCCTGATGGATTTTGTTTATAAACCCAGTCTAAGGTAAAACAATACTCCTGGTCATTTCCCTTATAACATGCTCTTTTTCTAAAGGGAAAAGCAGATTACATCAGTGCCTTAGAAACTCCAGTTTCTGAGCTCTTACATGCAGCTGAAGCTAGAAAAGCATCTGACCGGCTTTACCTGGCCCCAGAAACTTCCCATGAGCAGCAGCGTTTCAGCCAGTGAGTGCAGTAATTCCTGGAAACGGTTGTCATGGTAGTCGAAGCGGTTCCCAAAAGTTATGGAACAGATGATGTTCGAAACAGCGCTATTAATTTTGTAATGAGGGTCAAATGGTTGCCCTGGAGGAAACAAAACGAAAGACAACTTACTTTTTTTTCTTTAAAGTCTCGGTCAAACCCACATTCCCTACCACATCAACAGTTGGGAAGTTGGGGTGACAAGTCACCTACCTTTCATCTATGGCGATGGTAAGGTTGTACCCCGTGTCCTGGGGTCCCCACCACCCCCATCCCCTCCAGCACGCCATTGGAGGTTGGATGTTGTGTGCCATGACATCTTTTCTCCAAGGACATCCCCTCCTGTCTCCAGCTCAGGCTACTGGCACACACCAACCTTAGCACAGAGCTGCCGAAGCAGGGTTTGAAATGTTTTCCAGGGAAAACAACCAGTAGGATGCCACGCTGTGGCTGTCAGGTTTGCACGCTCCAACATGGGTTTGGTGCCAATTTTAAATGCCAAGAGAGGGTCCCTCAAAGCTTAGCCTGGGGCAGGGAGCCCAGGACTAACCACGCTGCAAAAATGCCATTGCACTGGCCTTTAACTGTCCACCACAAAGAAATCAAGTTGGATGGGAAAGAGGGGAGAGGGTGAGGATTGAAGGCTCTGTGTCTCCTATAAAATCCAGCAATAGCTCATATGGGCCATAGATGTGATGCACATAGCTCCTAGAAGAGCAAGGTGAGGTGTGACATTCATCACATCTGCATTTCTAGGGAGAACTATGGAGCAGAGACCACCATCTCACATTTAGGCAGCCTGGAGAGCTACTTGCCACGATACGAGAGACCAATATCAGTAACTCATCCATTCCAGCCCTGAGCTGCTGTAGCTACGCTGGGGAGCATCGCTTTGAAATGCAAGGCACTGTGCACAGGGCTGCTGATCTCTCGGCTCTTCAAGAAAGTAATTAAACTGGGCTGGTGCTCAGATATTAGAGTGATGGACATGATCACTATTTGTCATTACTAATGGGAAGAAAGGCCCAAACCAGCAGCTTAATTAGTTTATTGATTAGGACTATAAAGGACTATAATCAATTGGCAACATGAAGTATTTGGCCTGTTCAGTGCAACAGCAATTAAAATGGAGCAAGTTCAGTATATAATTTCACAATTCCTATTTAGATCTTTCTTGTTTACTATATATAGCTCCATAGAATTAGCTAAACCCCATCTGCTTCTATTTAAAGCTGAAGTGCAACATCACCCATGTACCAACATACAAATTATTCTTACTAATATCCCTCTGGCAGTTCTTAAAAGCTGGACCATAAAAGAGCAAGGCACACGCTTCATCTGTGCACGATACAAAAGGAAAGCCTGACTAAACAAGTTCTAAAATACTTTGCAAAACCAAGGACAAGCAGAGGTTAACTAAGCCTCTGAGCATACGTGCCTGATTGATAGCAGGAGAGCTGCATTTATTCCTTCGCAGAATACAGTAGAGACTTTCTTAGCGATATAAACACGCGAGTTTTAACAAACAGCTAGTATATATTTGCTTAATATTAATAAGGAAGAACTAAAACCGTAGGCCTGAAGGAAGTGCTAAATGGCACAGTCAGGAAGTGTAAGATAGAGATCTGAGCTATTGAAGAAATGTTTTGCATGTTAAGAGCTGCGTCAGAGTAAGAGTTCTACTTCTCGTCGTTCATTTAGCTGGAAGCTTTGGGCACGGTGCTGTGCCTTCACCGCCCACCTTTCTCCTCCTCGATTGTCTCCACAAGGTACCGGCTCTCCTCTTGCACTTTTTCCTCGAAACTCACAGCAATGCTTTTCAGTGTTGCTGCAGCAAACTTTCTCTGCTGCCTCCATATATGCCCATTTGATGATATGAGCCCTGCAGGTGCAAAAAACAATTGAACAAACCTCGCTCTGGGCCACGTATGAGTGATAGAACTCAGAAATGGCCATTTGTCTGGAAGAAAAATACCCCAAACCAAAACAAATAAACCCCATAGACATTGAAAAACTATAGCTTTGCCTGGGAATTAAAATTCAAGAGTAATTGGCTTATGCTAAAGATCTGGCTTTATGGATTTGCTTTAATCTGCTACTTTGTCACTTTGCGTGGGAAAAAAAGGTGTAAGCCAAAATACTATAAGTACTATCACGCTGTTGGCAGAGCTGCAGGCAGGAGCACCATACCCCGTCTCTGGAGCTATATCCAACCGAGGGAGAAAAAGTAAAGGAGAAATGAAAACCAAGGGGAAAACTCTTCAAGTGTATCGATCGCTGGGCAGCTTGCATTTATTTCTCCTCTTTCATCAAGAGCTGACTTTGATCCCATCATCATCCCTAGATCCCAGAGAGATTAAAATGTACACCTGTGAGATCATTAGACTGAATTCAAGTTTTACCTTCTTCTGTGCAAGCTTTTATGGGTGCAGTTACCAAGGGTTGAATTCAGCCTATTTCTTTTACTCAAATTGTTATCATTGCAAATAGATGGGAAAAAAAATGTACCAAAAATCCCGGTATTTGTGCTTACCAAAGCCTCTAAATATTTCTTGGAGAAGTGGAATATTTGGCCGGTCTGTAAATATTTCAGCCTGGTGGACAAGAGCTTCTCTCACCATTTGGTACCCGTTGACTACCACAAAAGTCAGACTTCCAAACTGCACGCTGAAGATGTTCCCATACCGACCAGTAAGCTGAAAGAGAGTTCATTGCCCTCTGAGAGCAAGAAGATTGAGATTTTCAAAACTCACCTGCACGAGACCTCGAGAAATGGCACATATAACTTTGAATTTAGTCCCGCTTGGAGCAAGGGGACTTAAGAAAAAACCAAACCCAAGACTGCAGGTCACATCCAATCTAAACTACTCCATGAAGGCTGGAGACAGTGTAAAAACATGCTAGAGAGCTGTGGTGTGGGAGAGATGGTTTCCTTATATTTATTAGCAGGTATGACCCGGGTTTCACCAGGCAGTTGCATCAATTTAAGGATGTTACTTGCTTTGTAACTGATGGACATCTGCTCTGTATCTTTTCATTACAGGAAGGGTACCAGAGGTGAAGGCACCACCTGGGTCATCATACCCAGGCTCTTGCTGCTGAGGGCAAAGCATAGCAAAGAGTCCCTTTCACCAACTTTGTGTCTAAAGTAGTGCAGTTTCTTGCTCCAGCTACCCCATTTAGAAAGTGGCTCCAACTGCTGATGGCTAGAAACCTACTTCTAATTTTAAGCCTGAATGCATTTATGGCTAAATTATAGCCATTTTCCTTGCATGGACTTTGCTGGCGTTATTGTGTCCTGTGCAGCGTTCAAATCCTGATATATAAGAGCAAAGGGGGATCATATCATCTCTCGGGCCCCGCTCTACCGAGGAGCTCAGACCCTCCTCATCTTGGTATGAGTTTACATGATAGGACACATATAGTCACCCTGCAGTTCCATGGTGACTCAAAAAAAGTCTGGGGCCAAATGGGTGTCTCAGTCATTGTGTGCATGTAAATGAATGCGACTTATTTTTTATTAATAATAATTGTGTGTTTTGAGAAAATAACCTGAGCAACCTGCCTCAGTCTTCCCAAGGGTTCCCCCAGGGGATGCCCATGGCCTGTGATGGGTAGATGGGCTGGTGTCAGCCTGCTAATTAAAAGCATGAGATAAATAGTCACTAGAAAGAGTATTTGCAACCAGCAATTCAGAACTTTTCCTTTCACTTTTTCAGAGAAGCATACTCAGCATGTATAAAATATCACTCTTTCGTTGGCTTTAGTGGGAATCAAATCAATCAAATCAATCACAGCCTCCTTCTGTGACACAGGAGAAGCCACAGGGATGGTAAACGCAGGGTCTTAAATGCTTCTTTCAGATGCAATGGGGCAAATCATTCACCTCTGAGCAAAGACAATGGCAATACAATTTCCAGAGGTGAAGTTCACAGTCCAAATAATTAATTTCTCACACTTGTCATCCCTCCCCCAGCCTGACCCAGCCCCTCCAAACCCTTCTTGGGCTCCAGGCAGAAAATGGTCATGGTCAGGTGGGAAGAAAGAGGAGAAACATGTAGGTCTTCCTCCATTACAAGTTTCTTTCCTATTGGACCTTCCCACTCCCGTGGAAGAGGAGGTGATAGTAAGAGATAAAACCAAGAAGGGTCGTCTCTCATATATGATTATTTTATAGCTAGTTCTTCAGAGGCTGCCATTGCTTACAGGTTTGGTGACAAAAGTCACTGAAGAGGTAAAATATTGTTAGTAGGAGAAATGTCCATGGAGCTCTTACCTTCTGCAGCGCAAGATGGAGGGGCTGCTTAAAGTCCACAAAGGTTCCCACAAGAGGAAAGAGCTGTGGCCCTGGAGGGAAATTCCTGGGACGCCTCTTTTTCAAAAGGTCAATAATCAAAAGAAATACAACCAGAACCACCAAGAGTGTCCGCCCACTCAGCTTTTCCAAGAAAGAAACCAAATTAGGCCAAAACCGAAGCTCCATCTTGGCTGAAGAACTCACGTTTTTTCATCCCAGGAAGGGACTTGATGCTGGCGTTACATTTGCTAAAACAGGAGTAAGAAAGGACTGGAAAGAAAAAAAACAAGCTAAGAGGCTGATAGCTTACTGGGGACAGGACTTGCCATGGGCAAGCTGCTTTCTCGTACACAGCCAGTGCCAGACCACCTGCTGAATAGCTAAGTTTAAACACCAGGATCTTCAAAAACAACCCCAAAACCTCAAAAGTTTGGCCGAACAAAAGCAATTTTGCAATCCTTTAGCTTTACACCTCTGTCAACTCCCTAATTTTCTTGTGGAAGAATACTATTCCCTTCTGCCCTTAACAAGGAGCTCCTTTATACAGACACCTAGCTGGGATTATAAGCATTACAAATATTTGAGGTTAGGTGAAAGCAGCTTACTTGGCTAATTACATATGGTGGGCGTTGCATAATTTAAAAAACGGTAAGGCATCTGGGGTGACGGACACCATACAAGTCATTAAGGGGCTGATCCTGTTAAGTGCTAAGCACTGTCTGCAAAGGGCTGGATGCCTTCAGTGCCCACCAAAGCCTGCCTGAAGTCATCAGGTGAAGTTCAGACAAGGGAAGCACTGCAAGAGCCCAGGGCTCTGCCCAGCCACTTGAATGAGAGTTAAAGGAGCTTAATTTTGAGACTGAGAATGTAGGCTCACGTGCTTGCCAGCTGAAGGAGAGATTGGAACTTAGGCATTTAAATCTCCTGGGTTTTCTGAAAATCTCCTTCAAATAAAGCTTCACGCAGTCCCAGGGGAAGGCTGCAGTGGACTGACACTGACCTTTGTGACCATGAATCAACCTCGTCACTTGCCAATATTTTAACTACAACTTGTTTCCAGCTTTTTTTTTTTTTCTTAGAAGAGATTTACTTTGCAAACCATCTAAATTTATACTGAAACAAAACTGCCAATAATGATTTTTCAAATTATTTATTCAAGTTATGGTGAGAAGTTCAGAAGGATGGTAAATTTTTATTGTCTTCAACATTTCTCAGAAAGCTTTAATTTTTCAGGAAAACCCCCCAAATTTTGATAGGAATTAATAATTGGGAAAAAGTTTTGGTATTCTCTAGTCTTTCACCACTTTTAAAAGCTTTGCTGTCCTTGTCTTTCATTACCTTGGTGACTACAGTGCCAGCAGGAGCACACAGAGGCTGTATGACAGACCTGCACCTTAGTTATTGCAGGAGTCCTTTTTAAGGACTTAATACCTATCTGCAATCCACCACTTCTTGGTCGGAAATGTTATTTACAGGTTTCTGGATGGTATTTGTCACCAAATGGGGAACAGTAATGGGAGAAACATCTCACATCACTGGTCTATAAAGTATATTTTAGATGTCTTTGTAGCACAGTTGTGAGCAGCAGTGGTTGGACATGCTTTGGTTGTCCCCACGCTGGTGCACCCGTGATGCTCCTGTACCCATTTGCATCAACACACCGATTCCACCCTTCCTGGTGCGGCAAGCCAAGCCTCACTTACCAGAGGCTAAATCAGGATAGTGGGCTCGTGCTCTTCATCCTGGCATCGGGGAGATGACTCGGTTGGTGGAGGTGTCAGCCTACAGCATGCTCAAAGGGACTGTGATGATAAGGCGTCAACTTCTGCTAGCCCAGTTTCACTCCTCTGTTCTTCGCTATGCCATATGATTTGTCAGCATGCACACAGAGTGCAGATCCCTCTACCACTTGTGGCTGCTGTGAATCGGGCTACGTGCAAAGCCAAGGTGTTAATGTGTTCTTCTGGGTGGTGTTGTGGGGGCGGATGCATCGTGGTTGACAGGAGAAATGTTATTTTTAGCAGGAGAAGCACATTTTGCATGTACTCACATGTGTCTTGTCAGTCAGAAACCTCAAGCCTATTCCTTTGCCTTGAAGCTTCACATGTCCAAATTCATCTCTTCACAAAGTCCTTAACATGCCAGATTCACTAAAAATTAGGGAAGAGAATTCCAGTATTACCCAGGCTCTCCTAACTTCAGTAGACAATAACATCAGCGTGTTACCAAACTGCATTGCGATGATGCTATTTTGGGTCCCAGACTTTAATCAAATCAGTTCCCAGCACGTGGTGATGTGCAAATCCCCGAAGTCATATCGCTGCGGCGCATGGGCAGTACAAGCGTTGGACAATTCCTGTTTTTGCAGTCTCGACAAGACCCTTAGCTGTAACATCCTGGTCTCCTGGAAGATGTACCTGTGCCTCTGGTCAGCACCACAAACACAGGAACATTGGTCTTCTGTGGTCCAAACGGCCAAAATGTGAATTAATATGAGGTAAGGATGTACACCCACACATCTAATCGGGAGCGGGATATAAACCCACCTTCCCCAGTTCCTTCTTAAATACCTCTTCTGACCACAGCACTTTTTGATCATCTCACCTGAGCACATGGATACTGGGGAGATAAATTGTGCCATATTGCATGGACACACACACATCACTGCTTGAATATTAAGGCATCTTGAACAGCCAACAGACAGAAATTGGCCCATATGCTTTGTACCTTCTTCCCTGGCTAGATGTCTAACTGTGTGCAGAAGGTTTTGAAACACAAAGAGAAACATTCTGTTAAAAACGCAATTACCATTTGTTTTTCAAGATATAGTATCCCATTATTTTTTCCAGAGAAGTGAAATTCAATAAGGTTACAACAGAATGTAGTCCAACAGTTACCGTACTTTCAGAGCATTATTTAAGCTACAGAATTTCTTAATGATTAGAAACATATGTAGGAAAAATCACATGCAAAATGAGAATGACTGGAGACAATTTTTCCCCTGAACACTTTTTTTTCAGGCAAGTAACAGCTCACCCACTACTGTGGTTCCATCCACCACGTTGGAGGTGTGAGACCCCCCACCCACCTGGCGAGCTGTGCACTCAGGTCACATCAACCGACAGGCTTCAGCGAAGTCCAAGGGCCCATCCTGATTTACATCAAGGAATATTTTCCTGCTTCTTTCCTCCTTATGTCAGACCCAAATGAACAATGCCATTTTCACTATGGGCAAGATGGTGAACAGCAGCGACCACCCCAATGTGTGTGTTAAGGCCATGTCCCAGAGGGCTTTCATGCAGGTGCAGCTAAGCTTTCACGATCCAGCTCAGGTGAGTCCCAGTGGACTCAGAGGCAATGGCAGCTTTGGACATTCATTTCCTTTTAGGATTTGCTTTACTGGATCAAAGGAAATCTACAGGACATTCGTAATTGCAGAAGGTGAGGAACGGAGGGTGCTGGGTCACCTAAACCTCCTGGAGCAAGCTCAGGAAAGACATGGTTGAATCCAGTCTCTCAGCTTTGGTTCCCCGCTTGAGGTGGTTTCACTGGGACATAAGTGCTCCCATGGGATCTCAGGGCTCAAATATCTCTGGGAGTCTGACTCCAAGCCCCAAAACCAGGGAGCCAAGTCCATATTTACTGCTGTGCATGCATGGCGAATACTAAGTGCCTCCAATTTGGCATCTTCTCTCTCTCTCTGATCTAAGACTGGAAGCAAATACTCTCCAGATTTTCCTGGGACTCCCATAGATCTCTCAGCCATAGCCTCCTGGCCACAACAACATTTCCAGCACTAATTAAAGCTGTAAGGCAGGCAACTGTCACCATGAATGGGTAAACTGAGGCATTATGATCTGCAAGGAGCGCTCCTCATGCCTCCAGACCCTGGATCACCCCTGACTTTTTGATCTTTAGCCCAAGATTTTACTCCCTTCACAACCCAGTGCTGCATCGCCTTTGCCAGCCCCGCACCACTCCACACACCAGGCCCCATAGGGATGTAACAAACCAGATTTTGGGGGTGCCGGGTGCTTCCTCCCAAGGGGGCCGTGCTCCCTGTGCTGCCGGCGACAGCCACCCACGATCCCCCACAACCTGGCAGAGGGTTCGCACGGGACGGTTTCCCGCACCCCAGCTCTTCCTCCGACTCTCCAAAAACCTCCAAAATACTCTCCTTTCTAAGATGCACCTTTTCAGTATTCACAGAGAAGAGTACAGTCACATATTCCTCTCAAAGCCACAAGGACTTGACTAGAGCTAAAATGTCATTTATGTACATATCACAAGCGTTTTTCTAGGCACAGATGTCTTTCTGGTGCCAATATGCTGTTTATGTACTTATCTGTCACAAGCACATGTCTACATACATATGCCCTGCTGGCAGAGGCACAGAGCATTTTGAAACTCTTATTAGACTGCTAATGAATAATACGCATACAAAGGAGAAAACAGAAGGTGGATCTATCAGGAACAGCCTCTTTCTTAACTACCTTTTAATTGTAGGAGAGGAAGAAAAGAGATGAATTTTGATATGTTGGCATCTGTGAAGGCCTGCTTAGCAGCATCGAACGCCATCATTTTAAAAGCGGATTTTTCACAGGTTTGGGTATTTGGGGGGGGGGGGGGGGGGGGGAGGGAATATTTTTTTTTTCCTTTAAAAAAAAAAAAAAGCCCACAAAATTTTGACACTGAGAGTATTGCAAATCCTGGTGCCAATGATGTACGATAGTGTGATTGTCACCATGGAATGCTGAAAAGCCCGAGCAGCTGTTTGGCATATTGACAGTGCGAATTCGGAACGTTTTAAATGCAAATGACAGTATTCAATTGATCGCACGAAAACAATGGGTCATAGCCTTACCTTTCCTTGGCTACGCTCTGAATAATCAGTCTGCAAATCCATGCACAATAGGGATATTGTACACGTTCTGGGGATTTTGTTCCCCGCGTACATGGGGGTCGATACGATGCCTCATTTGGGCAGAGCTGAAAAAGAGGTGCTGCTGCACTGTCCTGGGCACCGGGCTGGGGTGAGGTGGAGAAAGGGGCATAATTTGCTCCAAATCCACCATGTCCTAAGTGTCAGCCTGTTTTTCTTCACTTCTATCCTTTCCTGCTTGCTCTTTAATCATTCCCAAGGGTGGCTGGCTTTCTGCCTGACTTGTCTCCATTATACCCTGCTGCAATCAATATGGCAAGCAGAAATCAGCAGGAGAAGGCATGTTCTGCTCTCAGTGAGAGCCGGTGGGAGGGAAGGAGATCAGGCCAGCCAGCTGCAACCCCAGCCCGGCAGGCAAACCGAAATCCAGCCGAAAAACCCTCCGCCAGATGCCTGGGTCTGGTTTCCTTCGTGGTGCCCCCTGCCCGGCAGTGAACAGCAGGTAAAGGTCTTCCTCCCTCTCCCAGCCCAGGGAGGGCAGGCAGGAAAACCTAGCCATGGTAAAATTTCCACTGAAAGCAGCTTTTTTTTTTTTTTTTTGCAGTGGTGGAAAGAAGGAGATGGGTCCTTCTAAAACAGAAAACTGCAGGACTGGGGAACCCAAACTTTCACCCTGTGCAGGACTGTTACATATAGACACTGCTGAGAGCTTGATAGTACCCACACAGGTTCAGGTCTCCAAGGTTGGCCATGATAAATTAAAGGCAGCCGCTGCCACTCCTGAATATCTCTGGCCATAGTTTTTTTGTTTTCAAGGCCCAAATTTCTTTAAAAACAAGTTCAAAAACGTGCAAGAGTGCCATGGGTGAGGACATCACCCAGACAGTGCTACCTGCCCATGGCTTGATTTTACAGCATACACGTCTGATATCTGCCTCCATGAATTTTAACTTGGTCAATTGCTTCCCTTTCCTTAACTTGTAAGCCTGAAAGGTTTCCCTTTCTCATTCCTGCAATCCCCTGACTGCAGCTAAATTGTAGCAGCGAACAGTGCTTTTCTGTCTCCTGCGCTTCCATCCACCCTTCTGGTCTTTCAGTCATAAGCATTTTGGGTCAAGCACTGTTTTTTGCATCTGCTTGATCCATGGGTAGTTTGCTCTGAGATGGCTCCGAGTGCTTCTGCAATACAGCCGATGCACAAACAGCATCACAGTTGCCCGAGCAGTTGCTGACACATCTGCGAGATGCCCATGCTCAGATTTGCATCTGGGATCATAAGGTTGAATTGAACATCCCACATGGCTGATGTCCTTCAGCTGTCTGAATGTGGGGTCTATGTGGTGGGCTCCTCGCTCCAGCAATTGGCTCCTCCAGGGAGTTTGCCCATTAGGAAATGTTCCATTTTAAATGGGGAGGTGCATGAGGAGTTGGAAGCTGGCGACCACATGGCTAATGTCATCCATTTATGGAGTCCCATTAGGAGGCTCCACAATTATTTTTCAGGCTTTCCCAATCATTTCCAGCAGTTCCTGCCTGGGTATGAAAATCAAGTGTCTTCTCTGTACAGCTAAATTACACCTATTTCAGCGTTCAGCCTTTCATTCTCTGAAGGAAGGCAATGAATAAAACCCAGTGTAATTATTATTTTTGCCTTCCTAAGATAAATCTGTTTACCTGTAAAACAGACATATTAAAAAACAATCAGCCAATAGAAATAATTAGTTACAACGTAGGCATGTGATTTGCTCAGCCTCTGGAACAGGATAGTGTCTTGCTTAGCTTGATCTCGTTGCTGATGGATGCTTGGTGAAAGATGTTGGAAACTATGTACTCAGCTAAATGCTGGGGAGACAGAAAATGATAACTTCAGAGAGACATTGCTCAAGTCAGCTCTGCAAGAAATTCATCACCAACAGCACTGGCCCCACACATGAGCAGCGGCGTATGGAAATCAAAGTGTAAAAAGTAACAAAATAAGTGAACTAAGGGAATACTGCATACCGTGAGCATGGGCGAATGCATCATTACCCAAAGGGAGAAACGTTCTTATGTAGCGGGCTTTTGTTTAGTTAAAGGAAACGTTTGTATGGGGGGGGATTTAGCTGTGAACACAAGGCCTTTGTTTTCTGGGAACAAAGAGAACTAAACCAAGGTTGGTAATGGATAAACTTTTTATCAAACTATGCCGAGCTGGAAGGTAAAGCCTTGAGCTTGCTATCAAACATGCAGGACTGGCCTCTCGTACCTAAAATCACCATGGCCCAAACAGTTGCCCTTGGAAGTAAATTTATAGCTCATTTCTACTTAGCTCCAAGTGGCCAGAAGACCACCCAAAAATAAAGCCACCACCAAGACAAGGAGGAGGGGCTGCTGTAAGAAGTTGCTCCCCACCATCATGATCATGTCTTACCAGACTCTCTTGTTAAATATAAACCTTTAAGAGAAGTACATGTTGCATTTTGTCTGGAAGGTCAGTGCTTGGTATGAGTCCTTCTAGGGAGTTCCTCCTGCATGGAAACCAGGAATTGGGGTCTCCTTTGACCCAAACACTTTTTGTGAGCCCTTTTACCTGAAAGGTGGAGCACAGCAGTCTTCAAAGGTTCATGAACATGCAGTGAAGTGTTTGACTTCATGTTGAATATGACAAAAGCCCTCGTTGTTTACAAGTAGCTTAGCACATCTGGAACGAAAAAGAAGATGCCTTGTCTTTAGCTAAATGGAGTTGCTGATCTCATTCTACCAGAAGGAGAAGGATAACAATAAAAGCACTCTGCAATTGTCCCTTGCGATGACAGGGCCAGTAGAATTTTTCCGATCTTCCTCCTGCTGGCAAACAGTAGAAGGCAAAAGTCTTGTGGAGACAGAGGAATAAAACCAAAATGCCTTGCAGAAGGCTAGAAAACTTTCCCAAAGCACTTTTCTTTAAACTTAACCACATGATTTACAAGCTTATTATTAGTTCTCCCCCTCCTTACATAAAAAGAGAAATTTAAAAAGTGTAGATTAACACATTTTTGGACATCTTCCAAGCTCTCGAATCCTCTACATAAAGGATTATTTTGACAAATCAAAGATCACTTTTTGGGTGGCCTGGAGAGACGCAAATTTGTGCTCTTTGTAGCAGAAATGATAGCTCCTCAAAGAGCACTTACTTGTGTCTCTCAGCAATTAGAGAGAGATGAATCCAGTCCAGCTTCTGATCTAGCTGCAATAAAATACTGCCTTCGATTCCCAAAAATTTTTTCAAGGTTGGTCATACATGGGCTGGGGACTGCCTTGGGTACCTTAATCTCTATCAGGTAACTACTTAGAAGCTACTAGGGTTTCTTCAGTGAAAGGAACCCTTGGGAGGTGCTGCAAGACCATCTTCAGCAGAGGCCTCTACCAAGGACAGGCAGTTTGTTTCGTGGTAATTTATTCTTCATTTTAAGTTTATCTGCTTCGTATCACAAGCTGCTTGTGTTTCTGGATTGCCTGACAGCTCTTTTTTAAAAGATGTCTGGCCATTAAGCAACACCTGGATCACACTGGATGAGTGCAGAAAATGCTGCTGAGCAGGTGAGTGAAAGATATTGTGGTAGAGAGCAACAGTTGGGTTGTCTACTACCCTGCTGCTTCTGGTAGCAGTGAGTCCTACTTTGGTGTAGCAAAACAGCAACATGCCTAAATTGACTCACCCCATTGACTGAGAGCAGCACTACTGGAAATGTCCTGGTGTCACCCACCGTTGTGGTATCCAGGTGGACACCATAATATCATCCACAGGGCATGCTGGTTTCTCACTGGGATCTAGCTGTGGGTCACCATCCAGCCCTGCTGCAGTGATCACCGTGCATCAAACAAGAACTCCTCGTGGCCTTAAAGCATATGGTCATACCGATGGATTAAAGCACATATTGGAAAGGTAAATGGATCGGCAGAAAAAGTACCCAGAGTAGTTCAGAGAGGCAGTTTAAGAACAAATCAAATCACTGTGAAAGAAACAATTGTCCTGGAATGGAAAAAAAAAAATATATTCACTTAAAGGCAATCTTCGTAAACAGGTTGAACAAGACTATGAGGCTGGAGGAACAGATGGGAAAATGGAACAAACAGATGGAAAAACTCTATTTCTGAAAAAAAAAAAAATCTATTTGTAAAGCTATAGCTACTTTGAATGAATGCTTCAATGTTAGGGAGCTGAGGCATCAGAAAATTCATAACAAGGCCTTAAATTCATACATCTGAGATCAATAAGGTGGCAGGTCTTTTAGGTAGGTGAATAAGGTGCTTCTGAAACACCCATGTACATTATTTACCCACACTTAATGCCTCCATCCACATGGATACTTTGTTGTCTGTGTAAGCTATATCTTACTCACTTTACAGTTAAAAAATATCTTTCAGCTTTTTATTAGCCATCACTGGATAATATATTAAAAGAAAAGGAGCACATTCACTTTGCTTTCTGTCACCTAATCACAGGAAAGAAATGGGCCTGATCTCACCAACACTGGTAGAAAAGTCCTACAGACAAGAAGGGCAGAAGGAGTGAGCCCCATGGCTCAGTCCACCAACTTCAGAGGGAACTAAAGCCATCTCCATTAAATGCCTCCTACCCATCCAGCTGTCCCTGGTCTCCTCTCTGAGTGGTTCCAGCAGGGATGATCAAGAGAATAAAATAGAGGAAAGGTCTGGCTCTATGCTGACTTCAGGAGGAAACCTCACTTCCAAAAACCAAACTGCAATGCATGAGATGAGACACAACCTTGCAGAAATATATGGGTCTTGTGAAAGACCCAAATCTTTAGTCAAAGAACCACCACCCTGCAGAAATAAATCAAGCCCACACTTCACACAGTGTTTCCTAGGTGAAGATGGGTAAGATACTTACACCAAAAATTTCAGGCCATGGACCAGGTATGCAGAAACTCTCCCTGGAGTAAATGACTTCAGCAACCTCCAAGCAGTGGCTTGCATTAGCAATAACAAAAATGCATTACACAAAATGCTAACTTACTCTGAGGACTCGGGAGATGGGTGGTTTGAGCTGGGCGGGCAGAGTTAATAGGTACTGGTTTACGATCTTGGCTTTGATCCCTCTGAATTGCAGCTTCGCAGCTGCGAGAAGGGACAGTAGGAGTGCTCCAGCTCACTGGGGAGATGCAAAGATTGAATTTTTAACTGAGCACATTCAGCAGCATGGGGGTAAAAAAGGACATTTGCTTTCAGCATGGGGACCAGGATGGGGATAGGGTGGCAGGGACCCACCTGCCAACTGTGTTTTGCTCTCTTCCTTGTTTCAGGTCATGTCTTTTAAGTCAGCGCAGGGCTTTTAAGGACTGTGTCCCATATCTGAGTCTTAGCAGATTTGCCCACTTGTTTTCCTGTGCATGTTTCTGGGACTCATAAAAGCATCTTTAGTGCTCAAGTAAGTTCCCCTTCGAGGAGGGACTGTCAAAGACGGGCGCTAATGTCATTAGCAGGTTACAAGGGGGAAACAAGAGAGAATTTGCTACAGATCCTCATTTCCATAATCTTGCCTTGACATCCTCGTTTGTCAGCTCTTAACCTCAATTCCTTAACCTCCAAATCTGTGGAGTCGTTGACCTTGGGGATTTGTCTTCAAACTGATTTCAAGTTTTAGGCAATCTAAATTAGGCTCCCGGTGACAGAAGACAAAACTTGGTCTTTGCACCCAAATGTGAAAGACAGGCCCAGAGTGCAAGTGAAATCTTGCAATCATTTTTTCAAGCCATCTGCCCATCTGCAGTCCCAGAACAATATCAGTTCGGTGCTGGCTTCCCTCTCTCTCTCACAGGAATAAAGAAATTACCATAAACAAAGCAGATCAAGGGTCTATTTAAGCCAAATGCAGCCAAGACACATTGCTTCAGAAGGGAGCAGGAGAAAAAAGGAGCTAGAGGGGAAGTTTCTTCCTTCCTCCCATTAACTCCAGTTTGGCCAGTGGTGCCGGACACGACAGTGTAATTTGGAGTGGGTGGTGCTGTGTCCCTCTCCGTGGGCACTCCGTTTCCAGGGTATTTCTGCGGCAAACAAAAGTGATCACCACAAAGCATTCTGGCCAAATAGAAAAAAAAAAAAAAAGAAAGAAAAGAGAAAAAAGACTGCAGAACTGCTCCCTAACTGTGCAAAGGGGGGACAATACAAGAAAACAGGGAATTTAGGCTGGACACAAAGAGCTTTTTGGTCTCTCAGACCATTTCTGCGTTGTGCATGGCAGTCAAACCAATGCCTGAATCATGCCGTTTATTTCAGGGTGTAAAGCCACTGTGAAAAGATGCATTATTTCCAAGAGTGTGCTCTGAGTTAGAGAGTCTGCAGCGAACTGGCAGGGCAGCTTGGCACGGGGATTTTCTGGAGCAGCAGGTAGAGATGAACAACGGGAGCTGGACCCGTCCCCGCATGACGGGGAAACAGGGGAGGCAGAGAGATTAAATAATTCAGTGTCTCGGTTGATGTGATGCACGGAAAAATACCGCCAGAAGTCATGAAGCTAAATGCTCGGGTACCTCTTCAACAGATCAGAGAGCACGTTTTTGGGGGGTAAAGAGAGGGAGAGGGGCACATCCATGTTGGGGAGCAGCTTGTGTAGCTGTGGTGTGAGTGGTGGCGTGCAGGCTGCAGAGAGGCTGCCCCCGAGGTGCCGAGAGGGGGGAAGGAGATCTGCGGGAGCCTCAGCCTCATTATTTTTATGTTCAGCTGCCTAATTACTACGTGTCAGCTGTCTGTTGGAAGGAACGATGTACTGCAGCCTCTCGTTTGGGAATTTATAGTGATTAATGGGCCTGGAGGGAATGACTAACGAGGAAATGTTAGAATTAGTAAATATGCATCACCGTGCAATGAGTAAAACAGGGGACGTGACAAATGAGCCCAAGTATGTGAAGGATGTAAATGTTGCAGAGGGACAGCCTTTGGGAGGCCTCGGGGACCCACTGAGACCAAGAGGAACAGGAGGATGGGAGCAACAGAGGTGTGATCCCATGAGTTGACAACACACCAAGTAAGAAGGATCCTCCAAAGCCTTTCAGGCAGTCCTAGACAGACCTGGAGGAGCAAACTCACCCCATCGTGGCACTGCAATAAGGACTGCAACCCTGTTTCCCATTCACACTGTTGTCTCCTGGGGAGCACAGCAATGATCACCAGTGTAATGGCCCTGTGTCGGGTGACCTACATCAGGACCTGGGTCTTTGAAGATACTTAGGTACTGCAAGACCTAAACCACATAGTTTATCCATTGCATGTGCAGAAATTTCTTTCAGTTTGACTGTTTCAGAAATATTTGCTTCATGCAGGAAACCTGTCACTGGTCCAACACCCGTGCTAAATAACACCTGCAGGTTCAGTCTTATCGGCAAGGACAACAGGAGACAGCATCATGGAGGGCCCTGGATTTTGGGGCTACTTTCCTGTATATTTCTATAGAAGAGAGATGTACAATCTCTCAGGAAAAATTCTACCAATTTCATTAATTTCTATTAGAACCTGTAAAAACATTCAAATTAACAGAGTTAAGGAAGAAAAGTAGCTCTTTTACTTTCTTGGTCTAAAATCGCATTGAGCTCATCTGGCAATCACTGGTTTGCTACAGCTGTCCATCACCAGCATCTTCTGGTGAGACCATTTCCTGAGCAGTCTACTGTAAGCCTTTGTGTTGATGTTGCTGTCTTTATGAGAAGAAACTTGAGCCCCTGATTCAAATTTTCCTGAGTTTTGGGTGGTGGAAAATCTAGAATTATATCTGCCACAGAATTCTGAAATATGGTCTCATTTGCACCCACCAGATCAAACCCCTCACTCCACGCGGCTTTCCCATTTTATTTCAAGCACAGCAACATTATTCAAATTTCACCCAATTGAAAGATGCAGCTGTTTCTATTTTTGGTGCATCCCTGTCAGAGAATAGGAAACAAGCAACAATTCTGCACTGTGTTTGGTGATCAGCAATATTCTGTCTGTAAGATATTTTTCACTCATTGGAAACAGAAGTCAGGGGAGCAATAGCTTAGGTGCTTCTGCCCTTTAAATACTGCAAAACAGCTGTAATGGTATGTTTTGTCTACAATAGACGCTTCTGAAAGCTGAGGCAATTTTCAGTGGACACAACGAGATCATAGCTAAGGCTATAGTTATGGAATAGATAATTTTCCTGTTCCAGCATGCCTAGATGTAAAAAGAAAATTATTTGTAGGAAAAACCCCAACAAAACAAACACCTCCCTCCCCCAAACCAATCAATTAATCTCCTTTGTGAAAATTAAATAATCTAAATAACTCTTGCCTTGGTTAGTGTACAGTGTCTAAATCTCATAAAATGGAGGGTGAGAAAGGAGTGAAATAACTTCTGAGAGTATATTGTCATTCAGTCTGTGTACATACTTAGCATGCACTATGATTTGTTAAAAAACCAAAATGTAGCAAACAAGGGGAGTTGCACAACCCCAGAAGAGAGCTCAGATCCCATGTTTATAGAGCCACATGCACATCTGGCTACATAAAAATAGTCTAACCAGATGTAAACAGGTCCATTATGCAGGGCATAAGCTTCACTGTCCACATTTGACTGGTACAGGTCAGGTGCTCACTAGCTGGTCTGGAGAACTATGAAGCGAGATGAAAGACTAAGATGGGTTAAAGGAGGACTGAACACATAAATACGATTAGTGGAGGTGAAGTCACTTGTCCATGGTCATGCAGCAAAATCACTATGGAGCTGGGAGAAGAACTCATATTTCTTGACTTTCAAAATTATACTTTACCCACAGCGCTACACTTAACCTTCACTCCAGTGAAGTTCATAAAGGTTTTTGTCTTGGAAAATGCAACTGTGGTAAAAAATGTTCTTAAAACTGTTTATTTTCATAGGATAGATCTAATTCCCAAACCCTACATCATGTAAGCAGACCCCTGAGTATAGCCTGTCTGTTCGTTATATTTTACCTTTTTTTTCTTAAATGTTGCACAAATAGAGTGTTCTCTCCTATTTTCTTCATTGGTGTCTCCTGGTGTCCCACTCATCAGTCTGACTAAAGTACAGCTGGAGTTACTTCATTTTCTCTCCCTCCTGGCCACATTATTTTGCACCTGGAACCTTGTGAGCAGGAATCTTCCACTCTCCAGGGCTGCTGCAAAGGAAATGATTGAAAAGTACAACAGAAAGGACAAACCTCTAATCATTTTTAGGGAGATGGGGAGAGGAGAACTGACCAGAGGATGACTGTGAATTCCTACAGGCCACAACCGGATCACTCTGTATTTAAAAGCACTTCAGGGCTTTGAAAGAAAAGCAAAACCACCAGTGCTGTCCACCTTAGTTGCTGACTGGCTAGCAATGATTTCTATAATTAGTTTTTCAAAAGAACAAGTATGTGCCTCCCTTGTTTGTAGAGATCAAGATCGATTGAGACCAGCCACATACCAACGAATTTCTTCGTCAGCTGCTTGACTCCATCCCTTCCACTGACCTTGTCCAATTGGCACCAAAGTGACCAGAGTCCTACTTTGGTCTTTCCTAAAGCAGAAATGGCAATAGCAAGGGCCTTGCAACCACTTCACTCCATAAAAACACTCACAAAGGCAAGTTTGGCAAACTGAAGACCTTCTCTAGTGCTCCCTGCAGGCGACGGGAAGTATCTCACGGACCCAAACATACCTTCAGCAGCAGTTCAACACTGCTCCTTTCTCTGTGGGCAATGATGTAGAACATTAAATCCCAGTCTTGAAATCAGAACTTTTCCCTTTTCCATAGGTCTATGGCCTTGGCCAAATGCCACTTCCCATCACTCACAAAGGTGTGATGACCACTGCACACCATGTGAAAGGAGAGGTCTTTTCTCATAAGAAGGTACAGAACTTAACCATGGCTGTCATGTTCTTTGTTTTCACCACTGGCAAAAACAGTTCAACACTTAGTTGGAATGGTGAAAAATAAAACACTTAGTTGATATATTATATACACACTAATTACAATCAATCCATCCCCACATGAAATATTTCATTTCCATTTTCCCAGTGCTGGCTTTATTTGGGGGCTGTACATACATGGAGAAAAGACACTTATTTTTCAACAGCAAATTTTGATGTTTTTGAATCTACTTTTGCTGTTGGAAAATGACAGAATGGAAAATCCACAGCTATCTCTACTTGTAACACATCATGGTTAGGTGTGTGTGCATAGCACTTAACACAGCATAAAACATAACATAGCACATAACACATCCAGGTGGGTGTGCATATGGCATGGGTGCAAAAAGTAAGTTTTAGAGACAAAGTTTGAGGACACAGAAACTATTGGAAAAGTGGGGTTAAATAGCATTCAGACGGTACAAAGAAAGCTGTATTTCCGTCATCTCAGGGAAGGTTAAAATACAAAAGCCAATTTGCGGGTGACAATGACAACACTTGGAGGTCTCTTCATTTCTCATTGGCTATAGAGAAATCTGGTGCAAGAAAAAAAAAAAAAAAAGCCACAAAACAAAGTCACTTGTGCTAAGAAGACAATATCCAGCCCTCAGCAGAGATAAAACCCAGCTGATGTTTCTGAGATGGAAGCAAGTGTAACGGGTCAAACATGCCACACGCTTTCCCCTCCTCCATCTGAAAATAACACTTCTTCAAAATTTTCTGGGAGCATGAAGATCTCAACGACAACAACAACAGCACCAACAGAGTTCCCCATATGCTGCGTTGTTTACTTTTTGAGGGAAATTGTTGACTGATTTTCATTTTGCCACATGTGAGATAAAACACTCTACTACCCTCTAATTCAAGAAAAATCTTTTAATATTCCAAGTTTCTTGTGTGATTCAGAAGGGAACTGTTTCTAAATGCCAGCCTTTCCTGCTTGGGGGGTGGAAAATGCTTGTTTCTGGCTTGGTTTAGCAGCAGGCTGGCAGCAGATTGGCCTTTCCAAAGCAAGGTGCCTTGGGCAGTGACAGAAAGAGGTGCCCAACCCTTGGCCAGAATAGACCTAAATATCACCCAGAACCAAGGGAGGAAATTTTTAATAGCTCACCTGAAAAGGCAAACTTATTTGCCAAATGTTCCAGCAATATCACAGTTAATGCAGACATTTCTCGGGGTAAACACGTGGAATTGCCTAAACTGGGTCAGTTATTGTCCTGGGAACCGCTGGCCAAGCCTGACCTCTCCACCTAACACCTGGGTGTAATTTCCAGCAGCCCAGCCGCTGTTTCCAGTGAAATCAAAGCTGATACAGCCGCTGACTTCTAAGATCTCTGATAGGGAGATCTCAGCTGTGGTTACCAGCTGGGCTCCGCAAGTGTCATTTTCCAAAAAACCCATCTGCCACATTGAGGCTCCAGTAGCCAAGAATCTGCTACTTACTACCACAAAACTGCTCCAGATTTTCACAGGGGTAACTACCAGCATTTACATTTTGGGAGGGACAGAGAAGGTGGATTTTAGAAACTGTTACTTTTAGTGTTGAAAGGAAATTTTCATCTTCCTGCACTGGTCCAAACCTGCCTTTTTCTCTGCTGTTCTCTTGTTGTGCTACCTTGTTTTTAGATAGGTGCCCTTAGCTTCCCAGGACAATGGGCCATCTCATAGCTTTTATCTTTCTCAACATTTTGCGTCTGTTTTTTTTTGTCTCTAACCGCTGCCGTTGCCTTCAGCCTGGCTTCCCTTTTCTCATATTCAAGCTTAGAGGCAGAGACAACCCAGCTAAGATTCACATCTCCATAGACATTAGATGTCTCCGGGGGTTGATATCTACACTGGAGCTAGTGGTCTATATTGCCTTTAGCATCAATGGAGAGAAATGAATGGCTAAAGCATGATTTATCTGACCTGCTTTGGGCGTCTGAACTTAGCAGGAGGTAATTCCTGTATCACAAATATCTCTTTTCCTCAGTTAGCATGCGATGGAGAATCCAATGCCAGGATAGATGACTCCTACCCTGTACCACTGAATTCGGTTTTAAAAATGCCCTGAATGTGCCTTTCCTTTGGGAGGATTTTGTCCATTCATGGACGCTTTTCTACACCCCTTGGCTCAAATGATTTACAGGCACCTGCTTTCCCAGGTGATGCCACCAAGGTGCATGTACTCGGTGGTGCATTTCTGCAAGGTCTGGCAAGTCTACCCACTGTTATTGCCAGAGTGTCTGGTGTGAGTTTTCTCCAAGAGGCCACGTGAAACCTTAACAACCATCAAGGACCCTACTTGAGGAGTATGGTCATTCACACACAGGGAGGTAAGCTGCAAAACTGAAGGGCTGTTGGTAGAAAAGGGGATTTATCCTGATGGATGAAGGGCATTTTTAGCTTAGGAGGCAGCTGGTTCCTTTGTGGCCAGATGGCCACAGAGTCCAGGCCAAACTTCACATCTTGACCGTGCTCCAGTGTGATGATTACGACTGACTGAACTCAGAGTTTGGCCACCGTGCGAACATTAAACACCCCAGAACGATTTCTAAAGATTATTAGATTAGTGTAGCACCCGGCTCGACATCTCAACACTGAGCTTGGAAAAATGGGAAACAGAAATCAATAGCTTTAAAACAAAGGCGGTGATAAGAAGTGGTCTCTAAGAATGAAACACTGACCCATGCAAACTGAATGAGAATGGAGATGCTGGAGCCCACCTAAGTCACAAGGAACTTTTCAAATGTACCATATCTGAGATCAGATCTGGATCCTGATTTTAAAAATGTACATTTTATCAATAGAGGTATTTTATCAAAAACATCTCAAGACCTTCTGGTTCTCCAAATTTGGACCTGATTTTTGTGCCATCTCTATTAATTTCTCATAGATATGGCATATGATTATCCAGAATTACATCCCAAACCACTGCCATAAAATGAAACTTGAGTTCTCCTTACGCTAAACATCTCCAAAACAGATGCGTGAAAACCTGTTAGCAGTCGTAATCTTCAGGTTACTTTAGTAAGACAGCTGAGCGTGATGGCATCTTGGGAACTTGCTGTCAAGTAAATCCCTGCTTTGGGGAGGGGCAGGAGGAAGGTGAGACCCAGGTCTGTCCAAAAGAAGAAGGTCTGGCACCTATCTGCTCTGGTCATCTGGTATTAATCTGCAGCCAGGTGTCTGTCAAAGCTCCCGAAATCCTTGGGTATCCTAGAGACAGATGAGAGAGATCGTGCATGAAAAGGAAGTCAGCTCTGAAAATTGATCCTGTGCACCAAAAAATCATGGCAACAGAAACCGCTCACTTTCCTGCAAAAAGGTAGGCCTTATGCCCATGTATAACGTGTATTTTAAGAGCTAAACATAGTGACCTGATGAACCGTGCAAGCACAGAAAAGAAGGAGAAAATAGTAAGATAAATAAAATTAATTGTTGAATTAATAATTAATTATTAATTTTGCTGACATGACAAGCTATGATGGTGACCAGGGTATATAAAACCTCTTAGGGATGAGTAGTTCTACCAACAGCCAGTGCAACTTCTCTGGCCCCTGATGCCTGCAACCAGCTGCTGCGAATTGCACGTTGATGCATCCTGGTCCGGGATTCATCCATGGAGGGAGGATCTTCCTCGATGCATCTGCACTTCGTTAGTAGTTTGTAGACTGCTAAATGAGCAACAGACCCCAGCATGAATACGCATTGTCTGAGCTCGGCTGATCACACTGTGTGATAAAAGGGAGTGTTAGAAAAAACTGCTGTTCTTCAGTAAACATTGGAAAAGAAGACTGAAGATTAATTCAAACAGCTTGGATAACTGAAACAAGAGAAATGAGCTGAATATTTCCAAATATGGGCTACCTTACTCTAGTATCAAGCCAGCAGAACCTTGGGGCATGCAAGCCAACCGAGCTGCAACTCCCTGGATAACAAGGCCTTAATTAAAAGCTAAATTGCACATACATAAAAAAAACCACAGGGCTCACTTCAGCCACAGAGGTCATGAAATCACAGGCAATCATATGACAAACATTAACCCAAAAGGGTCCAGGGAACAACTGCTCTGCACACACTCACTCAACACAAGCCACAAAAACACTTCGGAAAAATGCCATAACGAGCTTAAGGCTTTTAGTACAAATAAATAAAGCCACAAATAGTAACACCAAAGGAAGAGAGAAAAGGAACCACTAAGGGCTCTGGTCTTCTGTAGCAGGGGTTTGTTCAGTGAAAATGCCAGATTAATTCTAAGAGAGAGACTATATCCAGGCCCCCCCAGCCCTCCAACGCCTTGCTTCCCTGCTTCGCTCCCCCAACAGCTCCTGCTAATCTGATCTGGAGGAAAAAGTCTTCCCCACTCCAAATCTGGCACTCATTTTACCCTCACATATAATCAAAACATGCCAGCCAGCACTTGAGATGTTTTTCTTTAATACCATTAGGAGAAATAACACACCATGTTCAACATCCCATCTCCAGCTGCTTTGGAGAAAAGCAAAAAACCCCAGCTCAGACACCAAACTATGCACAGGGAACGCAGGGAGAGGAATAATTAGCTGATTTATGTAATTCCCACATTCAGCTCTGGGTTTTATTTCCAGAGACGCTGAGTGCTGACCAGCACCCTGTGTTGGATGCCCCTGACTCTGACCACCTTGAGCCCTGATCCCACCTGGTGAAGGGAGCAGCAGATCTCCCTGTGTGTATCGTGGCACCGAGGATGAGCACAGATGGTCCCACATCACCGTTGGATTCAGGAGGTCAGTGCAGGGTGATTTATCTCTTGGAGCACAGCAGACCCTGGGGCTCAGCTGGTGTAATTTGGGGGCAACCCAGTTACTGCCATGGACATCTGCTGAGGATCTGCTCCTCTGTTTCTGCACTATTTTTGCTGTTAAAGACCAGCAGCTTGCAAGAACAGCAGTAAGAAAACCTATCAAAGAGAGAACATTTAGATAGGGTGCACCAGGCGTGTTGTCCCCCTTGGTGTGTACTGCCTTTCAATGAGAAGTGACATTCCCACTTTGGCAGCTCTGAGCCACCAATGGCATGTTATGGTGCACAACCTGCCCTTGCTGACTCTCGACTCCTAATTTTGACTCAAAACCACCATTTAGTGAACTTTCTTTGTCTTTTCATTTCAGCTGAAGGCTTGCAAGACCTTTTCATTTGGAAGAAATGCCAACCCAAAGCTCAGCGTGGTGCTTGGAGATGGTGGGGTTGCCCACAGCAGGCCTCCTCTTAGCAGAAGGCTCCCTGTGCCTCTGTGTCTTTTGCCCAAATTAAATATAGCCTTCCCAGATGACTCATTGCATCTCCCAGGTGTGATATGGAGCGACAAGCTCTTATCCCAGGGGACAGGTAAATGAGGAGTCTCATGGGAACAAGCAGTCCGAGCAACTCCATGTTCAACTTCTGTCTGCAGGAGGGAACTTGTCAGGATTACACACACAAGGGAAAAATAAATAAATCAGATGTTGCCAAAAATTCCCGAGCTTCACTGTGTGGAAGGCCAGAGCCTTGCCGAGAGCAGGAAATGAGCATGTGGATGTACTCTTGAAATAAACAATGTCCTCTCGAATGGGCCACAAAACAATACAATTAAACACGCTCTGCCAGCAGAAATACACTTGGGACAATTCCTCCCAAGCCTCCCCTCTTCACCCACCACCATGTCCGTGTTGTGGATGTGGGTTTTTTGCTCTGGTTACTGATATAGGAAGAAAGCAGCCCCAGCAACATCTCTGTTAGGGCCAGATCCGGAGGCAGCACCGAGCAACGCAGCTGGATTTTCCTCCGAGGGTCCAGCCGGCTGGGATGTGGTCACACAGCTGTAAGTGAAGAAGCGTTTGCTATAAATGAGTGTTGTTCTCCATCTCCTGACGTCAAGGGAAGCTTTGGCTGGTGAGCCCTGCCAAGCACCAAGCTCCGGAGAAGCTCTCCCACCCCACGCAGCCCCCACACACCCAACGTGAGATTGCAGCCGTCTCCCTCCCAGCCGGGTGCTGGCACACCTCCGCCTCCTGGCCCTGAGCTGCCGGGGATGGGGAAGATGCTGCCAGTAGTCACTTGCCCAAAAAGCCACTTTCCAGCAGCAGCACCTTGTGACAGACCCCAAATAGATGGAGGGAGTGGTGTGTGTCCAGGGGACCCTGGGGCAGGAGTGTCGCGAGCTGCCCTGATGCACAGCAGTGGGATGGAGAGAAACCATTTCACCACCAGCTTTGCCCTCTTTTGCTTTTCAATCAACACCTGGTTTTGAGTTTCTGCTGCTCTTTATTTCTATTACTAATAGGGGACATGAGACTGCATTGCTCCCTTTCGCTGGGAGGGAGGAGAAGAGATCTTTGTGCCTCTTCCAGAAAAATAAAATAAAAAAAAAAAAATCTCACAGATATGTCCTTCCACAAATAGTCGGGACTGAGCTGGAGAAAAGGTGATGCCATGAGATGAGAAGCAGGTAACCCTCCCGCGGCTGAGATGCAAGATTAAAAAATGCCATTCCTAGCATATCCTTAAACAAACCCATGAGAGAAGCCAAAGCCACCCCAAACTTTCCCCTTCAGCCTATAATTTTCAGACAACAAACCAATCCTTTCACTTTTCCAAAGGAGCGAAGAGAAAGACAGAGAACTGGAAAAACCCTTTATAGAAATATCAGCTGTTCCTCCTCATTCCCACCCCCAGTTCTGTTTTTTGACAAGTTAAACTGAGGCCATAACTTATTCTGCTTTGTTCGACAGGGCTAATCACACGTGACTCTAATCACTCATGATGTTTTATTGATTTTAAGCACATTTAATCAGAAATTGGCTCTGAGTTAGATTCCTGCTAATTACTGAGAAGCAGCATTTTGAATGACTTCACAATTGGGCTGCAGATTAGAATGGACAATATGTACTAAAATAATGATTCATGCATCCAGCTCCCTGGATTTATTTTGTTTATATTGGATTTTTTAATCTTTAAAGACATAATTCTGCATATGGGCAAGCACCATTTAAAACCCTTAACAAAATGGGCTTAATTTAACAGGCTAGGCTTTAGCCAGAGATGGGATATGTGGGGAACAGTTTATCCCCCACAAGTGTAATTCTTCCTCTGAAGGTCCGTGGAGGTGCCTTGCCCATGGTGACACCATGCGTGGGTGGTCATGGCACTGCCGGGAGGTGGGAGGCTGCTGTGTGGGGCCCCTTTGGCACCCCCACTCTGCTCATGGCTGGTGTTCCTGGGTGAGAGCACCGATGGGTGGGCTGCACTTTGCGGGATCAGGCCCCTGTACTGAATCCAGCAGTTCTTCTGCCCTGAAGTCAGGGCGAGCTTTTCTGATGCACTGTCCCTATTCCCAGCCCCAAACCCTCCTGGAAATGCAAATGGTTCCTTAAGGCAAGAGGACCCCAGCTCTGAGAGGTTCTCACAGTGCAAAACCACCCCAGCTGAATTCAGCCGCCGTCAGCCACATCACCACTCCTGAATGAATCTTTCAACAACAGGGGGTTGAAGAGTTTATATTTCCATATTTCTCAACCTAAAAAACACCTTCTAATTGAAGATCAGATTATTACTGATCACACCCTGGTAACTGATTTATATTTTCTAGTAGCCACAAGTGTCTCCTCTCCATCAGTGCTTAGACTAGAGATCCGTGTCAAAGTGACTGCAAACACTCCAATGACATTTTCCATGCTCAGAACCAGCTGTGGCCAGGCACGGACCATTTTTCAGCTCTGCAAAGCTCCCACGGCCTCCTGGAAAACATTGATCCACGAGCAACAGGAAAGCCAGAGGCCAGCAGACAGGCCAGGCTAGAGACTACCAGCTATCTGAACCGGTAGGAAACTTTCCTTCTAAATGAAAACAGAAACTTTCCATTTCCATCTATGCTATTTTATTTTTGTTAGAAAACAAGAAGCCACATCAGGGAAAGCTTCCTCAGTTTTCAGCTGAAATTTTCTAGTTTTGAGTTATAAAGTTAAAATTTCCCATGAAAAAAAAAAAAGGAATTCTTTTTCCAACACAGCTCTACTAGGAATCTTACAGCAATCTTGCCAGCCAATTGCTTTCATACAAAAACAAGCCCAAATTCAGAACGATGCACAGAATTCTCTGCAATAAACGGAGTCTAAAAAGCAACAGCTCTGAAGTCTCCCTTTCTGCTCCCACTTCTTTCCACAGGTCCATGACACTACGATTCAGTGGGTGGAACTCGCTCACGAATGATGTGAAACCTCGTTTTTACAGAAAGCTGGGAAATTCACCCCAGAATCACCACTGGCCTCCAAGGGAACCAGCCTGTGATCCCATGCTAATTCATCTATCACTGAGAAGTGGTGGAGATCTTTAAAGTACTGTTGTACTCCTTAAATGTAATATAGCAAGACTCTACCCTTCACGTAGGACTCAAATAATAGTAAATCCAGCGTGTAATTCCAACTCCTTCATGCTTCCCCATATTCCCACAACTGTCCCCATTCCCCACTGTGCCATTTTATTATCACTGGAGAATAGTGTTTAGAGGGAAAGGGAACTCTCACCTTGGTATAACTTCACAGGTTATAAAAAAGAAACATCTCTTAGAGTTGAGCCCTTTTAATCTTTTTTCTTCCCTTCTTTTTTTCATTTGTTCATTCATTCTTTTGTTAGTTCTTTCGGCTGTCTTTCACTCTTTTATTCCTTTGCATAAAAATATAGATTTCAGATATGTTCTGCAAAAGCAAGAGGGTCAGCCTTATCCACATTACTTGAGATGTCATTGTCTGCCACTAGGGTTGCAAAGGTGGTATGTGTGGTGATGTGTTCAGACTGTGCCCTGGCCGTGTGACTTTGTACCTCTCAAAACTGAGTAAAGCCCTGAAGAATACTCGACTTCTTTCTGAGAAGTAAAAGTCAGATTTTCTATTCTCAGTTTCTCCCTATATCCCTTCAAAACTGACTTCAAGGTTAAAAGACAAGGACCTAGAAAGGTGCAGTGTAGGTAGCACCAGTTCACCTCACATTGAGAAGAGCCGCAAAGAGGAAGCCACTGGGTCCCAGGGTGCACAATCTCAACGTACCAGTTTCAGAGGCCCTATGGATGTCCCTGGACTGAGCTTTGGCTTGCCTGTACTGACATTGCTCCCATGCATAATGCAGTGCTGCCCAAGCAGCAGGACACGGATTAACAGGAGGAAAGACCCCCCCTCCAGTCTCGTGTTCAGTGGGTCATGACTCACCTACAAGGACGATGGCATTGCAGTGCACTGACACGGCAAAACATCCACCAGGACAGGGAAGGTTAAGGTCCAAGGTCCTATTGAGGGCACCCATCTCCCTCCACCAATGATAGAGACAGCACTTGGAAAACAGCGTCTCCAAGCTGTAGTCTCTCATCAGGATTATCCCTAGGAGAACGCCAACAGAGACGTGACCTTTCTACACCTCCCTGGTGTATAGTCTGTGTACCCCTGGGGAAAGCAGAGTGGAAAACCCTGGAGTAGGAGCCAGATCTGGTGTTACTGTGTGGAAGTACACGTCTATCCTCAACATGCCAGGAAAAAACTTCTCCCAACATGAGCTCAGGCTTGCAAAGGAAGGTCACCTACCCATATAGCTAGAAGATAAATGAGGAACAGAAGACTGATCCTCTGAAATATTTTTCCTTATGAAATCTATGCAAAGGGGATTCTGCATCAACTATAAAACTCACCGCGTCCAGCATTACCGGGTGTAGGTGTTCACAGCCCTGAGATGTGTTGGTTTAGCAGTTTTCTGAATGGGCATGAGCGACACAAAAGCAAATCTGCATTCTTCCACTCACTGGTTGACTCCAACTTCAGAGTCTTCAGTGAAAAGTACAGGCTTGAAATTATTCTGAAGTTACAGCACCTACAAGACTTTTACCAGATGGAAACCTGAAAAAAGATTACTTCTCAGATGCATTGCTCATTTGTTCAGAGCAATTAGTAGATGTAAAACCAAAAATAGACCCTTTTCCTTTCATCCTCTCCAGTTGGATTCTGTGCATGACGACCCAGAGCACATGTCTCGATATTCTGCACTGAAGCTGCTGCAGTTTTCATTCAAAACCCAACCAGTGCTTCACATCTCACCTAGGAAAATGCAAATGAAGATAAGCCCTGTCAAAGGACACCGGAGAGCACCAACATGTCCCAACCCCTCACATTTCACATTCTCCTGGGGGAAAGAAATCACAGCTGGGCTCACTTACAAAATTTGAAGTGCCTCAATGATGAACCTGTACTGTTCTCCTGTGGTTATTTAATAATCTATTAAAAATCCACCCCGAAGTGACCAGCTTCAGGAGACAGTCCTTGCAATCTCCTGAAGTCAATGGCAGCCCTTTCTTTGACACCACTAGCTTTGGGATTAGCCCTTTATATATAGCCTAGGGCAAAGGGTGAGGAAGAAGAGTGGTTTCCAGGAGATGGGGATGAAGAGCAGAGCAGATGGGGTCAGAGCAGAGCGTGGCAGCAGGCACCTGTGTACGTGCGAGAGCCGAGGGGAGAGCTGGCAGCAGGAGCCCAGGGGGTGCCGGGGATGGGCTATGTCAGGAATACTCAATGCTACCAAAATGACCCAAGAGACACAGGTTCCTGCATCTCAGCTGATCACCTGGAAAGACTTGTCCTCCTCGGGTGGCTTTGCTCCCCTTCACCGTGGTGAAGAGCTGGTCCTGGCTACATGGCCAGGACCCAAGCAGAGAATGAGAAAGCAGGGACTCGCACTGCTGTACAACTCTCTTGGCTTGTAGCAAAGCTTCAGCACAAAAATACAGTCCCAAATACAACCAGCAGTAAATACTTCACCTACCCAAGCAGCTAGCGTGCTAAGGCCCGTCAGCAGACAGCAGAGCTCCTCGCACCGGACCGGTGGGGACATGGTCGTTTCCAGCTGTACGTTTAACAAGCCTTGTTCTTTATGCTGAGCATTAGCAATGATATCCTGCATTAGAGATTAGGGTAATACTGTACATTATTTCCAGCAAGGGATTAATTAAATCTTAACATTTCTGAGAGGCAACCGGTATAAAGGAAGCCATTCATTTCAGCGAGATCCAAATTAACAAGTTTCTCATTTGTCTCTAAACTTGCTCCGTGGTGGAATGAAATGTAAGCTGGGAACTGCCTCTTGAAAATGCTTTAAAATGACTAATAATAATATGGGTTTTCTACCTCCAAAGGTGCTATATGCCAAACACTACTCCTTCCTCTCCAGGTCCTGCTGTAGGTTGTCCTCCCCGCACCCACAGATCCCTGCCGTTACCAAAACAGCCTTTGCTTTGCCCTAAGAGCAGGTGCCCAATGTCCCACTCAGCAGCCTGCCCAAATGACCTCTGCAGTGCTTCGTTCCTTATGTTCCTGGAGCTGGAGGGAAGAAGCGTCAAGTCCATGGCACCGTGCTGGGAGAGAAGGAAAGCTCTGTTTGAAGCTTAGAAGGGTGATGGGAGACAAGGGGGGACAGGGCCACGTGTGTTGCTCCAACTGGCTGTAAACAGGGAGTGTGGAGAAGACCCAGGGATGAGGCAGCAGAGCCGATGTGCCCTGGAGATGTGAGGTGGGAGGCCACCAGCCAACACCTTCAGGGTGATTTTTCCTAGGAAAATGGGACTGCTGTCATCAGAAAGCACCAAAGTTGAGCAAAACACTGGCTTCACTAGGACTCTTCACCAGCAAAATAGCTCACTGATTCACACATTGTCCTCCCTTGCCCATAGTGCTGGTGGTCGTATGCATGCAGCTACGGAGAGACCTGGGGATCTCTGTGCCACGACATAACATGTTCTGTGGTTTCTTGCCTTTTTGGAGGGCAGCTCAAACAGCTGGGGCTGCCCGTAGCTCTCACTTCGCTTTTTCAAAATCTTCTGTTTCTTGTTTGGGCTTCTTTAAACTTGCTTTCTTCCTGTTCACTTTTATTCTGCTTTTCGTCATCAAAACCCTGATTGGACCGATGAGGGCTTTTGAGACCTGGAGGGTTTCCACGGGCCTGGCTTGTATTAGAGGGGGGCAATTTCCCAACCGCCAGCTGAGTTTCAACATTCCCGGCTCTCCTTGCCTTGTTGAGGAAAAGCAGGGGCACACACGCAGCCTCCTGCAAAGACTTTCTTCCTTTCCAGTGGGATGAAACCAAAGTGGGGAAATTTTGACCAGAGCAACGGAGCGGGTTGGACTGGAGAGCTGTCGCTGGCATGCTTGGAGTTGAGACTTTCAGCCCGATGATTATTTCTGCAGCCCATCCTCCAGGGTGGGATGGAGTGTTTCAGCCCCGACGCGCTGCTTCCCCAGCCAGAAAAGATGCTGCGACTGCAAGAGAGGGGTTGTTGTGGGTCCCCCTGCTCTGGGGTGGCTCATGCAGCCCCCAGGGAGCCCGTCCCCCAGGTGGGAGGACCAGTCGGTGGGATGCAGAGAGCACCCAGTGCAGATGGGGGAGCTCCGTGCTCACAGCCTTGCAACCATCCCACCTTGCAATCACAACCCCACGCTCACAACCTCACAATTCCTCCTTGCAGTCACAGCCCCATGCTCACAACCTCACAATTCCTCCTTGCAATCACAACCCCACGCTCACAACCTCACAATTCCTCCTTGCAGTCACAACCCCATGCTCACAACCTCACAATTCCTCCTTGCAATCACAACCCCACGCTTACAACCTCCCAACCATCCTTCCTTGCCACTACAGCCCCATGCTCACCTCCTTGCACAGCGGGGCTCCTGCACAGCCCTGCCTCACCGAGCTGATTTAAGGCCTGGAGGTTTTCTTACCTGGGGATGAACACTGCTGGGACATGTTAAAATGAGCATAGATTCAAGAGCATAGATTTTGACAGACTTTTACAAACTGTAGGTGCAAGGCATGTCCACAGGACTAGACATCATTGTAGGCTTCATGAAAACTGCACCTTCGTGTCACTGGAAACAGTAGTGCAGGTCAAAGTCAGTGACCATTCCCAAACCAGTACCAGTGCCACGATAATAATGTAACAAACATCATAAATCCGTTTTTTGCCCTTAACAGTTCCAGTACAGCTCAAACTAATAAAAGTAGTAAAATGATGTAAAAAACAATCAAATTTATAAAAGAAGCAATTGCATAGACATAAGCCTGCTGTATGTCCTACCCTAAATAACAGCCTGGATGTCTTTCATCATTTAGAGGAGAGTTTGCTCCTGGTTCTTCCCATGGATCAGGATCCAGCCCACCCCCACTTTCGCATTTGGAAAAGTGAAAGCCATCGAGTAACGATCTCCAGCATCCGTTTAACGGAGGAAAGAGAGCAATGGTGCCACGGACGAGGGCCCACACGTGCACAGCAAATCGAAAGGCAGCCCTGAGCCCCGCAACCGCACAAATTGTAATTGAACTCCCCGCTATGGCCCCCTCCCCAGCTTCACTGTTAGGGGTCCAGCTATGCAATATTAATTGCAATTACCCATGTACCTCATGTCCATATTATGTTTTAATAGGTGTCGTTGTGCAATTAAGCACCGGCGGCGCGAGGCAGGCATTCTGCAGTGCCAGCAGTTTTTGCAAAAAACCACGAGATGGCGATGCAATAGAAATTTCCATCGAGAGAAAAAGCACTTTGGGGTTACAGGGGAAGGCCCGAACCCCCCCGGCTGCTGAGCCCACCACCAGAAAGCACAAAGCACGTACAGAGGAGTGAAGTTTTACATTATTTTCCTTCTTTTTAGGGGGCATGCATATGTTTGCTCTGCATTTATTGTGTATTTTTAAAGATCCAAAGCATAGCATAGTTTGCATTTTATTTTTTTTTTAATAGTAGTACCTGCTTTGAAATCTCCTGTTAGAGCAGCAGCTTGATCCTGCCGTGACCAAGCAAGTCTGCATGAAGGGGCACGGAACTGCAGCCCTTTGGAGTTTGCTGAGTAACAGTCTTTTAAAAAAAGGATTTTGCCTTTCTCTAGCAAACTGCCCCATTTCCCAAGAGATACGTCCATCAGTGATAGTCGTGCCGAAACGAATTTTGACACAAAGTGAAAAATTAATTAAGGTTTTTAATTAAAATACAAGGAGGCATGGAAAAATGGAGAGCTGGCTGAGGCAGTGCGTGTAGTTGCAATCCCTTTACCCTCTGAGCTCACCCCTTCCCCTGGGATGGTGTGACTGGGATGTGGAAGGTGGGATGAATAAGTGTGACTAGAATGTACAGGTTGGATGTCAAAACAGATCTGAATATTTCTGCTTTAAAAAACCCTTATTTTATCACCTTATTTCTCTTTATAGTCTCTCCCCCTTACTGGAAACATATATCCATAGGCAGAGGTGCAGTCCTTTTTTATTTAGTAAATGAATATTGAATGTCTCTATGGACAGGCTTCAGGATTTGGCGTCTTACATGGCACTATCCCAACCTGAGGGACTCAGTAGGCTTGTACCTGCTCCCCCAAATTGAGAAGCTTATGTCCTGCCTAGCCCTGCTGTCAGGGACGGGGTCTCAAAGAGCAGCACACAGGACAGTGGCTTGGAAACCTCCTTCCCACCCATCCCCTGGTGCGACGAGGCCCCATGGTCATTCTTGTGATTATTCTCAGCACCAAGGAATGATACCAACAGTTTTATACAAGGAGAATCAAAACAACAAATTAAAACAACAAATATTGGGCTGTTTTCAACTGTTTGCGAGACAGAAGACGCACGATCAACACCTCCATCCTCCCTCTAAACACCCTCAGGGGACACATACTCAAACCCTAAAGCCATCAGCCAACGGTGGATTTTTTTCTGTGACTTTTAGCACAATCCCATTGAAAAAATTGCCTGCCTCTTCTCTGGGTCTCTCCTTCCCCCTGGCTCCCACAGTGAGGGGCACGGCTCCAGCTGATGCTACTAAGAAGGTGGTGGGCACATGCTGCCAGCCAGCCCTTCCAAAATACCCTGTTTGCCCTCAAAAGCAACCTTTACCTGCTCATGGAGCAACACCCGCTTCCCACTGAGCCCTTTGGCACTACACAGGCACAGGGTGACAGCTTTCACCTTCCCCCTCCAGGGGAGCAATATTTCTACTACAAACCCCAGATGTGGGGACGGGTGGCTATGCAGGGCTATTTCTCTCTGTTTCGTGGCACTGAGCTGAATGAGGATAAAGCACCAAATTTTGAGCCCGCAATTCTATTAGGATTTGCACAGATGCAGCTTCAAAGTGCCCTCGTGAAAATTTGCCCTGCAAATTAAAGCTCCCCTTTGTAAATCTGCCCTTTAGGTTCCTACTTGAAAAGGGGACGGGAGACAGTTTGCAGAGATTCATTTTTCCTCCAGTTTATATATAACTTGCTAAGCTTTTTATTTTTTAAATGAGCTTACTATGTCCAATTTAAGTCAAAATTTAATGATCCCTGCAGTAATTCATTTAAGGATACAGCTTCAATAAACGCCATGGCATAAGTCAGGGAATAACTGTCCTTGTCCGCAGCACAATGATTAATCAACTTTATTAAAATTAGGATTGGCTGAGGAGATTTGCGTAATATAAGAAGACTCTGAGACCTCTCCAGGACTAAAATGGACCCAAGACCAAACTTTGGGGCGTTCCTCCCCACTTTCCCAGGCCTCCTGGCCCCACATACCTTGGGAGCATCCAAGTCCAGAGTATCTGGCTCGCCTCACACGTGGAGGTGGACAGTAGTCCTAGAAAGGTTTAAAAAAGGCCAGTTAATACAGACAAGCAGGTTGTGATGCACTTTAGGTAGGAACATGATGTGGGAAACATCCTATATTTCTGGCAATTTAAGGGGTGTTTCTCAGTACTTTGGTGTAGGGATGCTTTCTGGATGAGGCATTAGTAGGAGCAGCCACCTGGAGTTATTTTATTTTATATTATTTTATATTATTTTATGTTATTTTATGTCCTCATCTCCCCCTCTCGAGCTGGGCAGGGCCCTGGATGCCCGCTCTGCTTAGCCAGCGACCTGTGCCACGCCACAGCCGATGCCGAGAGCAGCTTAGCCCCCGTGGCAGGTCAAGGAAAGAAAAAGCAGCCCAAGCTGCTCGAGGCGGCTCTGCACCCCCCGGCCCCACAGAGCAGCACCCCGGCACGGCCCGGGCCACGGTGCCGGCACAGCCCCCTGCCACCAGGCTGCCAAGTCGAGCCGACCAAGCCCCCGCGGAACCCACATTACCGCCGCGATGACCCTATATGTAACACCGGCCAACCATGAGGGACCAATTAGATTTCTGGATCCAATTAGCAGCAGCTGTGATTTGTGTGCATCCCTCTGTACATATGGCTACGCTGAACTTTCCCTCAGTTTCAAATGTCCCCGCATAGCGCAGGCGAAATGAGAGGAAGGACCATTTGTCTCGTTTTTTCCGAGAGTCTTTATTATGATGGACGAGGAACCTTTTACATCATTCACCAACTTGCAAACAAATTAGCTACCTTCATCACCTTCCCCTGATAGCGGAGCTGGCAAGCGATGGCCCGATGAGCTGTCGGGGAGTGGGTAATGGGTGCGGGGGGGGGGGGGTTGTACAAGTGTTTCATTGGACATGATCAACTAAGTTTGCTGGAAATAAAATATAAGTGAAGTCAGATGCTGAGGGCTTAAGTGTCCATGCATTAACCAAGATGGTTTCCATCTCGTGGAGCAATTTGGGCTCTGGCCATTTAGGGCGGGACAGGAATTGTTACTCATTTTAATGGATGCTGGGCATCCAAATCCCCTCGGTGGGATTGAAAAAATCTCATCCCTAATTTCGATGTGCCTCAGTCCCTCACATGCAGCCAACTCTCGCAGGGTGCTCCGGGAAGCCAGATAAAAGCGTTACTGGTATTACCCATAACGATCTTCGATTTCCTTGAAGAGATCGGAGTAGGAAGAAGAGAAAGGAAGGTCCAAGGTCTGTTGACAAAATGACAGGCTGATGAATAGAGCTGGCTCTCTCTTCCCCATCAGTGGTTTCAGCCCAGAAATAGAAGATCCCATCAACTGCAGCCCAGCAGAAGTCCCGTGCTCAGGACCGTGCATGCAACGAGACTGCAGCACTGATGGCTGCAGAAGGGGATGAGGCAGATTAGTGCAGGTCCTGCTGCTAACGATCCTGGTAAAGGCAGTAATGCTGCGAGCGCTGGGGAGCAAGGCTGTGATAAATGACTGGGAGTTAATGGCAAATCGTTCTGCAGCATTGCCCAAGGGGTCAGCCCCTTTCTCCTCCATCTGCAGGGCTTTTAACGGCAGGCCGTCGTTCTTGGCAGGAGGTGTCAATAATGGAGTGGATCACCAGCTCCAGCGCAAAGGGAGAAGATAAAACCATTTCATAGGGTGCTTTAAAAAAAGAAGTCGTCTTAGCTGGAAAGTATCTGTTAAAAAATAAGGCAGTGTTAGAGGAGAGACCCCTGTACACATGCATAGCCTTGACAAAATTGCACTAGAAACGAGGCACTGGATCGTTTTATTGCACAGTAAACAATTCAGTATCTCTGTCTCCTGCAAGGTTTGGAAATGAGCCCTTTTACAGAGCAGCCAGCCAGCTCTGGCTCCTGGGGACGAGCACGGGGAGGGGTTGTGTGTAAATTAGGAGAGAAGGAAAGAGGCTGAAGGTTGTATGACATCACTCCAGATCGTGTCCGAAAAAAACCCAAGAGTTTGTCCCTGTTTGGGTGAGAAGGGAAGGGGACAGACCTGGTGATGACAGTTCCCCATGCCTCCTCTTACAGCTGGTTGAACCTGTGTTGCCTTGGTGGGGAGCAGGTAAAGTCAGGCAACATTATCTGTACAGGGGAAGGATAAACTGCATGATGTTTTCCATGGAAGTGGAAAATTCAGCGTAATTAAACTTGATCCTTGGAAGAAGATAAACATGTTTGAAAACCCAGCCCAAATGCTGAAGTTACAGTAGCTGATCCACAGAGAGGAAGAATGGTTTTGTGGTTAAGGCACTTCACTGTGATCTGAAAAATCTGGGTTTAATTCCACCAGCCACAACCTCCCTGCGTGCTCCTGGACAAATCACTTCATATCTTTCTGCCCAGCTCGCTATACAAAATGAGGGCGATAGCTTTTCCTTTTCAAACAGACAGTCCTTACCATGAAGAGTTTGCAGTCGCGGCTAAGTCTACACACTGCGGATTGAAGCAACAAGTTTCAGGAGTCCATCACCTTGATAACGATGGCAACGTTTTATTCTCCTTTGTGGAAGAAGCTGCATTTCCCACTTGAAAGCAGAATATTACATCCCCAATCCACTCCTCTTCATGGGTCAGGATTTGAAACCAATTTCTGTATTAAAAAAAAAAAAAAAAAAAAAAAGAGAATCGCAGCACAAAAAATGGCTTAATTAGCTTTGTAGACAGCCAGTGTGAGTACAGAATACCCCGAGCGAGGGTCCTCTCCAGCCAAATACAGTCCTTTAGGGAACTTGGCATTCCTTCCAGGCTGTGTGTCAAGGAGACTGAGCAACTTTACATCAACACAACATGGATTTTCCTTCTACCAAACTACTCTGCAATCTGTAATTTTTAACCTCACAAGTTTGAGATTGTACCTTAACATTTGCAGGAAGCAGATGGCTTCTGCATACTGCCAACCTGTTGTTACAAAAGCATCTTCCAAGAATTGTTTTCTACCCACAGTCGCTAACCATAATTAACCTTTCATATGATTTAATAAACAGGAAAAAATATTTGCCATCTCATATTAATAAAGAGAGCTCTTCAGGACATTTCCTCCCCCCCCCCCCCCCCTTCTAGAACGTAGAAGCTGCGGTAATTTTTTTGTGCGCTTATTTTATTGCCTTTCAAACTATTTAGGGATGCGGCTTACCTATGCAGATTAAAGCTGCGAAGGACAGCATAATAGTGGATGCGCAGAGCAACTCCTGGCACGGCACAAAATGACCTCTTCTTTGAGGAAAAAAAATGCAAGATCGAGTGAAAGGAACGACTGCTAAGCCTGGGGCAGAGATGGAGAGCAGAGCTCACCGACAGCCCCAGCGATATCAAGGGAGAGACAGCTACATTTTACACTTTCCCACACTCATAATTTTAATGCCTCACAGAGTTTTAAGTGATAATAATAGAGTCCTGTAGTGCTTTGACCTTTTTAATATTCGGAAACTTTACTGACCGGTCATTTTTTGGATGGAGGGCTCTCTCTATATACGCACCACAGGGATAGACACCTCCAAAGTGCCTTGGAGAGAGCTAAGTGCAAAGTGGTATTATTACCATGATTTCACTAATGAATGAAAATGAAGATGTTGGCTAAGACTTTCCCCCATATTATGGGGGAAATTAAACGACAGACGTAAGTAAAAAGCTGGCATGGGGGACCAAAGTACACGTCTCGGTTCCTGATGGGTAGTTGCTTTGGCTTAGGACATCAAAGGCTTTCTGAAGAGCTGAAACTATAAAGGAAATATTCTCTTGGCTTAACCAATTTCCATAATGGGGATTAGGGAACACTCTCCCTGCTAGGACAGGAGAACTTCTTTTTTAATTAATGTTTCTTGTAACTGTTGAGTGGTCATCATCCATTAGTATGATAATGCACCCTTGAAATTACAAATACAATTATGATGACAACTGCTTGGCTATAAAAAATAAAATAAAACCATATACATACAAAGACTGTGCTGGAGCCCGGGAACTGATTCCAAGAGACGACCCCGGGTTTTCTGTTTTCTCCCTGGTTTTGCCGGTACGGAGGAGTTCGCCGAATGGTGTTTCGCTCCCGTTTGCTATCGATATGCTGCCAAGATTGAAACGGATCAACTTGAATTAAGATGGATGCACATCAAATTAATGCAAGCCTAAGGAGACTGACTTTGTAGCTGAAAAACAAAAAATGGAATCATTTAAAAAAAAAATGGTTTTGTTTTCTGAGGCTAGGAATTAAACAAGCAAAACCAAAGATCTCAGAGGCAACTCTTGTTTTTCACTATGAATAAAAACTCTGTCTTTATATATATATTATGCACCTGGAAACCACCAAGCAGTTGCAGTGTTTTCTCTGCATCCTATTACCATCTCAGACATTGACCGATACATTTGCTTGACCAGAATACAGCAGCAGAAAACCACCATTCTATTAAAGCTGCCATTTCTTTCCTTATTTTCAGTCATTAATTCTTCATTTATATTAGACTTCCTTTTGTGATAATTTTGTCCTAATCTTGGTTTAAAGAATATTTTTTTAGTGTTCTCAGCTTTTCTCTAGATTAGAACAGCTTTTTAAAAAAATATTTCCATTAATAAATCGTTATTTTCCTCCAGAGGTTGTGATCATAAAACATGCATTGTGATAGCAATAAACATTTAAAAAATGCAAATATGGCTTTTACTTTTATAGATCTCAGTGAGATACGGGGTAGAAGAAAACCAGGATCGCTAATCTTTTAGATGACATGTTATCTTTTTGCACGGTACCTTAAATTCATTTCAGCTCAAGGTGCCCTCGCCGACTTTGACGATTCAGAAGTTTGGTGCTGCAGTTGTCCTTGGAGGGCACTTTCATTTTTTAAGCCCCAAGCCCAGTTTACAAGGTCTGACCAATTAAATTTAATTTTCTTTCTAATTCAGTTTAAGATTCAGGCTGAGGCTTAGTGTTTGACCCTTTGAATTTCCCTTTTCCTGGCCAATGTCTCAATATTATAATTATTTTAACGTAAAGGGGTTTTCTTGCTGTTGTTTCTTGTTTTGCCTTTTTGGTTTGTTTAGCTCTTTTTTTTTTCCCCCCTACAGGACGGGTTAAACATTTGCTCCGAGCACTTTTAGGATTCATTGGATGCGGCCCAAATCCACAGGACAAACATTTTGCTGCCCCAAGAGCCCCGAGGATCTGTAATCTGCGGCTCCTTTCACTACCCTGGCAGCCGTTTCAAGTCAGGGCGTGTTTGATGGGGTTTTTTTGGAAGAACACGCTTCCATTCAAGAGATGTTACAGCAGAATTTGAGCAAGGTCTGCGGTGGTCTGTGTCCGAAGGCAACAAAGCCCGCTTTCTCTTCTGGTTTGGGTTTCTTTTCAGCACTTACCAACTTTGTCTCACAACACCCTTGAGAAGGCAAATGCGCTTTTTGTTCCTTTATTAACAGGCGAGGGAACTGGGACGTTAAAATCCCAGTTTTGCAGGGGGAGGCAGCCCTGGGGAGATGCTCCGCGGGGCGATGGGGACATTTGGGTGGGATACCCCGGGTACCCCACGGCCCCTGCTCACCTTACCCACCCTAACCTCCTCTTCCTAATTTATTCCTCCCAGAACTGAGAGCTACAAAGCTTTTGGAGCACTGCTGCGGTGGGAAGGCAGAGGATTTATCTGCTGTTAACATCTTTGGGGAATTATTTTTTGTTCCTCTCCAGCCTGCACACGGCCCTGCCATCGCTGCCGCCCCGCGCCAGTTTTAAGGCATTTATTTCTACAGATCCCCGTGCAGTAAACAGGCTCTTTTCATCCCGTATTGCAGACAGCAGCTACAAGAGAGGAAGATTTATGTCACTTGCCCAAGTTCGCCCTGGAAGTCTTTGGCAGAGATTTGCACCCTGGTCTCCAACCTCACACTAGAATTAGGGACCATCGCTCCTGTCAGCCCCTGGCTCTGCTTCAGCCTCTCTTCTCTCAAAGCAGGGATGGGGACCATTGCCATCTTTCGCCATTTTGTTATGGATCTCACGATATTTTTTTATTTTTTTTTTTAAACTCCCTCTCTTTGAAGTGGTTTGAGGGTGTGGGAAACTCCACTTCCGTTAAAAGAAAAATTAAGTTATGGACAAAAGGTTGAAGCAGAAAGAGTAGAAGCTGTAATTCTAACAGAAACTATTCCACATTTTTTAAAAAAATCTGCTGCTCCGAGGGTCATCCCGTGATTTACATGGAGTGACTCATGATTTTCTAGCACAGTTGCTGGGCAGACCTTAAAGATCGCCGCCTATGTGGGAATACTAATTTTAAAAATCATTCAGCTCCCCATCAGATGCTGAGGAGCACGGCGCGTTTTCATTTTTCCTGCACATTAGCCAAATTAAATCAAAATAAATATCAATGAAAATATTGCACAGGACATAAAACCCCATCCATTTGCACTCTATCCATATGCTGCTTTATGAGACGCTGGGTTTCACTCCTGCTCCGGCTCTCCGCTGCCAGCCTGGAGAGCGCAGCAAGGCGTGGAGTCCCCGATGTGCTTTAGGCATTCATCCCTCAAATACCGCACCCCGGGGCCTGCCTGCGTTTTTTGTTCTCACCACACATCTTCGCCAGGCTTATTCCTGCCTGCGGGCAGCAGCCGTGGCCGGGCTAACGCTTGCCAGCCTGGCTCCAGCCCCGGCCACCGGCTCGGGCTGCACCGCCACTGCGGGATCAGCCGTAAGGTGCATTTCTGCCAGCGAAAAGTACAGTTCCTGGAAGGTGCTCCCTTCGTTAATTATCTAAGGGTGGTTCGGACAAAGCAAGGAAGCCCGGGAAGTTGTTTCTTAGGGATGCTGGCGTGTTCACACCAGGGTCCCCCGCCGTACATCTGCATTGGAGATGCTGGCGTTCCCGGCGTGCGTGCAACCTGCCCGCAAAGCCAAGCACCAAACGCCCGGTAAAGACATCATAAAACAGAACTCGGGATTTAAAACTGCCACCAACTTGCCTCGGCTCGGGAGCAAGAATAGTGATTTCTGCTTCTAAAACCGGCGCAGTTTAGGGTAATGTGATTAGACATTCAACATTTCCCCCCCCCCTCATTATTATTTAGCTCCCTCATTTGAATGCTCAGGTTTGAGGGAAGGGGGATTGCTTGGAAATTACACACGCAGCCAAATTTCTTCCTTCCCCTTTGACAGGGCAGCGCTGATGGTTATTGTTCTTTTCTAGCTGCATTACGCTGTCCTTGATTTTTGTTTCAAGCAGTCTAATGGCATGATGTCAAATCCTGCTAATTGGTTTAGGATTAAAATGCAGGGCCACATCACTCTCTTGATTAACCAGCAGCAAAACTGCTTTTGTCTAACGATCGTTTCAGGGGAGAAAGAAAATAAAGCATATAAAGGAAGCTTCAGGCTTTTGTCAGTAAAAAATACATAGGAAACTGCTTTTTTTTTTTAAGGGAAAAAAAAAAATTGCCACTGCTAGGCCCGCTAAGTTTTGACTTGTAGCTGTTAAAAAGCAGCCCTGCGGGGAAAGATTGCTTCCTAAGGAGCAGAGACCGTGCTTTCATCCAGCACCCAGCCACTCGCTGCACCGCACCAGAGCATCCACGGCTGGACCTTCTCATATTTAATAAACCGGTGGCAAAAAAATCAACGGGAATGTCTCAGCCCCATTTCTGGCCTCTCTGACACCTAAACGGCTCCAGCCCCAGCTGGGATAAATAACTTGGGACTGAGCAAAGGCTGCGGCGGCCGGTGGAGCCCCTGGGAGATGCTGGGAGCTGCAGCCGCTGTTGGCGACCTGAGCGGGATGTGGGATGCCTGGGTCCATGGGGAGGGGGCTTGCACCTCCGGCATCCCCCTTTGCTCACTCCACAGCCACAGAAATTAATTCTGCAGCCTGCGACAGGGCTGTGCTTGCCGGCACCGGGCTCACCTGTTGGGTGATTAGCACAGAGCTGGGACGAGCAGTTTTTTTCCCCCCGGCAGCAAGGATCAAGGATTATTGGGAAAGGAAGGAAGGGATGCATGGTTCAAATTAAAACAGGGATGGAAGCAACACCAAACCACTAATTTGTTACCCCTCTGCTAAAAAATACAACCCAACAAACCCACAAGAAAGTCCCCCTATCAACCCCCAAAGATTCTCCCTGCCTGCACTGTTTAATCTCTTTGGCTCCTGTTTTCCCTGACCAGCTGAGGGATTTAATTTCCAGGGAATTAGACGTCTGATTCAGGGTATTGTTTTGGGAGCTGTGCACATGATTTGCCACACACAGTCCTGAAAGTCACTGGCGGACCCAGCGCTCCCAGCACGCTCCCGGCCCGGCCCCGCTCCGCCGGGAGGTGAAAGGGACTTTATTGGGAAGGTTTTGATGCATTTGGCATGTCTTTGAACCTGGCTCCCCCAAAGGGAGAGAATGAACTCAGGCGGAGAAAGAAAAAAGGAAATAAAAGGGCCCTTCCCATCTGCCCGGCTGCATTCAATGGGGAGCTTTTTAAAAGGTATAATAGAGGTTTGTGTGTTCCTGCTGAGATTTGTTCTGGTCAACTTCTCCGGGGTGCTCAGACAGGGCGGGCTGGTGTGCCCGCCCTCCCCCAGCACCCTCAGAAAGAAATTATGGTCAGACTTGGGTTTTTTTTAATTATTTTTTTCTGCTGTAAAAAGTGCACGCCCTGCACACACGTTGCTCTCGCACAAAAGCGACTCGAGCCAGCCCCGCCGAAAACAAAAGTGGGTTTTATTCTGGGTTTCCACCAGCAGTGCAGTTAAGCCCAGTGTTCCCAAGCGTGGCGTTGAGGGAGCCAAACCCCAGACATCCCTGCAGGATCCAGCCCAGGTTTTCCTAGAGAGCATCCCCAGGATGGCGGGGATGGGGAGCATCTTAGAGCTCAGTCCAGTTTTGCAGCATCCCATCATGGAGGTAAATCACCAGCAGCAGTGGCTGTACTCCAGAAGTTGTCCTGCTCTTTACCGTGCTCTGCAACTTGTTGGTGCAATTGTTAAAAGCCAGGTCAAATGCAAAGCTGAATTTTTTTTTTTTAAGCGATCCTGGCCCCAGCACAGGCAAGATGACATTTAACAACACTAAACGCTCAAGAATGGGCCCTGTGTCAGCACTCAACAGGTACAAAAAAGCCTGAGAAGTTCTTGGCTGTCATGAACGGCTTTCTGCTTTGCAAACTATGATAAAAAGAGTGGAAATATGTTTTGTCTGCTTTTCCCTGACTCCAGGACTCCAAAGCAGGAAGATGAGAACATCCTGCACACATGTTAATTAGTCATTCCTTAAAACCAAATGTCACAGCGCTCATATTTAATTCTAAGAACAGACTGATGAATATGTACGTATAGTTATATTTCATTTACATACTCTGGGATTTGTTAAGAGACGCCTAATAAAACCATCTAAAATGAATTAGGTCTTCTCCTACCAGCATTTATTTTGAATACACATATATCAGAGGAACATTCCCAATGCTGTAATAGGAGATTTTTGCAGAAACAAAATGCATATATTACATTTCATAAGGGCAGATAGTGAGTTAAAGCAGCCACCCTCTAAATGGGATTTGATTTTGATGTAGCAAACACACAAAAAAGGGGCTTGAGAGGCAGGAGCGAGGCAGTGATTAGGTTTATAGGAGTCCAAAGAGGCTGAAGCTCAGCACCCAGAGGACTGTAAGAAAGTGTCCACATAAGGGAGATGTTAAAGGAATTGAATTATCTTCTCCTCAAATCCAGCAGGAAAAGAAAATCCCTTTCAGACTTTTGCATCCTCTTATTTTCATTTTCCCGGTTCTGCATCTAGTGCCATTTTTTTAAAAAATATATTTTCTCCTTTTCTCAGAGGCCCCAGCCCTGGAGCAGGGTGCCATCCAGGTAGCTGCACTCAAAAAAACCCTTCCAGCCCAAGAAGCCTCTCAGGGTTTGTTGTTTTATTTTTGTGGTTTTCTTTTTTTTTTTTTTTTTTTTCAAAACAATATGGTTTATAGGAAAAACACTGTGGGTTTGGTTTTCTATTTTTTTCCCCCCTCCTAACTGCCTTGCACCCCCTGAGCTCTCGGGGGGCATGAAAGTGTGGCTGCTCGTCCTGGCGGGCACATCATCCGTTCGACAGGTCCTGCCGTGGGAATTCAGCTCACACTCCCGCTGATGTGTGAGTCTGGAACAAATCTGGCTCACTCGCCCCGCGTTGGCTGGCCTCCGTAGGGCTAAGAGGAGTGGAAAGCAGTAAAATCTCCTTTCAGTCTATAAAAATCTGCAGAGATATTTGGAATGTGCAGAGGGAGCAGATCTCCAGAGTAAACCAGAGCAATGATTAAAATAGTCACTTTTCTGACCATAACCGCAATTTAAATACTGCGGCTTTTGTTTGCAGAATAGCTATGGTTTATATTCTAGTGACAGTCACACAACTCCAGGGGTTGTTTTCGGAGTTAGTGGCAAAAACATGTGGTTTGAATTTAAAGTCTTAAAGTTAGAGGATCAGCATTACTCCAGCAAAGATATTGCCAGTGTCTCTGCGAGTCACAATTTTAAATCATCAGGAACCTGAACACTCCTCATTAAATGATTAAAGGGAACAGTAATGAAAAAGCTAAAAGAAAGGATAAATATACAGCCATATAAGCAGGAACATCTATTTTCAAAACAGAAAAAAATATTGCCATCCTGACAAAGGGCAATAAACATCTCCAACTAACTCACTTCTTTCTTTTCGGACGAGAATGTAATCTTAATAAAGCAACAAATTTTAGATGGCAGGGAAAGATTGCAGCTCTTCTAGACTAGGACTAGAGTATTCCCATAAACAGGTTATTGCTATGGGTTCCAGTCACAATTAACTCTGTATTTATGTCCCACTTTCTGAGAATAAAATGATCCCTGAGATGGGGTGCTTTGGTGGTGAAGTTTTTTGTTGGGGTAGCAATTCCCCATTTCCTCACTGTGAACTCTGCGTTCGCATTTTCCCCAGTAACAACAGCCTCAACTCAGCCCTCCCAGATCTGAGCCTGTTCCCTTCTTCCCTCCCAAAATAGACGGTGGGACACACAGGTCGGAGCTTGGCTGGTTTTCCAGGGTATCATCAGTATAAAAGGGAGAGGAGCAAAGATACCTTCCTTCCCAGCCCTGCCTGCATCGCTTTTGTCATCCGTTTGCCCTCTCTCAGTGCAAGAACATACCTCAGCTGAGCTGCTTTTTCCTTCCTCAGACGGGTCATGGGCTGCCCAGTACGCCAGAGCCATTTTGACCAGTTTCAGCAAGTCCTGAAATGGGAAGGATCATGGTTACCAAAGATGTTGCCAGTCAAACCCTGGGTAGATTGTGTTTACAGAAATTGTGTTGGGTGGGTTGCAGTTTTGGTCTTCCAGTGCCTGTTTGGGAGAAAAAGTGTGAAAAAAATAAACAAAATATTAAAAAATGGGTAAATATATTGACTGAGGCATTTTTTAGTAAATATAAATATAAATATAAATACTTGATGCTTGCTGCAGGAGGGAGAGCCTGACTGTATCGATATGTTGGCAAGAACGCAAGGGCTATATTTGAAATGTAGAAAATAATCTGGTGAGTCATCTTCCACACGCTTTGGCTTGCGATCCTCTCCCGTTTTCACTGTGACCCAGGAGGGCACAGCACCGAGCCCGAAAACAGGCGAGATGACGTGGCGTGGCTGCAGGGAAGGGCACCCACCCCATCCGCAGGCGTTCACGAAGGATGCTCAGAACAAGCCTGAGAAGTGCTGCTGTCACAGGCGTTGTCATGCTTTTCTTTCAACCACATTCCACCACCTAACAGAAATAAGCAGATTAGAAGAATACCCCTCAAAAGAAGTGATAATGATAATAATAATAAAAAAGACGGATGGCACATAAAAATGCAACACCCAAAGTCACTGCGTTTCTAGTCCACGGGTAAAGCAGCCGTGTGTTACCTCAGATTACGCACCGAATCAAGAACAAAATTAGAACAAGAAACTGGAGGCACATGCATTAAATATGAAACTGAAATTTCAGGTTGTAACATTTGCAAATGTAAAACAGGCTGTTCAGCCCTAGGCTTGGTTACAGATGACCCGTCCATGGCATCTTGTGCAAACTCAATCAGTTACTTACCTCCCCAAAATGGCTCTTTTCTAGCAGACCTCCAGGGCCGGGCCATTTCTTCTGAAAGAAGGTTGCTGTGGTCTGCCCTGAAAATGTCTTAATGCAAGTGATCAAGGTGGGCACCCAAAGGATCTGGGTCACCAAACTCTCTTCCACATGACTTTCCAGGGCTCTGCTCTCCCAGCTGCATTAACAAGATGCTTTTATGGGGGGGTAAGGAGTGCTCACAGCATCCTATGGGCACCGAGGGGTGTGGCAGGTGATGCACTGCTTCCCAAAATCAGGTCCTGGGCACTTAACTCCTCTGCAGGAGCTGGAAACACCCTCTGCTCTGCTGATGTCCTTAAATATGAAATGCAATCCCCAAGAGAGAGATGGTGCTTATGGTTTTGTATCTGCCTTCCTGGAGATGGAGTCTGACAATCCTGGTTCACCACCTTCTGCTCCTCCGCTATTCGGCACCAAATCCCTGCGTCTCACCAGCACGGGCAGCTGTTGGTCAGGTTAAAGGAAATTTGAACTTAGAGATATATATATATATATGCATACACACACACATATGTAAGTACATATAGATACACAAGATTGTAAGATTGTTATCTAAACCTCTGTGATACTAAAAAGCAGTTCCTCATCAGTATTTCACCTCTAAGCACCCAAGACATGACTTAGATGGAGGATTTTAATGAGCACAACACCTGGGCTACATAAAGGTAATTTTCTCTTCGTCCCACCAGTCTCCTGCCCTTACCCAAGACGACTACCTCACATAAGCCATAGGGCTTTTTGTGAATTACCAACATACTATGTTCATATTCAGGATATCAGTTATACTTTTTATGCAGCTTATGATCCCCTGTGTGCTACCAGTCAGTCCTAAAGCATCCATACGTGGGGCCTTAATAACACAGCTGGCTGCCCCAGGTGTGTTTGCAAGAGCAAGCTTTCTCCCCCAGCCTGCCATCTCTCATCTTACCTGCTTTCATTTTGCTTCATGGGTTTTCCATCAAAAGTAACAAGCATTTTTTTTAAAAAATTGATTGAAGTCTTAAGACCTATATATTAAGATAATTTTTTTTTTTCTTTTGCACATTGGACTGAGTTATCTCAGAGATGCGTCAAATCTGGCTGTTTCTTAATTTATCTTCTCAGTCCAACAGCCGGTCGGAATCATGCATGGGCCACCACAACCAGAGGGCTTGGTCTCAGCCTCAGCTTTATGTAGAAGAATGGCCCCTTTCCATTCTGTGTCCATACGCACATGAATTATACGTACAACATAGATGCCTGTTAAACAGTAGCAAGGGCTTCAGCACATTCACTAAAGAGGTTGTTTATTAATAATTCCTCCATGCATGGGAAAGTAACCAAGTGCTCAACCCAGAAGTATCCCCAGGGCCAATTTGGTTTTATTCTGCCCTGTCCTTGGTATATCGGTGCTTTGCAGGTGATAGCCCTGGTAAGAGGGATGGTTATGAGGCAGCATAAACCCCTTTGGGGTGCTACCAGATGCCTTCCCTTGGACAATCTGTATTACAGAGAAGCTACAAGGAGGCAATATATTTGAAACGGTTGATTAGAGGAATATTGCTCGTATAGGCAAAAGATAACATTTTTAATCCCATCCTCATTTCATTTTTAAGGAAAATAAATGATCTCTGTACCTTGGCGTATGCATCATGTTGAAATGGCGCCATTACTCCGGACAGCTTTTTCACAATGGCTCGCATAATATGGTATGAAAATCATGTACAGCTCCTGTGTTTGTATCTCAGAAGGCAAATAAAAGGCAGTTAAATTATAATGCAAGAACTAAGCGATGAATGGATGTTGCGTTCAAGGAGTCTAATGCTTAAGAAGGAGAAATGACAAGATTCTTTTTTTTTTTTTTTTTGCCATTCTAGATATTTTATCCTCGCAACAAGCTCAACCGTCAAATGTTTTGAGAGAGGTCAAAACTAGTCTATCTGTCTTTTTTATGCGAGTTTGTGAAAGGAATCTCTCCTCGTGGAGTTGTACAGGAATTGACACGATAAACCTAAATGGCTCCTTTACAACTGTTAGGGTTTTCTGTAAACACATGCTGTCCTGCCAGCCAACCAGCTTCAAAGCCGGGTGCTGAGCACAGCAGATGGTCTATCCTGCCGATACACACGCTACTAATTCATATTTCAATACACAGCTTTGCTGCCTAAATGAAGCCACTGCATCTCACAAAGTTTTAAAACTTCCAATAACTGGTGATGTTGGGGGGTTAAATATAGTGGGGCGGGAAGGCTGCAAAGAGAAGGCGACCAGGTCTAATTGGAATGGACGTTTTGGGGGGGGGGGGGGGTGTTGCACCGTGGTGTGTTGTAAACATGAGTCCTGCCATGCAGTGCCTCCTGCCAAATGGAAACCATGGGCACGGCTGCGCTGTATTAATAGAGGAATAAATAAAAACAGAGAAACCAGCCCTGCACCGCCCACAAGCAAGGTGGGCAGAGCAGAAAAGGTAAGTGGTGATGGAAAATAAGGCTACTTGCAGCAGTCGTGGTCGTAACGTCTCGTCGTCAGTGTGGCAATGTCAGATGATAACGAATTTCATGGAGAGGCAGGTTTTCAGGAGGGATGCAGGATAATGCAGTATCTCAAACAGCTGCTTCGACCCTTCCTTGCACCAGCTCTGCCACTCCGCCTGTGTGCAGGAATACATTTTGGCATCAACATTTCATTATAAAAACCCGTCTCCCTTAGCTAAATTGGATCCAATCCTTCTCATCTCCTGCAGCGTCCAGTTATCGCCTAACAGGTTTGGGGAAGATAATGCAGTACAAGATCATCATCTTTCCACTGGGCTGCCAGAGCAGGACATGAGGGCAAAATTGTTACTACACTTTGAAAAAGAAAGGAGCATGTTAAAAATCAGGTTCTTGGGGTTTCTTCTCTCATTTTATGAACCAGGGAATGCAGGATAGGAGGCTTATGATGCTGAAGGTACCGTGAACGTTACAGTGCACAGAATCCCTGCAGCTCCTGGCTCTGCTTTGCCAAACCTGCCTGGAGCCAGCTGTGCTGTCACCGTGTCCTGTGTCTGGGGCGTTTTGGTGTCACCAACTGGTGGCTCTGAGGGTGAATCCGGGAGCAGCCACTGGTCAGCCTAGGGGTCCTGCTGCTGTTCCTGCTGGAAGAGGACATGGAGACAGGGGGCTGGCATCCTAAACACCTCCACAAATCCCTCAAGATCGAGATATATCATGCATTTAGCCCAAAGTCCCCACATTTCTGTATTAACTTCTCTCCTCCTCCATCACTGACAACTGCTTACACCAGAAAGAAGAGAAAAAGAGCTAAAGAACGGAAGGAGTAGTGATCCTCTGCACAAATAACCCCCCTCCTCATGAGGGGATCGCTTCTTGAATTTCTCTTGTTATGGTTTTATCAAACGTCGTGCCTCCTCCGCTGAGCCGTGATAACTTGGGCAACTTCATCAAATTCAACACTAAGTAGGAGCAGAACCTCCTTCTTAAATTCATTAAATCTTTCTCCCAAAGGAGAAACGTGAATTAATATTCACTTTCTCTTTTTATTTCAATTTACTTACTTTCTCTTCTAGAGACTAAGCTACAGAGATATTTCCAAATCCACAGTTTATTTCTCTGGCCATAATAGAGACTGAACAGTTCTGATAAATCTGTTAGAGAGGAAAACGGTACCAAAATGACCCTAAAAAAGAGAGAGCGGCTGTTGTTGTCGTATACCATTTTAGCTTTCCTTGGTTAAAAAGTCTCTCTGGGTTTATTCTTTAAAAAAAAAAACCGAAATGTGGAGGTCTTGTGTATTATTAAAGGACAGAAAACTAAAACCAGGATTTGCCACCAAAGTCACTCACACTGTAGCCAATAAGAACATAAATCAGCAGAGAGACTTGTAAGAGTCTTACAACTTAATCAGTAATTAAAAAATACTAGCATGCAATTAAGGAGTGTCCTTTGATAAGCATGCTGTAGTACACGGATTAGCTCTATGCAGACACATACACAGCACTGCAATATTATCGTATTTTTATATCCTAGGCATAAATGCATGTGTGCGTCTGTATTTTACGTTGATGCGAGGTAATGCACAGGACTCTGTGTGTTGCCATTTCAAATGAAAAATCTACTTACTGTAAATCAGATAACTCCGTTCCATTTAGATTTAAACCTTCTCCCTAGCACACCTGCTGCCAAGCAGGGGGAGGAAAGGCACGGGGAGCATTTCCAGAGGGAAAAGTGGAAGCTAATGAGAAACAGCCGCATTATCTGTGCCTTTGCCCCGGCCCGGCCGCCACGGCGCGGGACTCCACGTCACACTTGGTCCATGGGATAGGACACATTGCAATGGGCAGGGGCACTGTTTCTGATGGATCAGGGCGTCTTGCCTTTCAGACCTTCTTTTGGTGACCTATTCCACTTTCCAAGTGTTTTAAACGCGACCTATTCTCATGTCACACATCCGATTGCAAACCAAATTCTGCCACTTGCAGCTCGAAAAGCATTTCCCCACATCCAACTGCTCCTCTCCGTGCCCACTACTGAAAGCAGTCATTGGCAAACACAGCATTATGCCCATTTTGGGTTACTGTGGCCACGATACTCAACACCGTAGATGCCAGTAACTGCGTTGGCGGAGAAGACCTAGAGCAGAGCAGGTGAATGATAATGAGATGGATTGACCAGAAAAAAAGATGAACGGCAAAGCAACGCAAGCTCACCACACAATTCCTCACAGCTTGTCTCATTTCTCCTGTAGACAGGGTGTTTAGACCAGGAATACATTTTCTAAAATTCTCTTCCTTTCTTACTTTCTGGAAAATCCTTCCAGAAAGTCTTGGCTCCCTGCAAGCCCCGGGGGGGTTCTTGGGGTGCTGCTCGGGTGGACAAGTGGCTGCGCTCCTGCCTGGAGGCAGAAACCACAGCAGCATAAAAAACAGATTTCACGGGAAGAACAGGGAAGGGGAGGGGAGGGGGATGAACAAAAAAAACCTGGAAATGTGTTAGTTAACTTCATTTCGTTGTTCGAGCCACTTCCTGACACCCGAGCGAGTCATCTGAATTTAACACATTTCTCTTTTGCATTTTGCAGCTCACCTTTAAGAGAGCACAAGGCGGAGGAGGTGGGAATATATGGACTTCAGCCCTTCCCATCAGTTTCCCCCTGTTACTTTCAAAGATTTTCTATTTAGAAAGGAAGGTTTTTTTTTTTCCTGCTGTTCATACATTACACATACTTCCCAGCCAAAATATCTTGCTTGTATATTTTTTTAATTTAGCCTACATTACTCAAAATTGCTCTAAGAATAATTAAAGAGATTCACTTTCTCTGCCTCTTTGATTTACCTGAATTTTTATTTCTGAAGAGTATTTTAAGAAATAACCATTAAAAAAAAAAAAAGAGAGAGATCAACAATTAAAGAAAAAAATAGCCCTACATCCTCCTTCTTGTCTGAATCTAATGAAAATGTTTAAACTGCATGGATATTTATCCTTATGAAAAACACATGAACAAAACAAAACCCCCAGTATTATGGTGAGATTCTGTAAACAGGACAAAACGTTAACTGCGGAAATATATCATTTAAGACCTTTATTTCCTTCTAGCTCTTTCCAGGCACCAAACAAGCTTTGCATGCAGATTTCATTTCAGCTGGGTGGAATCATTCTCATAACTGTTCTCCAAAGCCTGAGCTCTGAGGTCAGCCCCGCTCCTTCTGCAACGGGATAAATATTAACAAGTGTGACTAACCCATTCCTCGCGCCCTTCTTAAATTTTCCAGAGTGTGTCAGCAAGCATGAAAGCCAGAGATCAAAAAACGCGAGGGTTTTATTGTTGGAACCGGATGGGAAGAAGGATGCAATATAGGCAAAGTCCCAGCACCTCGGAGAAGCTGATCTATAACACCACCAATAAAAAATGGGGGAATTACTGGGCTGCAAGAAAATTACCTTGCCCTCCTGCTCAAAAATGGATAAATTCTCACTTTCCTCCTACAATAACATTTTTGAGTGCCCAAGAGAAAACCTGGACTTTCACTGTAGGTCCCGAAGGACCCGGGAGAGGACAGAGGTGGTGAGCTTTCCCATACTGGATCAGTTCTGTGGACATGGGGAGAGCAAGAGGCCTCCATACACCCTGCTTGTAGCAAAAGTTTGTCAAAATCAGATCATAGCCCTGAGAATATTTCTGTCCAAGGCCAGGTCTAGTCCTGACGAAGCCAAGGAAAATTCAAAATCAACTGAAAAAAAAACCCCAAAAACCAAACAGAAATGACCAGCAGAAGTATTTAAGCCTGAAAGAGGTTTTATTCATGCGATCCACCAAAACCTGGGCTCATACGATTCAAAGCTGTTCTCTCATAATGCACAGGCCTCTTACTTTCCACAATGTGTTTAATTCTCCTACGCATTCTCTCAAATGAAAGGTATGCCCCAGATTTCAGCACCTCCGTTGTGTCTACTCCACTGACCCCAGAAGAAATCAACTCGCTCAGTTTGTTTCCACACCTGGCTTTCTTCTCCTGCAGGATCTCAAACTGCAGAGCAGAATATACCCGAGAACATATACTTTTCTCCCTCCATCTTTTGAGGCACTTTAACTTAAACCCAGCAAATGGTTGTTCATTTTTTGGGTCACTGGGTTTGCAAATTGTAAGAGTTGAAAAAGAAGGCACATGAATTGTGGTCCTGACCTACACAACTTCTGTTCCACAGTCTTGTTCCACCCTGGCACAGTGATAGCCAGAGCTTCTGAAAGCATGAAGGGAACTCGGGATGAAGAGAAAGGAGGAGGAAGATGTAGCTTTTATTGACTCCTTTATATCTCATAGCCTGTGACGTCTGCCATGACATGCCATACTACGTGAAAACCTTCTGCAGATGCTGTAAAGCAGAGGTGGACCTGTTCAGAGGTGATACTTCTGAAAACAAGCCTTATGCCCAAATCCCAGATCTAAGGCCCTCATGTTTTTCCAGCCTGGGAAACATTTGGATTTGGATTTCTTCACTCAATAGCTCCTGATCTCCTAAAAATTCCTATGCGTAAATGCCAGATACCCAGCTGAGTCCATGGACAGTCAAGAAGGAGACACCTGCAAACCAGTGTTAAATGCTCTGCAGAGCTCACCATCTCCATTGCATGGCAGAGAGAAGCTCAGCAGTGATCCAAAAGGAGCTGTGTGGGAGAGGCCATAAGGAAAAGTCCCAGGAAACCTCTTTGTAACTTGCATAATTTTTAAACTTTGCCCAGTTAAACTGTGGTTCCATTAAACTTTTCTTCGGCTGGCAAAGGAACGGCTGAGTTATTATGGAGAACAGCCCTGAGCAATTAAAAGCGAGAGCAACGTTACAAATCTAAGATTCGGTAGACAAAAATCTCTTGCAAAAGACATAGTCCTACGGAGTTATAGCCTACCCAAATAGGGGGAACCAAATTAAATGAAAAAACATATTGTATATTATCTTAATTTATATATGAGATTTTAGACAGTTCCAGATTTCTGGATTAAATACAATACCATGTGGCTCCATTAAGCCTCACTGGCCTTTTAGAATATTATTGAAAGAAATAATATATAACAGTTTGAAAGGTTTTTGGATGCTTGGTGGCATCATTATGCAATTTATTAATATGTGGGCAGAGTGACTAATGCCTCTGAGGATGTATTTTTAGTTTCAAAAAAATAAATATAAAAAAGAAAAGCGTGCTTGGGGGGACCAAGAAGGAAAACCAGCTACAAATGGGTTTGTGCTAGCAGCATGTGATGGCATGCACCATTCTGTCTGTCCCTCCATAAGCCCAGCGCCCAGAATAGAGCACTTCTCCTTTCACTTACAGCCTTTGCAAAGGGGCCCAGAGGCCCCAGCAATTGCAATTTGGTAGAATACGGGTATCTAGCTCCTTTTCTGGCATCTTTCCTCCTTTTTTAAGGCTGAAAGGGACAATTCAGATCATCTAGTTTAACGCTCAATATAAATCCCCAAGAAAATAATTTCACACATTCACTCGCTAATTGAGCCTACTACTATACGTTTCACCAAAGTCATCTGGGCTGGCCTCCAGTTCTGATTTCAAGATGCAAAAGGATGACAAATCCCCTGCCCCCTTCAACAGCCTGTCCCAGCAGTCAGCCCCCTCTCCCTTCCCAGTCTCTCTATTTCGCCTGTCTTAAATTTCCAGCCATTGCATCTCGTTATGTTTTCCGCCATTAGACTATAAAGCCCTTTTGTACGCGGTATTTTTTCCTCCAAAGGCATTTACTGCACAGAGTCAGGTTGCTGCATGATCTGCTTTTTTGCTAAGTTCACCAAATTGAGCTCCTTAAGCCTCTCTCCACAAGATTTCCTTTTCCAACCCTCAAATCGTCCTTGTAAAACCGAACCATAGGCTGAGAGTTTACAGCCTCTATCATGAATCCAAGTCCCTGAATCTCAGGTTAATAAAGTCTCTATTTTTTAATAAGGCTTCTGTGAAATGACTAGAAATAGTCCCGCAGGATGTGTTATTTGGAGGTAACTATTTCCACATGGGCTGGAGGTACGGTTCTGCGAGTAGAGTGTGGGGAGAGCGGTGGGAGGGCTCTTCCCTCCTCTCCATCCCCTGTTCCGCGGCCTTTTTTAGTGCTCTCCCAAGTTGCATTTTCAAAAAACAATATGTTTCTTGAAGGGTCCACTGCGGTGGACATTTCCTAGACCTCTAGGAAGAAGCCGTGTGATTTCACCTCCCCGTGCAGAGGCAGAAACCAGCTCCCGAGGAAGCTGCCTCCCCCAAGCACAAAACCTGCCCTACACTGGGGCTGGGAGCCCCATCTCGGGCGGGAGCAGAGGCACTGACAGGGTCTTGGCACGTCTCCCTCAGCAAACCACTCCTTCCCTGGGCCCAAGGAGACATCTATAAAATCTTTCAAGGCTCACCAGAGCCCCTCCTTCCTCCCAAATTAACAGGATTAAAAACAAACCCTGGGGTTTTTCTTCCCTGTCCTTTTCCAGAAGCGGTGTCCACACTTTGGAGCTGTTTCTTGCCATTATTAATTGGTTTATTTGCTATTTGTTTAATCACAGTGCAGGTTCACGGGGCACTTGGGTCTAGATCTTTGAAGAAAACAGCCCGATATTGCTAAAAATTCAGCAAAATGGTAAGACATAGTGAGTTCTAGACAGTCTCCCCAGGCACTGGAGCTATGGTTCACTGCTCCACAGCTTCTGGATGGAATATCATCGCTCGCGTTTGATTTGTATGTGAGACTACAGACCAAATGAGGAGTTTAAAAGATATGCCAGCTCAGTTTCCATTCAGCCTGGCCTTTATGTACCCCACAGAGACAAATTTGTTGTCCCAAACTGAAACCAAAAACTTCAGAGGCAATCACGACTGATCAAATATTTGAGTGAGTGAGGTCATTGTCAGCCCAACCACTTTTAAACTTTTTTTCCCAGTTTGATTTGTTTGATTTTCTGTTAGTCAGCTTTGGTCCCAACACTTGTGATCCAAATCCTTCGAGATACATCATTCACTTCAGGCCAGTTTCCATCACCTAAAGATGCCTACACTTGCCATGAAACCTTCCTGTGACTTAAGAGCTCCACTGACCTATCTTCACTATTTGGCTTCAAAAAACACCTTTTCTTTCCCTTTCTGGTGAAAGACCACCAGTTTAAAAGCAATTTATCTAGTATTGTTAAAAGTGCCTGCACTAGGCGAAGCCCAAGAGCTTGGTTGCTTGGTGGAAGCAGACAGGAAAGGGTCAAAAATGCAAATACGCTTGCATGGAAAGCAAATAAAAATAATCTTTGAAGGGAAAGAATATTAGTAGATGTTTCCTAATGGTCACCATTCACCCTGCTCATTCTTTGCACTCCACTTGCCAAAGGCATAAGGTTTTAATTTTGTTCATGGTCAATGTAATGTTTAGAGTTTCATCTACTTGAATGATTCTTCAGGGACTGGTTGCAATAGCTACATTTTGGGTTTAAATTGCATTTTTTTAAAAAAAAACTACAACTGAATCTTACCAAGGAGTGAAACTGGAAAGGATAAAATTAGATTCCTGAACCTTCATCCCTTTTTAGAACCAGACATGAAAAATACTGCATCCAGTTTTGTTAAATATTTTTTCCACATCTGGTGTTCAGTCAAAACCATAAGAAAAGTGCTGGAAATCTCACAAGAAGTCTCGTACTCTTGTGATTTCCAGTCCAATTTTTGCAGCCGCAGGAGATCTGTATAGTTCAGATAAGAATCTGAAGCAGAAGCCAAACCCAAACTGTGAACCTCCTGAGGCTCACCCCACCCACAACAGCTTATGTCTTTACCCATCATTTGCAGCAGATGTTCTCCTGAATTCTCCAGTGAGATAAATTCCATTAAAAGTTTCAGGAGAAAGATTATAAGATACATACAATACAAAATAAAAGTGTCCAAAGCAGCTCATCATGGCCCATTAAGCTATTGTTAAAGACCTTCATACAGCAGCGTCTATTGATTAGAGCAGTTTGCTTCTCCTTACTACTCGTTTTTCCATGCTGGGCTTTGGGGGCTTTTTGATCTAAAGGCCACTGACGTCAATGAGAGTATTTCCATTGTCTTCAGCGGGCTTCGGATCAAGCCCTTGACAAACTGGTTCTCCCGTAGGTCAGTTTGCAGAGTGTGGGTTTCTGCCAGCAGATTGTCCCTAGAACATTTCACTGTAGATTTACAGTCTTTATAAAAATTTTAAATGAAGTTCTATAGTTAGATTCATATGGTATATCATAAATTATAGCAGACTCTGCAAGCTTGGGTTTGAGGCTTGGTTGCTTTTTTTTTTTTTCCTTTGGCTCTCGGGGAACATATAGGTTTTTTCCATAGGAACTTTTCTCCAAATGCTAATTTTACCTGCTTTCTGCTATTTTGCAACAGAATGCGTGCATTTCTCACAGCCGAAGCTCTCTGGGGAAGGTTGTACCTGTGGCATCGGTGGCAATGTGAGGAAGCACCGTCTCGATGTTAGTTGGTAGGGCAGGCTGTGGCTTTGGGCTCTCCTCGGTACTAGTCAGACCAGTGAAAAAGAAAAGCAAGCCAAAAGTTTCAGATTACTTTTCTCCCTTAAAGCATAGTTAAAGCTGAAAGTTGATTTTTGCCTATTGGAGGAGCGTCTTATGTCCAACTCTGCCATCAAACCCCTTGAAGGACAAACCCCTGGGGCAAGGGATGATCTTCGTACAGAGTCTTGCACCAGTCTTCACTGGGATCCTTACAGTTTTGACGCTTCCTATGGTGGTCAGACAGTGTGACAGCAGGAGACAAGGGACAGCCCTCAGACACCCGAGTCCTCATTCAGATTCCCTGTCGCCAGAGCCTAAATTTAAGAATTCAAGCAGCATTACCGTGCCCATCTGCAAAGTGGGAGCAATAATCCCACAATACCTTCTCAGAAACACTGCGAGGCCATGAACTCTGTCTACACAGAGTAGTACTGTTCGGTAGTAAATGAAATCTGTTTTCACTTCCAAGGCTATGGCATAAATTACTATAGGCAGAAATCCAGCCTAGCAGGCAATGAACTGGATGGGGCCCACTCAGTTCCTTCCATCTTTAGCTTTGATTTTCATTGTTCTGTTTCATTAACAGAATTTCCATGTCTTTTTTCTTTTCTTTCCCCCCCGTTGTAATTTTTCTAAGCTGTTAATTTGCCAGCAGAGAGAATGGCCTCATAATTGTATACCAGCTCCTCCAAAGCACCCACAAGAATCCGAACAGTTTTTAGCAGACTCAGCGTTTCCCTCTTTACTTCTCGGCCCTCGTGTATCTAGAAAAAAGAGGCTGAAGAAAGTCTGTTGCTGTGTTCACACCGGGGGACCATAATCTGGCCACTTGTTTTCTGCTCAAAATGAGCAGTTACTGTCCTTAAAATGAGCACAAGTCCTCCCAAGTCAATGGGGCTGTGGCAATTGGCACCGCTGGTTTTGAAGGACATAAATACCACCCCAAACCAGTCATGGGCTGAGAACGCTGTGATTCACTCAATTCTCTCTTTCATTCCTTTTTTATTTTTAAGGAAGGATATTGATTCTATTCAGGTCACCTCTGCATGAAGGAGAATGGAAGAGATGCTCAAGAAAAACATAAGGGATAGCAATATGGTTCAGGGGCCTTTTCCAGCTCTCCCTCTTGCCCTCCCATAGTCTCAGTCCCTAAATCCTACCAGGGACCAGCTCCCCTCTTGGCCTCTTCCCTGGTCACCGGCGTCATAGGTGGCTTTTACGCTGCGGATGAGCAGACGTTTCACTGCCGCTAGCTGCCCCCTCTGATTCACGATTCATTTGAAAGAAATTAACAGCAATAAATTTGATTCAAATCCTACTTTTTCCCCAGTAGCGGAGTTTGTGACTGCGTACGAGCGCTCCCACTGGAGAGCGAACTGGAAAGATAAAAATAGATGAGATGAATGAGAGATTACAGGATAAAGTGATGGCCACTTACCAGCCAAACAGGATTCGCCGCTGAAGGCTGACGAAGTCTCTGCTGACTTTGGGGTTTAGCAGCAGAGAATCTGCTAAATAATTTGTGTTCAGCCAAGCTGTCTTGGAAGCAACACCTGATCATCTAATATTTCCTTTGAGCCCTGGAAGAGATGTTTGATGCCAACATCTGCAGGAATGGCAGGATATGAGCTCGGCCAGGCCACTGGGGTCTGTGGGGTTGGATGACCCAGGTTTTAGGGAGTAAGGTGAGAAAGGCAGTGTGGAAACCAGCACCTAATGCATCCCTTGCCTTACCTGCCTCCTCCCAGACATCATTAAATCTTCACCCAGAAGGCTTCTGTGGGGAATTAGGAAAGGGCACGTAACAGGGCATAATTTGCCCATATCTGAACGTAGAATTTCCACTGCGATTTGGCTTTGCCCATCATGAAGACCCTGTTTAACCTCCACTTTCGAGATACACTCAGGCACAGAAATGTTAAGAAATCAGCCCAATTCTCAGAGCCTGAAATAAAGCTCATTAGTCCTCCACCCACAGGGAGCCCTTTGCTTCCGTCTCATCCGAACTGCCATACAACAACCGCCATCAGAGGCATCTCAAAAGAGATCAATTTTATAGCGGTTTTACTCTTTGAAAGCACAAACAGGCTCTCCATTAGGAACTATAATTTATCTGACTGTGACCACTGACTACAGGTCTATGAAATATATCTAAATGGATTGCACAGAGCCAGAAAACTCAACCCAAATATATATATGGCACACACATAACAAAGCTCTGCAAATCTGAAAATGCAGAGTATCAGCAAGTGCTCTGGTTTTCCGGACTGATTTGGGAGGTAGGTAGGCTTAGCTGAAGGCTGCGGTTTCTAAATTGGACATGGTTACCTAAAACTATTGGAAATTTGAATTGCATGTCAGATGTCTGGAATAAATGGACTCAGGAGACGTAAGAAAAAACATGTGGCCCGGTATTTTTCTCTTTTTTAATGTCTTTTGGAAACTGTTTAGATCTCATCTGGGGCTTGTATAGTTTCTTTGTTTAGTAATTCTGAATTGAAATTCTTTTTAAGGCTTTGTTAATTAAAAGGTAAAAACTTGATTGTTGCACACGGTGTCCTTCATCCTGAAAGATGCCTGTGCACTTTCCAAAAGTACACTCTACTTTCCCAAAAAGTAAACGATCCTTTGAAAACCAGGCAGCACAGTTATTTTATTTACCTCAAATTGACCAAATTTAAATTCCAAAATGGACTGTTACGGCCTAGCCCTGTTTTGAACTGTGCCAATAGTTATTGTAGCTGAGATGTTGCACAGCAAACGGCGAAGCTGCCCCCAGGCCCTTGGTGCCGGGCTGACTTGGGGCTGCACAGCTTTAGCAAGACCATCCAATACAACGATGAAGATTACGAGCAATAAATTTCCTGTGATTCGCAGCCATCTCTGGGGTGAACTATATCACCTGCTCCATGGCACACAGCTGTATCATCCCACCGTGCAGTAAGATGGAAAGGGACACCCAAAGGCACCTTTCTGTAGGCAGAGTGGCCTAATCTGAACTAAGGAAGCAGGACTTGGGGTGAAATGTTTCCCTCCAAGATGTGGGCTTGGCTTTTAAAAAAGAAGAAGGAATTTTCCAGCTTTGCCACACCTTGGAGATAGTACACAGATTCCTGTGCTCACGCTGGGGTCCCTAACCCTGTTTTCCACAGCCCAGTAGCATTGCCATAACCTTCATTGTTTGCTTGGTGAAATCAACCCAACCAACTGACATACCCTTCAGCCACCAGCAGCTTCTTGCCCCACACTCCTTACCTGGTAGATCTTCCCACTTCTGCTGCTCATCAGTAAGTTCCCAGGATGATGCAGATTTTTTTAAGTTTTTCTACTTCTTTTTTTTTTCCTGGTGCCTTCTGAGCACTTCTGATGCCTGCTCAGGCGCAGCCTCCTGACCTTAAGGGCTAGAGTACAACACATGGTAGGTCATGAGTATGGTTGGAAAAATACACACCCACACAATTTTTTTGACCTGATCTGGTTCTACAGAGTCCCAGAGACTGGATAAAGAGACCTGATCTCTTCCTTTTCAGCTGACAGGGGTGCATGTTCAGGTCTAGTTTGCTAGAAATGGCATAAGGGCATAAAAAGTGACTTTTTTTTTTTTTTCCTAAGACACCTCTTCCTTTGCAAGATTTTGCACACAATGGAAAAGGCAGAGAATCAGAGTGGGCTGTCTAGGCCAACCCTGCAGCTCCTCTCAGCAAAATCATATGGTAGTGGATGCAGCCGAAGTTATGTTTTCTGAAAGTCCTAATCTATACCAGCTAAAGTAGAGTTAATGGCGGCATATAAATGCCACTGGAAAAAATTACTGCCTTTATATTTGCTTTTTTTGTGGGTATTAAGGAATCTCCATTCAGTCTCTGCTCTTGGATATATGTGTATATATATAGGTCTGTGCAGACTTGGCAGGGTTAAACTGCCGGGGGTAAGAAAGGACATAAACTCTTGGAAGGATTTTGACACCCCCTTCTTTCCCACTCCCAGCACTCGGGCGTGCCAAAACGTTATGGTTTCTTTTAGACCCGCATAATTAAATGAGTGATGAGGAATTTCTCACCAATATAAAACTGAATTATTTGTTGCTTAAAATAGAGCTGTACCCTCTCCAGGTCCTCAGCTGGTGTCAATCAGCCTCTTCTGGGACACCAGATTTTGCTCCTTGGGGATAACGCCAAGAGCGTCGGATGGGACGGTGCAACTCCAGTGGGTCGGAGACTGAGAAGGGACCATCCTAGTGACCAGAAGAGAAGCAGTTCTTTAATAATACTCTTCTTTTTTTGTGGAGTTTTCATGTTCGTGCAGGAATCCTCACCCGGGGGGGGGGGGGGGGCGGCTCGGGGAGCTGCGGGAGGACAGGGCAGGCGTGAGGGGTGGGGGGTGTGTGGGGGGGTGGGCTTCGGGGAAGCCCACGCAGTTTTTCTCCCCGTTTAACAGACGGCCTGGGTTCATACTTGCCAAATTTTGCGAGCAGCCGGTAGATTTACGAGCCCCGGGAGCGCAGCCGGCTCCAGCTGCTGAGCTGCGCGGCAGCGGAGCCGGGGTGAGCCGCGACGGGGAGCGACAGCGGCAGCCCCCCCTCTCCCACCCCAGGCTCGCTCAGCTGCGCGGATGAAACCAACTGCAAAACCGAGGGGAGAAAAAAAAAAAAAAAAAAAAAAAAGGCAAAAAGGAACAAAAAAAAAAAAAGGAAGGGGGCAGGGATTTGCTCCCCCCCCCCCGCCTCAGCCTTTCACTTGTAAGGGGTTGGGAAAGGCTTGATCCCTGCGCACCGTCGGGCTTGAAGGGCTTGGGGAGGGTTGTGCGAGCAAAGTGTGTCGGGGGGGATGGGGTGGGGGGGGATAGTCAGAGGCAAAAAATAAAGCAGCAGGAGATAAATCCTGGAGGTGTTACGGAAAAGAGTAACTTGTCCACAGGGTGTCACTCTTGACCCATCTTTGGGCCAGAACCCAGCCTTGTCTGTGGCAGCAGGAAAATTGAGATTTTTTAGTGCCCCAACAAGCCTCCAGAAAGGCAGAAGACTCCAAAAAAAAGGCAGGCTGGCACCTCTGGGTGTGCTGGCCTGGGCACCCTCCTGTTTGGATGTTCCCGGCCTTGCTTGGCCACCCTCCTCGCCCGGCATTGCACCTTGCCTTGCCCTGTTGGGAGGACAGGGTTTGCACGGGGCTCCTTGGGCCAAGCTCACAGCACACCGCGGAAAAAGGGATGGAGAGTGGAAGAAAACACTCTTCTCTACAGCCAAACTATTTCTCACTATTCTGCCCCAAACTTCTGCCACCCCCGCCTTGATGTTTCAGTAGTATTTTAGCTTACTGTGAAATTCCCCTGTCATCCCATATTGTAAGCCTGCCCCTTCCCCCTGGGGAAACCTCCTGTTTGCCAGGCACTTCCCCACGGAAGGTGCTACATTACAGCTTTACGGTGAGTCCTAAACCAGTTTAAATTAAGTGCTGATAATCCTTTGCTTTCGATCGCTGTTACTCAGCAGAGTCTGGAGGGGTTCTTCAGCTAAGGAGAAGCTCTCTGAATTACCACCTTGTTTTCTAAGTCGAGTTGTAGGCTTCTGCAGTCTGGAGGGCAAAGCTGGGGACAAGCAGGCTCTGGGTGTATCCTGAAAGCCAGGAGAGCCCTGACCTTATGTCTGATGCTGTGCTGAGACCAGGCAAGGCAGGACTGCCTGCCTGCCTGCACTGCCTGTGTCAGCCGGAGGGCTAGCTGGCCCGTTAGGCTTCCCAGGATAGGCACAGGGGGATGCAGCCAGCCACCAGGCTCGGAGGGGCCGGTGGGTGACATGGATGCTGGGGTCAGCAGCACAGCAGCCAAGGTACAGGCTGCAACTTTTATAAAGCATCAGCAGAGCATGAATTATGGCATGTCCTCCTGGCAAGGTTCCTGGAGCAGAGGACACACCGGCAAGAATGCTATCTCCTCTTCCAGGGCTGGTTGGGACAGGATTTGTGTGTAGCGTGTACAGCACATAATTCATCAGGCTATCATTTACATAGCATGAGCTCAGCACTGCAGCACTCTCTGACATTTTGAAATATTTTGCTGGGGGCTCGGCAGCTTGCTGGGAGCATCACACAAGATACATCCCAAAAGGGATGCTGTCCCCTTGCACGGTTCGACCCTCTGCTTGGAGGAGGTGCTCCCAAAAAGCCTACATCCATCAATCTTACCTGTCTGCGACTCCCTCGTTTCTGCAGTGACTTCACTCTTTTTGCCCCAGGACAGTGTTTTTAGGTGTGCTCGGTACAATTTTAAACACTTCTTGGGTTTTCTTTCAGGCCATCCTCATTAATGGGGCTATCCCAAGCTTTTATGGAAACACCTGCAATATGTAAACGCAAACATATAAATCTCTGTAATGTGAAAAACCAGCTTCATGAAGCCGTACAAGAATGCAGCCATGTGACTGCAAAACTTCATTTACAAGCATCTAAATATAGATCATAGCAAGCAGCAAACCCAGACTTCAATTTTAAAAGCGAGGGCATAGGGGAGAGTGCAGAGTCAGCACTTCTTAAATAAGTTCGTCTTGTACTAATTCATTTACAGCAGCATCTTCCTTTGACACAGCAAATTTGCATCACCGAGTCCTGATCACAGAGACATAAAGATTTTTATGGGAGTCGGAAATAGTCTCGGTGCAGGCGCTGCTGTGGAAGCGCTGCACCACCGCCGACCTCCGCACCCAGACAAGGGCACGCTGCAGTTTGCACCAAGCGAGCAGCGCAGGCTTCTCTCCTCCCTCTGTGCTTTTATCAAATCCCATTGCCATTCCTGGGTTCCAGTTTGCCCAAGTTCCTTCCCAGCACCGGTGGCCCTGGCTGGTGCCCACAGTCCCAGGGAGCATTACAGGCTGCTAAGCACCATGTGAGGGATACACAGGGCATGCAGGCTGAGTGGTGGATGCTGGAAATATCCTCCATTCCATCTGCATCTCTACCGTTTAGGATGCTGGAGATATCCCACACACTGTTGTATGCAAGGTGCTGCACCTGGGTCATGGCAATCCCAGGCACAAATACAGGTTGGGTGGAGAATGGCTGGAGAGCAGCCCCGAGGAGAAGGACTTGGGCATGTTGGTGGATGAGAAGCTCGACATGAGCCAGCAGTGCGCGCTGGCAGCCCAGAAAGCCAACCGCATCCTGGGCTGCATCAAAAGAAGTGTGGACAGCAGGGCAAGGGGGGGTGATTCTGCCCCTCTATGCTGCTCTCATGAGACCCCACCTGGAGTACTGTGTTCAGCTCTGGAGTCCTCAGCACAAAGAAGGACATGGACCTGTTGGAACGGGTTCCAAAGATGATCAGAAGCTGGAGCACCTCTCCCATGAAGACAGGCTGAGAAAGTTGAGAGGGTTCAGCCTGGAGAAGAGAAGGCTCCGAGGAGACCTTATAGCAGTCTTCCAGCACTTGAAGGTGGCCTACAGGAGAGATGGGGACTCTTTATCAGGGAGTGGAGCGATAGAATGAGGGGTAATGGTTTTGAACTGAAAGAGGGAAGATTTAGATTAGATATTAGGAAGAAATTCTTTCCTGTGAGGGTGGTGAGACACTGAAACAGGCTGCCCAGGGAAGCTGTGGATGCCCCATCCCTGGAGGTGGTCAAGAACAGGCTGGATGGGGCTTTGAGCAACCTGGTCTAGTGGGAGGTGTCCTTGCCCATGGCAGGGGGGTTGGAACTCAATCATCTTTAAGGTCCCCTCCAAATCTAACCATTCTATGATTCTATGTCTGTCTACTGCCATTTTCCTGGTTGCCATTAGGTATTATATTAAACTTTCTCAAGTCATTCTTCTAGCCTTGCAGTTTCCATAGAAATACATTTTAAATTTAGGAGAAGTCTACTGTCCTTTGAAAATCACTGAAAACACAGCAGAGAGACAGTGGCAAGTGTCCTACCCCACCTACCCTGGTCAAACGGTGGCATAGTTCTGCAGGAGGCAGCACTACTCCAGATTTGTACAAGGAGTAAACTCAAATTAGGCAGCCACAGCCCCACCTGCCAGGGTTTCAGCAGAGAGCAGAAGGGGGGAAAAGGCTTTGAAAACTCAAATTAGCCTTGTTCTGGGCTTATGGAAACCACCTCCTAAACCATGAGGGCTGTGCCCAGTTTACAGCCAAGACTGGATCCAGCGGCAGGGAACAGGAGATGTCTGGGAAATGACTCCCTCCCCCTGCACATCCATCCCACTGTAGGATGCATCCTGCAGGGAGGTACATTTCCAACCTGAATCCTCAGCTGGGAAAGCACTGCTATTTAGGAGTGGGATTTAGGTCTTACAGCATCAGTGGGACCTAAGCAGATGCTTGAGTGAATCCCTAAATCTAAACCCACCACAGAGACTGCTCTATGAATTCCTAAATATTTTCCACTGGAATAACTAGAAGATCACACTTTTTCTAAATATTGCATGAGTTGGCTAGAATTTCAAATTTTGGGCCAAAGATCTATGTTATTATCAACAAAATCCCCAATTATTAAAGAGTGTTTCTCACTCTTTCATTCTTATTCACTGATTTCCTATTTAACAGACATAAAGAACATTGACTGGCATTTGTTTTCAGCCAAATGCTGAAATATTGCTTTTTCTTTTTTTTTTTTTCACAGAAGAAAAATCAAGTCACAACACTTTCTGTTTGATGGGACATACAATAGGGCACCGTGATGTTCTCAGATCAGGGAATCCAGCTGAGGCTGCTGGACTTCGGCACATCAGTGTGATCCCAAACAAACCCAGAACACAGTGCTGTGTTTTAATTGCCCCCGTCAGGTATTCCGGTAGCAAACCTGAGATTTTCATGTGGAAAATTGAAGCTTGCACATAAATTTCCTTCAACAAAAAAAACCAAACAACAATCTGCTCTTCTCTCATGCACAATGCAGAAGAGCCAGCACATGACCAAAGAAGATCCATTGCATCCATTCTGCATTTAGTCTTAAAAAATACTGCTGTATTAGCAGCAGTTTTCTGTGCTCATACCCGTCTTCCCCAATGCTGCCTAATGTGTTAAGAACACTTTCTGCCATGGCGTTTGGCTAAAATCCCTGCAGGACAGCCAGAAGCACTTCGGCCACACACATGTGGGGCAGGCAAGAAGCAAAGATGCCATCAGATGGGAAGAGGTGACAGAGGCATGTCAAGAACTGGCCAGAGCACCATGGCCAAAAGGCAGGGGACAAGGCAATGCTTCCTCCCAACCGAGAAGGATGAGGAGAGGCTTTTACCCCTCCTAAAACACCAGCAACATAGGAAACTGCCACTATTTCGTGCTCCAAAGCCTGGCTTCTCCCAGCCACCCAGCACACAGCAGCAACAAGTTAATTATATATATATATATCTCTCTCTCCAAGAATGACCTGGTAACTGTAAAAAACAGTAACTACATAATTATACTTTACTACTGCTTTTGCTGGACTCGCTCTGTAATTACAAAGTAGTTTCTAAGGAAAACCAACCCACTGGTTTTGCCACGAGCAATTAATGCAGGTTACCAACATGATGGTTACGCAGGGCCAAGGCTAACATTGGCACCCAACCATGTTATTCATCTGCTGGTTGTGGCTCCCCAATAATGAGTGCTCTGCCTCACATTACATGTCCACAAGCATGAGAAACAAATTGCATCAAAAACTCAACCGTGCTACTGAAAGGAAAACCCAAGGAGCTGATATCCATCATGTGTTACGGTCCCTTTCCCTTGATTTCTGTTTTTTTTGGCAAAGGGGCAGAGCCGGCTCTCCTCTTGCTCTGCAGGACAGGGTTGTGGATGAGTACCTCTGCCACCCATGGATCTCACGTACACCTCGCTCTCCCCATCCCTTGGATGTGGTTTTCTCGTCGCTGCTCCTCTCCAGGCACTGCCTGACCTTGGAGCTGCAATGATCCTGAGTGCCACAAGAGCTGGAGCAAGAGTCCACTGACAGTAATAAGACCTTTGGTATTACCTTTTAAGCAGCAGGATTTCATCCACAGGCACATTTACTTTTACACCATAGACCCCAGCCTTAATAATGTCATTTTCATTACCATATCACAGGTGATGAAAAGTGGCTACTGTCAGGTTTTTGCCCCATCCAAATCCCTCTTCATCTAACTCAATTGTTGCCCATGGGGGCATCTTTTTGTCATGGGGCTGTCTTCCTTGGTGATCTCTTCCATCTGACCCACCTATCTCTGATCTACAAAAAACACCAACTGGGGTTATTTATAACGCTAGAAGTGATGGAGTAGGTCATGGGTCACTTGCCCCTCATTTGTGACACAGAAAACAGGTAAAAGCTCCTTAGTGTTCACATTGGTTCTGCTATTGCATTTTAAAAATACCGTCAGGAAATCCTATTTAACACTGTGCTATTTTCTTGGGATGGAAAAAGGGCAAAAAATAGTTACAATGGATTTGTGAAAACTAAATCACATTTAAAACAGGGCTAGAAACTTCATCAGGAGGATCAGCCCTTTCCACTTTCCCAACAGGTCTGGTGTGGGGATTCACACCTCACCTCCTCCCACCGGTGCAATCGCTATGGCAAGAAGCACAGTCATGAGGCCAGGACCAAGAGTCAGGTGATTATCGGAGCACCAGGGCCAGTGGTGGTCCCAGGGAGCTGGTTTGGCGCTGAGAGAAACAGAAATCAGTCTGTGGCCCCAGTCAGCCCAGAGCACAGGAAACAATTCCTTTTTCCAGGAGCTTTGTCTTCCACCCTGCTCAAGGACATAGGAATAGGAGCAATATTTGCATTGTGCCTCCTATCGTGGGTTATAAAAGCACAACTAAGAACTTCAAAACTGAAGGCTGCTGCTTAAATTTACAGCCTCCATGGTGCCAGTGTTAGGGGTGGTTGTCCTGGAAAAATGGCCACGCTCCCCTGCCTCTTCTTGATTTCTCCATGCAGGAGATGCTAATGCCTGCCCAGATAGGGATAGTTACCCAAAACACTCAGCAAGGCTGGATCCTAATGGGAAACAGGTCCCCAGGGATCTACAACTTCATGAATGCCCATGGAGAAGAGCCTCCCCCCAGCCCAGCTTACATGCAGGGACAGAGGACACATAGATCTCTCCTCCAAACTGTATTTAGTATGTGCTGTTTTAAAATGACGACTCCAAGAGCCATAATGAAACAGCATAAAATCATTGTAGAACCAGAATCCACCTGCACTAAACTGTAGTCCTGCAGGTGAACCATAGCCAGCTCTAGCTGAAACTTCTTGGCCCTTAAAACCAAAGTAAGGCTCCTTAGTCTAAGTTCGATGCCTCCACCAGACATTTAGGCTTCATGTCATTAAGAGGCACTAATGGCAGCCTGCAGGCATCCTCCACTCAAACCTCTTTCATATCCTACCTTGATGCTGCTGTGAATGAAGGCTCCACACTTGTGCCTGTCTTTGTCAGCATTTTCACGATAAAAAGTTTTGTCTAGTTCAATTCTAGACCGTTTTGTCTCAAGTCTGAAAAAAAAAAAATCAAAACAAAAGGTATTTTCAGATATTAAAATAACATTTTTTTCTACAGCTGAGGCAGCTTCTGGCCATCTCTGCTTCCTGCCATGCCACAGAGATGTCCCATCCTCTGATCCACCAGGCAGAGGACACCTCTGGTGCCACCAGGCACCTACCCCAAAGACAAACCACAACCATGAGAGTGCACCAAAGCCATGATCCTCTATTTCAGGTTAGAATTACAGATTTAACTCTTTCCCATAATTTACCATACTTGATTCTTCAACATCCAATCTTTTGCTTATTTTCAGCATCCCCACATTTTTCATTTTCTTTCCTCATCACATATTCATCGGATGCTGTACAAACAAGTGTAGATTTAAAGTGTCCCCGTAACATTTTACTTATTCTGTGACTTAATAATAAAAAGAGCACTGAATGGAAAGGCTAGAGTTCAATTTCTGGGCTCTATTGCCATTTGCAAGCTGCACTCTCCCACAGCTCCTCGCTTGAAATACAGCCACCCATTCAGCTTTATGCTAGCTCTGGAGCAATAAAATTGCACTCCGCCAGAGGAATTTTAAATCGTTCTGCACCGATGCAGAGATCTTTAAAAAACAAATTTAAAAATGTAAAAAGTGAGGGTCAGCGTGAAACTGTAGGGATTTTATCAAGTGGGTCTGCAAATTCTCCATCTTTATAAAGAAAATTTTCATTTGCTTTCAGAAGTGAAAAGGGACATTTTTTTGGACAAAGGCTTTTATTTAATTTGCCAAAAGGTCCTCAAAATATAAAACATGGTGAACGAGAATTTAAAAAAAAAAAAAAAAAAATCTACTTTAAGTGGAAATCTCCATCATATCGATGAGTTTCACAGTTTAGACTACAGGAGCCTACAACCCAGACTCTGTTCCCGCGGCAGGGTCTGTGTGGGATGGCTGGGCAGCTCTGGAAAGCAGGATCTGACGGGAAGCAGGATGCGACCCTCTACTCCACACCGAGGGGAACAACATCAGGTCTGTGCATCTCGCTGGGCGGAGGAGGTTTCCTATTTGACTAGTGTCGCAGTGCAATGAGCGGGGCACGGAGGGGGCACCTCCCGTGTCCCGTTGCACGTGGCTTGGCACTTCTCCGCCAGGTGCCTGGTTTTCTCTGTGTTTTCTTTGTCTGCCTGGGATTGAGACTCCCTGGAGGAGAGCCCGCTTCTGCGCAGTGCAAAGCACTGCAGAGGCCTGGCTGCACCTGGGTTTCTAGGAGCAAAATTAAGCAATTACAAATTGTTACTCTCATTTTTTTGGCAATTTCATGCCAAAGTTCTGTTTTTCTTCAAAGCTAAAGGTCAATGATTAATCCAAAACTTCTATTTTCCCCAAAATTATGGGCTGGGGAATAATGCGGAGGCAGTGAGCCCAATTCCGCCCTCTGTTATACCTTTGTAAACCTGAAATAGCTCAATCCGTTTGCACCAAGTCTCTGCCTTCTGATTTCTTCTGGCCTTTTCCAGGGCTGTTACAGGGGCCATGGCTCCAGCACTTGGTTTTCTGTGGACCTCAGGTCCTCCCGAGGACTCGTGCATGCATTGCCCTCCCACTTGGACCAGATGAACTGGACACCAGCACTCGCAGGTTAAGGATACAGATTATCGTGGAAGCATCTCCTCTGGGATTCAAAGTTACCTGAAGCCCTTTCAAAGGGACTGATGATGTATCAGATGATGCGCTGACTTAAATCTCCCTGGGTGAAGGCGTTGTGGACACAGCTACCTGTGAGAGACTGCATACGTTTTAGCAGAGTACAGATTTTACAATCCATTATGGTCATGGTTGTGTTTTTATTATTAATGTGTCTTGAAAAATAAGATGTTTAGCTAAGCTTACTAATTCCTTGAAACTCAAATCATTTAAGCTGTCTAACCTTGTTCAGGATAATTATTTCTATCCATTATCCATCATGCTAAAAAATGACAGCTCTGGGACAAGGAGGCTTTTCAAGCAAATGTTTTAAGACAGTGTTTTAGGTTGCAGGCACTGGCAAATGTTAATTAAATTAGATAAACAATGACTCAGAGTAGCTGTGCTATACTGGAAAGAAAGATGGGAGGTAATGGGGGAAGGAATTTGGCAGCTCAAAGGTCGAAGCAGCTTTTTTGGAACCGAGAATCTGTCCCTTGAGCAAGCACCTTGCCTGAATTCAACAGGATGAAAAGAACTGGTGCCCTTTTACTTTTACACCTCCAGACAGCATTTGCGTGGGTTTGCTGAGTGCTTTTCTGCCAAGGCATGTGGTGCGCGCTACCTGTCCAAGGCGTCCTCCAAGTCCATCCGCCAGCCTTGGCCACGCCACCACAGGGGGACCATTGTCCTCTGTCAGCATCCCATTCCTTGTTAGGGCCAGTCCTGAAACTGCCGATCCAGGCTGAAGGTTGAACCGTCCCATTTGGTGGAAGTACAAGAGCAAGGCTCCAAAAGTGACCTCCAGGTCTGGAAACGCATCTTCTGATAATTCCTGTGCCATAGCTATCCTTAATCTGTATAACAATACAGATTAATATTACTTCTTAATACTTAATACAACAGTTTTTATCATCTTGTGCAACTGCTTCTACAGTGTGCAATAACATTTTGAAGATCAAAGCACTGAGAAGAAGGTTTCCTACTGAGGACTTGTTGCACTAAAGATCCCAAGTCAAACACCTGGTTTGGAGTCTTCCACCTACCCAAAGAGAAGAGGCTGAAGATGAGATCCTCATTTTTGCTGTGAAAACGAGTGACTTGCCAATGCGAAGGGCTTCCCAGGCTGACTCTCTCTCAGGTCCTGCAGGGTGGTGGCGCTCTCCCTTAGGAGGAGTTTTGCAGAGAGTTTCTTTTGCTGCTGCACCTATGGAGTTTGTATAGGGAGACAAGACTCCATGAGCAGCAGGGGTGCACCTGTATAGAAGTGGGATGAAGGGAAGAGAGAAGAAAGTCACGCAGCACTCAAAACACAGAATCACAGAATGATATGGGGTTGGAAGGGACCTCTGGAGATCATCTAGTCCAACCCCCCTGCCAGAGCAGGGGCACCCAGAGCAGGTTGCACAGGAACATGCCCAGGCAGGTTTTGAATGTCTCCAGAGACAGAGACTCCACCACCTCTCTGGGCAGCCTGTTCCAGTGTTCTGCCACCCTCACAGGAAAGAAGTTCCTCCTCATGTTTATATGGAACTTCTTATGTTCAATTTTGTGCCCATTACCTCTTGTCCCGTCACTGGGCACCACTAGAAAAAAGACAGGCCCCATCCTCTTGACACCCACCCTTTAAGTATTTATAGGCGTTGATCAGATGCCCCCTCAGTCTTCTCTTCTTTAACTGAAACAACTTAAATTGTGTTAAAGGCCACCTAGGGAAGTTTATAAACTTTATTTTTTTACATCTTTTAGCTCTCGACAGAGACTCTTACATTTGTTTCAGAGGTCCGAGGGTCCCTTACTGCTGCCTTTTGTCCCTAGGGGTAGCAGGAGCCGATGGACTCTCCACTCTGCTTGGCTCAATAATCATCACCTACCTGTGATGGTAGGCATGTCTGGTGACTACAGGGAATAACCAACACCACCTCTTGCAGTGGATGGGGAGCAAAGGCTTCAGGAGTGAGTAACAAGCCTTTGGTGAGCAAGCCAGCCAGCTACAGGTCTCCTGAATGAAACCCAGAAACTGCTCAACTATTCTAATTCCTGCACATCTCAGGTCGTGTTCCTTCAAGCATTCAGCTGACTCGCATTTATTTCTGGAAACAACGGTACTGCAGTCCCTCGCAGTGCACGGTCCCTGATGGAGGACCCTTGGGTGGTGCCCTCACCCTCAGCATCCCTGTGATTCAGCCAAGTGCTGGGTTTTATACTATGGAGATACTGATCTGTCCAAACTTTCTTCACCTGCTCTGATCATTTCAGCTCCTTGGGGACACACACCTCCATGCCACTGTCCAACTAATTAGTTGCTTCACTGGCTGCATTCTGCAATTCTTCAGTGATGGGTCCCCATCTGACATCTTATGACAACTGATTAGTAAAGTAGGCCACGAGTTTAAGAAATATGTAATTTGGGCACCAGTTACTATTAACTGTTTGCGTGCTCTTTTTTGTTTGGTTGTTTGTTTTAAAGAAATTGTTACCCTTCACTGTAAATACCAAAGGATGAGAAAAAGTTTGTGAACTGGCAATTTTACAAAACAAGATGCAGTAAATCTTAAGATCCCTTCAATAACAAGTCCTGAAGAGGCAATAAAGGAATATACGTCCTTACCGCAACGCTATATATTACAGAAGCCTAGATACAAAGACAACATCCAAAATTGCTAGTCTGTCCCATAGTCTTGGGCAAGAATCATACGCAAGCAAATTTATTAATTAGAATTAAGTCAAAACAACCTGTATTCACCCCAGGTTCCCCCTGCCAACAGAGCAGAAAATAAACAATAAATAAAACTTGAAGGTTTAAACACGATGAATACTCCTCTCCAGGTTAAAAGGATGTCAGCAAGCTACAGCACCACAGCAGTTAAATGTCGTTGAAGATTTGACTGCTTTTGGTCTGGGATTTGCTCTCGCTTGAGAGCTGGTCAAACCAATCTTTCCAAAACACTGACTTCTGAACTTTTGCCAGAGGTGCCTCTCTCCGGTGACCAGGCAGGCGACATGTTAAACCTGTCAGTTCAGAATAAGCAGAAAAGTGTGCACCCGCTGCGGGGAGGGCTTTTAAAGGCACAGGGTTTCCTTCGGTGGGTGAGATGGAGGGCTTGCACATGTACCAGGAAGCTTATGAGCATTTGGGGAGAGTGGTGGGACCCCATTGCCAGTAGGCTGGTACACATCCCACTGGGGTGGAGAGAGCTGCCCCAGTTTTAAAATCTGTCCTTTCTAAAAGACAGAGCTCTGTTCTCGCAGGATGATGCACGATCTGGTTTCAGGGAAGTTTGAAAGATAAAGGGAGAAAAATAATAAAAACTAAATTGCTACCAGAAGGAAATGAGAGACAAAACCTTACAGATTTTGTGTTCATACACAGACCACCCCCTGGCTAAGGGTCTCAGGTAATTTCTGACCTAAACCACTCTTGACTGCATGTTCAGCCTTCCTTATAATTTTTATGGCAATGGAAGCACTGGCAATACAGGTTGCGATCCCATTACTGCAGTGGCCAGCCCAGGAGACAAGCAGTCAACAGGAGCCACCAACCATCCTGATTTTAGCCCCATGGTTGGGAGGAAGAGCCACAAAGAACTGGTGCTCCTCGTGAACCAAACAGTCCTGGTGTAATACAGCAAAGGAGTGTTTCTTTGTCCTTCGAAACAGACAACAGTACAAGCGCCTCTAAGGAAGTCCCCTCTACATACATCAGTAAACTAATGTCCACCATGAACCTCTGATGTCTGATCTGTGACCTATGGTCTAGCCTAACATGAACTGGACTCACACCAGACCCAGAGCTGAAACAGCTCTGTTGCCGCCAACCCAAGGCCCCTTCCCATCAATGGAGAGGAAGACAATCCACTCTCATCTTTCCGTCCTTCTCTCTGTATTTTTACGCCACCACTTGCATTGGGCACTGCCATCTCACCTGCAAGAGGCAACATGAGTCCAGAGCAAAGCCTGAGCCTGTATCTTTACCCTTGGGTATCAAACCAGCCAAGACATATCTCCAGCTCTTTCAATATTTATATACAACCGAGGGCAAGTAGTCTCAGTGCTGGCAAGGCACAGAAAACAAACATCTCTATTTTTCACCATATGCAATCATGCCAATACCGGGATGAGATCTCAATGCTGAGTCAAAATAAACTGAGAGATACACAGCAGGTAGGTGAAGTTGAACCTAAGTGAGACAGGAGATGTCAGTAGGCAGAGGAGAGAATTTGGAAGAGTTTGCAGTTAAAGCACACATTCACAATTGAGATCCTATTTAAAAAAAATAGGAGAAGAATCCACAAGTACATTCATCTCTCTCATAGCAGCAATTATCACTTCCAACCATCCCCAGTTGGCTGGGAGACTGCATCCCATCCTGGCAGATACTGACCTGGCCTTAGTTTTTCACACCTTGGTCACTTGGCTATATTACAGCAAACCGATATACCTGGGCATGAAGCCTGCAACACTTAGGAAACTCCAAATAGTACAAAATGTTACAGAAAACCTCTTCAGTGACACTTATTGCCCCAAATACATCACATCTCTCCTCAACTGTCTACAATGGCATCACAATTTTAATTTGGAGACGTGTTCAAATTTTTGACCCTTTTCTTTCTGATGCTCCTTGGCCTGAGGCTAGGACATCTGAAAAACTGTATGAAACTACTGCATAAGAACCATGGCCAAGAAACACACTTCGGCGCTGTAGAAGTCTTTCCAACAGGAGTAAACCTTATCTGTGTGGGAGACAGAACTTTTGCATGAGCATAGTATGAACTTGCTTAATCATAGATGATTGTGTGTACTGTAAACAGGAGTCATCCCCCTCTCTCAGCCAGGAGCGCTTGTAATTGCTTGATTAATATGTCATATAAAAATAAATAAATCAGAAAAGCTCTGGAGGAAGCCACTGAGCTTTCCTCCAGCGTGAATTCAGTTGCAGGTATTCCTCTTCTTGGCGTTCATGGCTCATGCAGACCCTCCCCTCACTCGAAACAGACGCAAGTAAGCAAATAAAAGAGTTGCAAGCTGACCGCACAGTCAGCAGGATGCACTCAAAGGGTGTTCCCGAACGACCTGTTTTCAGCATCTCCCGTTTGTAACCAGAGTTTACTGCAAGTCGATGTTTAGGTTTTTCCAGATGAATAACAACCAGACCGCTATGTTTGTTCAAACACACTCATCTTTCAAAATTCAGATCTCCCTCCTCCCAGGTTTGAGGGTTTCGAGCAAAGATCAGACAATCCTGTGTGTAATGTCAGGAAAACTATAGATACTGGTGAGCTGTAGGTGAATCATAATAAAACTTTTGAGTTTACACTTGAGTTCTTTTGTTTGTCTGAGTAATACCAGTAAAAAAGAGAAGCCTTCATCTTAGATTTCCAATACCTGCCTGATGAAAAGAGCAGGTGAATACTTTTTTCTAATATGTTTGGCAGACTCATAAAGAGGACTCCCTCAGAGATACTCTGAAGTGAAATTTTTCAAAGAAATTTGGTTTTGTGTGCTATAAATGTGTGTTTGGTCAGAGTTTTGGCAAACAACTCAAGCTAGTTTTTGTCCTATGGAAGCCTTTTACGTCATGCCCTAGAAATAACAACAGCTGTTAATTATTTATCAGCTGATGAACATTGGCCTGTTAATTGCAAAACATTATAAAATAGATTAGGCAGCAAAGCTCGGTATGTATGCAAGCAGGGTTTTTTTGCTCGGTTTTGTATGTGACTTGATTAAATAAGCAATTTTCAATCTCTGCTTAGTTTACAGGGACTACCTTCACCAGTGGTTTGATCTCAGGAACTCTAATGGGCCCACAATCTTTAGATAAGTTTATCTAAAAGTTTTATCGAAGTTTTACTAAAAATTGGAGGATTTTTCAGACCTTGAGCTTTTTCTGCCTCTATCACACTCTGACCTGTCATGAAGATGAGCTCTCTAGTATCTCCAGTGTGTCATGTTTTGAATGAAAGTGATTAGAGCTCCCTTGGAAGGGGAAGCGCTAATGAGCAAGGAGAAGGCCACAAGATTCAAGAGATTGCTCTCCCCGACCTTCTTCCCACTAAGTCTTAGTCTTTACATGATATTCTTGTCATTCAATACTATTTGGTGGTGCATCAGAAGACCACTGTAGGCAGTTAGTGACTCATCTGCATTACAGGTCCTTCTGGCTCCTTTCTTGGTCTCTTGACAAGAAAGCCATGATTGACTCAGTACCAATGAAATAAAAGTTTCCAATTTTCCTAGCACCTCCCTTGTGCCAGTGGAGTATTTTCATCCTATTAAATTAGCCCCAACGTACAGCAGTCTCTTTCACATACAAATGGCTATAACAGGGTGAGGAGAAAATACTTACAAAAGGTTTTTTGAAGGGCTGTGCAGGGCTACCTGGTGAAGGACCTCTGAGCAGGATTCCCGTGCCATGCTCCACCATGCAGACATTTTGATACGTGTGAGCATGGGTGGCCTGTTATCAGCATTGAAATGATCTGCTCCCGTTGTCCATGTTTCTCTGCTTGCCCGTTATCCATCACGTTGGCCTCATTTTCTTGTCGGCCTTCTAACGTCATCCATTTGGTAGCTGACGAGGAGAATCTTGCTGTTACACTCTGATGTCTGATGCACGGTCTCCTTCGCTTTTTAAGAAGAAAGGTGATTTTTCATGGCAAACTCAGACATCCCAAAAGGCTGGCGCTCATTGACTGAGACACAGTAAGGTGGATCTTAAACCAGTGCACATTTGAGTAGATTGATTGAATTAAATGGAGCCTTGCTGATTCACGCCAGCTGAGAAGAGCACCAGAGGAAAGGATTTGAGAGGATTTTGTCCCAAATGCAAAACCCTTTCAAGTTTGGTTCACAGACCTGCAAAGCAGAGAACAGACTGGCAGTATGTGCATGCAGATCCAAAACAGTCCCAAAGGTGGTGGGACACTTCCATCAGGATTTCATCTTATTTGCTGGACTCATTGTGCCAGTTACAAATCACTGCATATTCCCAGCAGTCAAACAGCTGGAAAGGGCATGAGACCGCGGGGTCTGACCGGCTTCCAGCAGTTCCTACCTGCAGCACTCGCTGGAGTAGCTTCTTACACTTCCATTGCATTTTGGCACTGCAACACTTTGGGTCAGCAAACTCCAAAAGAAAACTTTTCAGCAAGTCATACCAAGACACACCCATCCCCAAAGGAAGCCAGAAAAACCCCAAACAGATGCATGCAACCTTGGTTTTAAGAAACAGGGAAGGGTGAGAACTGTGTGCTTGTCGCTTTTTACTCTAAATAGCACCAGGAAGTCCTACAGTCCCTGAATTAAAAAGGAAATAAACTTTCAGTGCAGGTTGTGGGACCGACAGTTTATACACTAAAGCAACATGCACATTTAACAACTGGAAAATGAGACAGCCCCGCACTGCACAGCCAGCCACACAGAAAATAAACAAAACCCTTGGAGCACTCCTCCTGGAAGGTTTCGGCTCTAATTCAGACCAACGTTTGAGCATACGATGAAGGTGTGACTGCAGGGAGGCTGATGGTCCTCCAGCTGGGACCCAAGGGCTGGGTGAGAGGGGCCAAGCCCAGCCCTCTCGCCACGAAGCCAAGGTCAGCCTTGCCTGAACGAAGGTTGCTGGAAGGGGGCCATAATTTGCAAAATCACTTAAATGGTTAAATGGGCTACACATGTGGCATAGTGCTCCTGGAGTGACGAATTTAGAGTGCTGTATTCTGCTTAAATAATAAATGTTGAATTTTTTTCTTTTTTTTTTTTCTTTTCTTTACAGGGCTTGTACAGCCTGTAAAGTGTCTTCAAGTATAGAAAATCCCCAATTGCTCTAAATCTACAATCACCCTGACCACTGGGGCTTTGGTCATCTAAACCAGAGCAGAACTGGGGCAAAAATGAAAAAAAAAATGAAAGCGTATTTATAAAAATATCCACCATGTGAGATACCCCTAAACTCCTTCCTAAGACCATCTGATCTAAGAGGGGCTTGAACTCCGGTTTTCACAGGTATTGCTTAGATCTCTGAATGCTCCTCATGTTCTTAATCACGTCTGCTCCAGAGATGAGGCTATGAATAATTAACTATGCCTCCAACGTTACAGTCATAGATTATGGTGGTGGTGACTTGTGGACTGCCATGCGCAGCATAAACCATTTAGGAAACTCTGTTATCCACTTTCCCTTTATATTTGTCTTGCAATCACTTACCGCTTAAAAGGGTAAATCTTTCATAGCTTTAATTAAAGCATTTAAAATAATTTACACTGAAATTGTATGTGCTTGGGTCTGTCAAAATTGATGCTTTAATAACATGTCATCCCTTTTTTCGATTGCCCTGAAATCTGTTAAAATTACCACTAATCTAATTGGGAACAAAGTTGTCAAATGCATGCAGCTCTGACAGTTTGTCTTTCTGCAAACTGCCGACAGATTGCAAGTTACGCATGTGTTGAGCAGATGGGTAAGTTAAAAGGAACACAAAAAAAAGCAATTTATTAAATCACCTGGAACCAGCAGCTCCATTCCAAAAATAGTGAGAATGAAATATAGCAAGAGCTAGGAGAGTTGGCACTGGAATATGCCAGAAGGTACCAGTTACAAAACAAGATAAACATTTTGAGAAGCCTCAGCTGTGTTGCAGAATAATGAGGCGTTATTTAACCCGATATAGATTACCAGCAGAAATTAATTTAGGGTGCAGGGTTTTGTGAGAGTGTGCGAGTGTGTGTGTGTGTGAGTGTGTTGGGTTTTTTTTTTAAGGATTTTTTTTTTTAATCCCTATGTTTTAACTCCTTCATGCCTGAAAAATAAGTCCCCCCATCTCTCTCCCTCAACCCCAGGCCTTCCCTGCAGAGCTGCTGGACACACTCTATGTCCCTGTGGTGGAGGCAGGCAGCAGGTACCCTCTCCTTCAGCTTCCTAACTCCCTTTCATGGGCATCTCCCTCATATTTGAGAGAGGACAATGCTGCAGGTTCCTTAGACACAACTTGGTCACTGATGTTCTTGGGCTAGGCAGTCCCATAACTGTCTGTAAATACTTCCTTTTGGAAAGAAATATGAAGAGGAGGGAGGCAGAGGTGGCACCCTGCAGGGACAACTGGCCCATCTGCTCCAGTTATGCAATCCCCTCCTTGGACCTCCAGCTCTCTCCCTATCAGCCCCTCTGCCGCTCCTCTGCTCCCTGCCCGTCCTCCACGTCCCCCATCTCTCTGTCCCCCACAAGCAGCAGGAAACAGAGACAAGCTCTGCAGCCATCGCATGGGTCCAATCCTCCCCACACATGTCCATCTGCCCCGGGGACACGTACTTGGCTGTGTTCATACAGTGCTTAGGAAAAAACAGGCTTCATTCTTGGTTGCTCTGTAAGCACTACTCTGTTCAGCAGCATATATTATTAAAGAGCAAGACCAAGATTAAAAACCAGTGCAGAAGCACTAAATAAGCATGATTCACCCACCGAGGCCTCCACGGAGGACACCAGGATGAAGATGCTCGTGTGTTTCCCCTGGTTCAGTGCTCAGAGGGACGAAGGCACGAGGCTTCACCAGATCACACTCATTTTTGGAGGAAGCCCTGAAGTGCCTGCTCTTGCCAACAGTTAGGGGTGTTGTGGGCATGTGGACCCATGTGGGACTGCTGTGCCTTGTGGCCCTCTGATCTCATGCATAACTTTGCCAAAAGACCTGTACCAAATCCTGCCCACAGCAGCCAGGTGGCCAAAAGAGAGGGGGTACAAACTCATCCTGAGACACCACATCACCTTGAATCAACGAGAGGAGATCGTTGAGATCACAAAAAAAGAGAGGAGAACCCACAACCACAAAGTACACTAGGAAAGAGACCCTCTCAGCAACTTTATGAACTAACTTTATGAGCCACACTTTAAATGGCTATGGCATCATTTCAGCAAATGGAGATACACTGATTTAAACCAGCTGACAATCTTTGGCCCATAACACAAGGTAATAGGTACCCCTTCCCAGCGAGCAGGGAGCTGGTGCCATTCCATACATGTGTTCAGGGAGGAGAAAAGGTCATAAAAAGAATTGCAAATGAGAGGTCACAAGCAGAATTGTTTCTCCCTTCCTTTCTTTTTATTTTTTATTATTTTTCTTTTGACTGAGGAATAAGCATTTTGACCCCTTCTTTCCCATAGAAAACTTGAAGAGGAAAGCCTGTCTAATTTTCCACAGTTTAAAGATGTCTTTACATACTGGCATAAAGATGGATGAGCCACTCTCCTGCAAAAGTGATGGCATTCCTTGTGTAAAATTTAGATTTATAAGTTTCGACGAACAAGAAAGATGAAAATCTAGCCCTAGGTAACATCACTGCACTCAGTGTGCCATCAGGCAAAGTATGATCCTTAATGCAAGATTAAAAAGATCTAACATAAACCAGCTAAGAAGCAGGGTGGGCCTGATTGTGAAATTGTCTCCAAGTAGTTTAAATTGTGACTAACCCTATGAAAGCCAACGGGAAAAAATAAAAATCAAAGCAGAGTGAAAACATTTCAAGTATTTCAAGCGAGGCTGGGTCAGCCCCTGCGTTCCTGAGCTCCCGTGCAGAGCAGGGATGGAGGCAGAAGGTGCTATTAAACAACATTTATGCCTCCACATCCAAAAGCCAGAGCTTTTCTGATCCCTGCTTGGCTGCCTCCCCGTAGCCGGACTGTAGCAACCAAGGCAGGGAAACCACATCTCTCCTCTCTGCCTTGTCCCAGGGTCCTTCCCCAAAGCTCCTTCCCTCTCCTGTGCCCCCCTCCTTGCACGGCGTGGGGGGGCCACAGATGCTGGCCCACAATTTTTCCTTTCACCGCAATTTAAATGGCCGTTTCCCACCCCCCTCCATATCCAAGAGGGTCATCATTTAGAGTCCGTGATTTATTTAATGGTGGTTTTAACCCCACTTAGAAATAGGCTGCTTTCATGATTTATTGATTCCTTCTTCCCCTTGTTAATTTGACTCATTTCTTAGGAAATTATTCATAGTTAATCATGGTAAGAATAAAATTAGTTATAGTGCCCACTTTGCTGCAAAGGGAGCGTAAATAACTTTTAAAGCAAATCTGAAAGAAAAACATGTTAAAGCGAAAAAAAAAAAAAAAAAAGAGAAAAAGAAAAAAGCAAAAAGCAAAAGCCGGAAGAATATATATATAAAATGAAGATAATCAGAAGGGGGCAGTAAATTAAGCCTCTCCACTGTTACTGGTTAGAGGAAGACACAAATTTACATTCCACGGGAGCACGGCTTTTACAGCAGGCTCTCCTCAATTGAATTTGCCATATCTTCTGGGAAATGCACCATTTGGAAGATAAAATCTCCCACCACTCCACCACCACCGCCACCATTCAGAAGATTAAAAAACCCCGCCAACTCTGTTGTGTGCCTTTTGTGCCCACTAGAGGAATGTAAAACCATTATATTTAAGTATCATAATGGCCAACATATGCTTTTTCTTAGAAATGACACCACCATCTGGATTAAGTTCTCCTGATCATTTCAGACAATGTTACGATTATTATTTTTTTTTCCCCTTCAGGAGAACGAACTGCCCAGAAAGCAACAACAGCCACAGATGGGGAATTTTTCCTTTTCCTTTTCCACCACCGGCAACCTTGAGAAACGTGGTAAACTCTTTATGCGTACCTAAATCATTTGATTTCATTTGCTAATTGATGATGAAAGCCTACCTGGGTACACCCCAGTATCAAACCTGCGAGACGCCTATTGCCTTTGGCCGTACAACTTCACTATTGCAGTTAATAAAGTATGTAATTGCCGTAATGATAAAATTACATTGTGTTACAGTTTGCAGCAGTCTCTTCCCCACAACCATATTGGTCGTTAAATATTGTACCGACTGGTACGGGGAGAAAGAAGCTTAACCCTTCACTGGCTGAGGGCTTTTCGGCACGTTGGTGTGCAAAGGGGAGGTCTTCTCACCTGAGTGACTCCTTACCGGCCCCATGGCTATTGTCGTGGACGTGGGAGACCTTCTGGGCCACCACATCCAACTGGCGGTAACTGGAAATGGGCACGCCGGGATAATTGATGTGCTCAATCTGACCATGCACAGGTGGCAGGGAGACGGCGTACAGCAGCTTCTCGGGTTTGCTAGTGCCATCTGTTGCCACAGGAACATCTGTCGTCAAGGTCACCCTGTCACCCTCTGTTAAAGTTACAGGTTTGGCGAGTAGAACAATGTCACCTAAAAAAATGAAATGAGTAGAAACGGGAAACCAACGGGAGAGAAATTAAAAAAGGGAAAATTCCTTACTACATCCCAGACCAGAAGGAGAGAATAGGATATAAGTCAGCCCTTCAGTTCAGGGGAAGGAGAAGAATTTTGTCGAAATAGCTTGGGAGAATATTTTTGCTTGAGGTTTTAGAGGCAGACAGGGCATTTACAACAGAAAAAGCTGCAGAGCTTTCTCGTTTGTTTTCTAATATGCCCCATGGTGAGTCTCACTTCAAGGCCGATGCTAAGTGGAATCCCAACATTTTTACCTCATTTCAGCCCGGGTTAGTTTATAGAGGAGCATATGTATTTATCTCTCTGTATGATTTGTCCAAAATATTGAAGCCAGCTTTGATTGTCTGTTTGGGGAGAGCGCATGACCCAGTTGTTTAGAAAGAACAACTATGTTAATAGATCCAAACGAGCCAATGGACAGAATGTGTTAATGAACTAAGCATTAAGCGCAAATGCTGTGTTTTAAGCCGATAGTGATGCTGTAACCTCAGCAACAGAGGTTCTGGCTCCATTAGATTTATTTATGAAGAGCTCCACTGTATCGCCCAAGGGCCAGGGCAATTTTCACATTTACAAAGGAGTAGCCCCAGAAAACTGAGGCTGCTGGAAAACACTGGTCTTCTCAGCAGAGGAGTCACAATGATTTACCTAGTCATATCCACTTCAGCCTTTTCTATCATAATCCTCCTTGTTTTTAAAGACATATCTCAATCAGGGTGGCAGCACAACGGTTGACCTGCCAAAGGCAGAAGCAGAGACAGGTTTTTATCTGAGGATGTTGCGAAAGCAAGAGAATAATGTCAGTCAGCTTCCGCTGCTGTCAGTCAAACTGCTGATGACAATATACAATAGTGGCATTTCTAGCTTGGACTCCGCAGGAGCTTTTTTTTTCAGTTTCTTGCCGCCTTATTATGTTGCCAACTGACTTTCAAAAACAACAGGTTCCTATTAAATGGAGAAGGCTGCCAGCAACATCTGAGAATAGCGGTTGTCAGGGCTTGGGGGTTTTAAAAATTTATTTCCACAACAAAATCTGCACCAGTTTCCATGCTTTCCACCCCATTTGATGGCTCACCTTTGGCATTAACTCTTTTAACACCACTTCTCCACTACAGCTAGCGTGGGATATGACAACTGAATGAGACTTGATGCATTCAAGTAGTGACTATTATCTCAGGAAATTAGTCTAAGGATATCGTAGTCATTCAAAATATAAATGCAATTAGTTAGTTTGCCTTCACATAGCAAAAATTTTAGTTATGTTTCAGAAAAATCATGAAAATGGAAAATAACCAGCCCCTTCCCTAGTGCAATAAACATTAACAGAACTCGCCTGTCTTGGAGCATTTGGCATCGTGATTTGGCCATTATTTGTGCTGTGTTGGAGAAGAAATTGGGTGCTTCTTACTTTTCGGTTGCGTCTTTGAAGGAGATTAAATTTGTATGAGAACTCACTGACCAGGGACTCCTTCTCAGACTGTTTCCAAAAGTGATCTGAGACCAAGGAGGAGCGCAGAGCAGGGAGGACCTAGAAAGGCAAAGGATGGGACAACACTGTAGGAAGCAGCCAGGGATGCAGGACATCAACCTGCTGGGCACTTCGCTCAGGGGTTACAGAAGTCCACAGTCAAGCCCGGGCTGAGTAGGTAGATGCAGTGCTCATGTTGACTCATTTTCTTCACAAGAAATCCAAACTAATACGGTAAAATAAGGAGGCAACAGCGAAACAGGGAAGTGGAGTTAACCCAGCTTCATTTTTGCCCATGTGGAAAAAAGGGCCAGGTTTCCCATAGCAGCTTGGAAGGCTTTTGATACTCCCATTTTTTAGATGCTCAGCAGGGGGCAGTGGTGGTCACCAGCTTTTAGAAAAGCTTTCTGTTCCTGTCTGCCACTGTGCTGCGCTACCCCATTAATGACACCTGTAATCAGGGACTGCCCACTTGAAAACACCAAGAGCCTTTCAAGAATCAGAGCCCAACCTTTGCTAACTCCATCAGGTTTGCTCCAGAGAGACACAATGATGGGAAATTGTCCCAAAACCCATGACATGGAGAAGACCCTCCTGATTACTCCTTGAGCAGCAGGTTACTCACTCCCATTGCTTAACACTGGGGGGAAAATTGGGCTCCTTACATCCCTAATTATGAGCCCAAGGATGAAGCTTTCAAGCCCATACTTAAGCCACACTGATTTGAGAATACTGCTGAACTGGGATGTCAGCCATTGACCAGTACAGTTTGGTTACCACAAAGCAGGTATTGTTTAAAATAACTTACCTAAAAAGTCTCCAGGTTTATAGCAATAATCAAAAGAATAAATAAATATACATCTGGTCCTCTGGGTAGCCCGATTCACTACTTTTCGTATTTGTTTCTTTTTTTCAGCCTGATACCCATCATGGTCAGGGTACGCACCGCCAAGCGTATGCGACGTACGACAAGACGACACGTACATCTGAAGTTGTTCATCTAGCAGCAACATTTGGCCTTAATATGTTCATTTTTTTTTAGATTCTAGGAAAAAAAAACCACAAAAATAACCAACAAACAAAACAAGATGCTTTTCAGATTTACAGGAAAAAAACGACTCCAACTGCTAGGATGGGTGAAACCCCGCGACCGGCTGCACCTCGGCAGCTCGAGCGGTCGCCAGCATCCCCCGCGTGCTCCTCGGGGCCGTGCCGGCTCCCTGCCCGGGGAGGCAGGCGAAGCCACTCGGATTCCTGGATTCACTCGCTTGAATGTCGTGGGCTTGAAAGTTTGACTTGAAATATAACATTAGTGGGTTTGTGGTAAAAGCAGCAGAGAGGATAGGATGACAGGCGGGGCAGAGGGGACTGATTGAAAGCAGGTGTGGAGGAGGAAGATGGGAGGAGGAGAAAGGGGAAAACATGACTGAGTAAGTAAATTCAATGTTATTATACATATTGAAAAAGAGCACCCATATATAGAGCGCCCACCTGTGCTCACTGCTTTTTAATGTTGGTTTTTTTTAAATATACAACAAGAGATAGGCTTTAAAATTGAGCTACTGAAACTAGGTACAGCATGGAGTATGGGACAGATGTTCTCCACAGTGTTTCACTCACCACTGGGAGGTACTGGGGTCTTACGGGAAGGCTGGTAGAAGACAGGATGGAGGTGCGAGAGCCCATGTAGCTTCAAGGTGGGCTGAGCCTTCTGGCTACAGGGGGGATTTTGCATTTATATCTGTATAGACACATGCAGAGAGAATAGAGAGAATCAAATATACTGGAGATCAATGTTCCACCTAATTTGGCCTCTTGAGGATCCTCATCATGTTCATTTGACTCCTGCACAGAGTACAGCCTTCTTCCCTTAACTGGTAAAATATGTCCTCCAGCAAAAAAGCATTACCTCTTGTAAAGGGAAGGAAATGCCCAGGAAGGTAAATTAAAAATTACAGGACATTATTGACCATATGATGCTGGTGGAGGCTGGTAAACTGTTCCCACCCTCCCTCCATCCACACACCTTCACACCACCCCTATTCCATACAGCTTCGCCTAGTTTTTCAGTACATTTTTACTTGATTGTACATATTATTGTCTCATTAACTGCAAAGCTTTCCAGGGCACTGAAAAGGATAGAGCATTAAAATACACTGAAAAGTCCTGGAGCTCAATTAACACACACCAGGGGGTTCAAAGGGAGGGGAATAGGGGGGGGTTCAGCTCCAATTATAAAAGGCAAACTTATCTTCCTTTTTTTTTTTTGGTAATATCAGCTAATTAGACTTTGACAACCAATTAGCAGATTTTTAGCTTTGCTGAGAATCAAGTTAGAGCTGAGAAAGGAGGAGGCAAGTAAACCAAACACGCAAAATGCTCCCCTTGTACCACAAACAGGCTGTCCTTAAAAAAAAAAAAAAAAAAAAAAATATCCATAGGGCCAGATCCTGCTCCGGGATTTAAAGCCCTTTCAGCTGGCTGCCACACCGGTTACTCGCAGGTGTAAATTGAGCGTAGGACTTGGCCTGCAAACTTAAACTCACCATAACTCATGGAAACCTGCGGTGGAGAAGCGCTCTCCAGCCTCCTTGCAAGGTTACATTTTAACTTTTAATATCCTTTTTTTGCCCTTTTTTTTTTTTTTTTTTTCCTACCAACCATGAAGTACCCAGATGATTATTTAGGATTAATGGATTATCGAAAGTGCCAGTTGGCACACTCCTAGTAAAGAGAAAAAAAAAAAAGAGGGGGGGGGGGGGGAAGTGTAACAAATGCAGCTGTTTACTAATAAATAAAGCCTCAGCTGTAACAGAAATAAATTAGATGCATTTAATTGGTCGACTGCAAACCTCCTCTCTTTATTACAATGCTGCTTCTTGTTATTTTATGATGTCAGGGTAGATGGCAGACTGACAGAGTGTTTATGAATCACAGTTTGCAGATGGCACTCCTGGTTTTTCGGCAGTTATGAGCACAAGTAGCATGAGGACTCAATAGAGGGTTTTTGCCAGGGAGGACCCCCTGAGAATTAGCCGCCTTCATTTCTCTGGTGCCAATCTCCCCCTGACAGGAGCACTATTTCACAAAACCTACATTCAATAAATTACACCCGCCTGGCAAGAAGTTGGAAATATTTAACACTCGGAGGACACCAGCGTCTCAATTTGATTTCTATTCATTTCCAGAGGACGCCAGGCACTACTTGGAACAGCCCTCGTTTGTGTGCATGCGCATGTGTTTTCACATCCTCTCCCCACCCCCCCCAGCTAAAAAAAAAAATAAAAAAATAAAAAATATAATGGTCTCTGCAGCCAGGAATATCTTGCCCTGCCTTCAAAATGACTTCAGGTCTCCCGAGGACAGTTTACGGTCTCGTGCCCTGGTCCTCCTGCATTGCCCTGCCTAATGACAGCTTTGTAATCCAGTTGGGAAATAATCTCACATGGCTGCACCCGGAGCTCGTGAGCTGTAAAACTTCTGGATTGAACTCCTTCGCCTGGTCACTTCAGTGAGCTACAGGCGAATGCAATGAGGGATGTGGTCATAATTGTCAACAGATTTGTAAATTTGTGTCATTAGTTATGCGCATAATGGATTTTATTCTAATGAGCTTGTTCATAAGAATGCCAGGAGGACTTGGCCCCTTTGGAGGAAATAAACTACAAACTTTGCCCATGCATTTTAAAACACATCAGTGCCACATAAAGGGGAAAAAAAAATGTTTCCTCTCCTTTCAGTGCACTGCAATTTTCACTTAGGTGAGCCTGATGCAATAAACTACGGCTCCTTTTATTACTGTAAAGTCATTCCCTACCTTTGCTGGGATTTCTCATGGATACATAGACATTTTCAGAAGGGGACGTGTTTTTTCCATCCATTGAGTAAAACTGGAAACTATTGTGACTCTTTGGGGTCAAGATATCAGTGTGGAAATACCAAAGGCAGCCCTGGTCCATATGCTCCCAACTGAAATTTCTTCCAGGACACACCACTGTCGAAGCTGCCACAACCTGAAAACCAGAGCGTGCCCCCCTCCAAATCCAGCTAGAAACCCTGTGGTGCTCAGGGGGTCAGTAAACAGGACCCGGTTCATGTGGAAGAACAATAAAACTACTTATTATTAAATCAGGGTTTTATTATATCTATTACTATTAAATGTATTCTTATTAAATCTAGTTATAGCATTAGATTTGTTCTCCAGAGACAAAGAATGAGGCTTCTAAGCTTGCTCTTTGGGGAAATCTACTCCTGCTTTTCTTAGAAACAACCTGGATATTTTTATTGAACGCATGAGCTGAGCAAAGAAGCAGACAAGCCCATGGAAACCTACTGGCACCTTTGCCAAAATGATGTTCTCCGCGTGCCCAGCGGAGCCCTCTTCCCCTGCTCTCCCTCCTCTCTCTCTCTCTGATCCTGCTTTTCAGCCAACCACATATAAAAATCTTCAGCATGTGCCAAGTACTACAGATGGGTCCATTGTAGCACACCCTAATGTTCATAGCTGACACCCAGGTGTTACAGTTTGTACTTGCTCGCTAGCCAGACGGTGGCTGTAAGCCAAGGGGAAGGCACAAAGCACTCAGATACCATGCTGAAAAGCTATATAAGAGAGACTTTAAGACACAGAAGAGCAGGTAAGAGGCTATGCAAAAGCAAGAGGAGACTGGTCCACCAGCAACCACTTCCCTCTGCTGCCCATCCAGCCTCCCCTCCCGTCCCCATAAAGCTCTGATTTATTATCGGATTACATCCGAGCATCTCTGTTCCCCTGACCTCATCCACAATCAGAGTGGCTCATTTCAAACCTACTGCTGATCTGCAAGTTATTTCAGGCCTGGCTAGCAATAAAGCGACTTATTGAAAAGCCACAGGCAGAGGGAGAACAGGCTGCCCGTTTCTGATGTGCTCATCACACCTGGGCTATGGGCACCACCCGCACGGGGTCCAAGGAGCAGAGCTCCTGAAATCACACCAGCTCACTATCTACATGTATTCAAGTGACCCTGAGAGCATTTAAGAGACCTTCCTTTTTCAGTAGCTGGAAAGGGTTAACACCAGTATCCTATTTTCTCTTCCATTTTCCCCTCCCAGGAGCCTACTCCCCTTCCAGCCTAATTTCCTTCAGTTTAATTAATTTTCAGTAATCACAAGTCTAGACACCACAAGCAGCAGCTTCACACCCCAGGTGACACGGCAACACTCGCAGCGGATGGGCAAAGGGACGCAGCACGGTTTCACGCACCAGCCCCCCGCACCGAGCTAGAGCTGCCCAACGCCTCGCCTGAACCCCTTTTTGGAGAGCAAACAATTTTTTCTTTTTTGGAGAACAAATGCTTTTAAGGATTCAGGTGCAGGGAAGCTTTTCGGCCATCTGGCTGGCGGGGGCTTCCCAGCTGTCTGCAAGCGGGTGCGTTCAGAGCGGCACGTACGAGCGGGGTCCAAGGCTTCGGAGACGTGCCAAACCTGCGGCACATGTGGGGAGCAACTGTGCAGCACCGGCTCCCTCCAGAAAGCCCTGGATCAGCGGCGTGTGGACTATAAAGCCACCCACCATACACATGCTGCGGCCCACGCAGGATTTCTGGAGGGTTGGCAGCCCTTGCTGACATTATCAGAGGTGCTGGTCTCACAGGCACCTGCTACATGGTCCCATACCTTGCTACTCTGGGTAAATCCTGAAGTTCTTATGTCTTCGATACACTTTCAAAAAAGAAAAAAGGCAAAAGCATCTTTGATGGCCCTAAGCAAGTCGCCCCTTACTGACCATTTTAATTTGCCACCGATCCCAAGGTTAAGGAAAATTACGAGGTATCAGGAAGGCACGTCAGAAAATAGTAGTGTTCTCTTGAAAATACATAGAGAAGGATCACTCGAGACATACACAAGGAGAGTAGGACTGCGGTACCCTGAGGAGAACAGGAGCTTGGTGTCACTAGAGCATTGGAGCAACAGAAGTGAGCAGGATGTCACTCATTGCATTAAAAACTGCATCTTCTCCAGCCCAGAGCCACTTATAACCCACAGGGCTGAAGCACCTTCTAGGGCTGCCATCATATCTGTTGGTTTTTTGGATATGCGCTTCCATGCATTAATATTGATTATTTCAAATCCCAACGCTAGCTGTCGCTGATGGCTCTTGCGCTATTCCCTGCTCATCAGCACTGATGAGCTCCCAAAAAGCTCACTGGTGGTCGAGGGACTTGCACATATTTGGGATGATTATCCCACAGCACACGAGAATTGATTGAGGATCCAAAGAGAGAGCTAACAGCCACCAGCTCTAGTAGCTGCTGCTTACACAGGGGCTCCAGACCAATTTTCACCCCTATAAAAAGCACACATTCTAAAACACATAAAATTGGACCAACTGATAGCCAGCCAACTTTTGGTATAATCTCTCTTTCAGTCTAACTCCCGTACAGAAAGAAAAAGAATACTAATGAAGGCACTTGACAGAAAGGACAGTTAGTTCATGCATGCATTAGTGAACAGTTATGGTGTGTGAAAAAAAAGCCTTCCTCTCCTTTGGTTGCAGAATATCGCTGCTAAAATATTTCCCCCCCCCCCTCAGCCCCTCACCCCAGTCTGTGATTTAGTACTGGTATTTACTGAGCACAGTCCACAGGGGTCTCTTCCCGCCCCATTTCCACGTGCTTCCACCTTCACTAGGACCAGGCAGGAGGAAAAGCCAACCAGCCATGGCCTGCAGGGCTTGGCTCTCCGTGTAAACCCCGGTCCTTATAACAGATTATTGCTCAGGAACACCTTGACTTGCAGGGGGGAAGCGGTCTTCTGCATCCCCAGCCCTCACAGCTCGTATTTAACTCCCACACAACCTGCATATTCAGGTCGGTAGCACAAAGGCTCCCTTAGAGGACCGCTTCCTTCCTCTTCCCAACTGAATGACTCCACAGATCTGTCGGCTGGGCACTTACATTCCTACGGTGAGAAAGTAAATATTTAGTGCCGGAAATATGTCACCTTGTTTGTGAAGGTTGAGAATAATACCGTGGGCTTCGCCGAGCTGGGATCAGCAGCATCCGAGACACTCGCGGTACTGTATTGTGGCCGAGGATGAATAACACTGCCCTCACCCACCCCATAATATTTTCCAGTTTCTGATCATTATGTTGTATTTACCGAAACAAGACCACTTGACTGCTGAAAGGTTTTGTGTGTGTGTTCCCGGCAAGCAAAGCAAAACAAAATAAATTAAATCCATGGGACAGAGCACATTAAAGTCTATTTGGGTGTTACGAGCTACATTTCCTAATGCACTCAGGATGCCCAAAAAAAAATGGAAGTTCACTGTTAAAGTCACCTTCCTCCCCTCTCGTGCTCCCCCCTTCCCCCTTCCCTTCAGTAGATTATGTGAGACTCATTACTTTTTATAGCTCTGAACAAAAAACATAATCTTGCCGTTTTCTTACTAATATTAGGCAATGACATAATGCCATTTGCAGAGGTGTCGCGCAAAGAGGCTGACTTTTACTGGCTTCTGATGGCAAGGCTCTCCACTTTACATTCTGTTTTATGTAAGCCTCCTCAGAATTTATTGACCTCAAAGGATTTCTCGAGTTGCTTAATTATAAAAGGAAGAAGACAGCACAGTGGCTTAGCAAACCAATATAAAAGTCAGCTAAAATGTGTCATTATGGAGAGGGATGGTGGAGGGAGACGTGTAGCAAGAAGTAGTTTCTAGGGTCTGAGCTCAAGAAGCAAAGCTTTTCCTCCGAGTTATTCCCCGGCAGGGTGGGAAACTGCAGGACAATGCTGGAGGATGGGTTCTAGCTTGCCCTGGTGTTTTATGTCGGTGTTTTATGTGGGCATCTCTGAAGCAGAGGCAAGGAGGAACCAAGAAAGAAATCCTCCAAGGGACCTACCAGAGCCACCTAAACACAGGAGAAAGTTTCAAATAAAAACCGATGTTTGGTCTTGCTGCTTACTCTATCAACCAACCAAGTCATGAACCAAACCATTTCCAGTCTTCTGCTGCAGGAGCTGGCTGGGGATTTCACTCATCCCCAGGAAAAGTGAGAAATAAAAGCCCTAAAGCCACCACTACCTTTAGCTGTAGACCTGGCCACACAGAGAGAGTTGAGTCGAGCTCAGCCCCTGGAGCATCCTTGGTGTCTGCTTCTGACCCAGCACTGGAAATGGTTTTTCTCAGCTGCTTCAATTTCCAAACCCATACTTCTGTGGAGAAAAAATTAAAAAAAATAAACAGGAAGGGAGACACTGGTGAAAAAACAAACCAGCAGCAATCACTTCCCATTTAGTGAGGAGAGTTAACGATTCGAGACGGACTTCCTCAACTCAGCGAGTCTCCATGTTGCACAGAGGTTTCTCACTTCACACACTCTCTTGTCCAAACTTAAAGCAGAATTTATGTCCCAACACCTCCAACATCACTCTTGCTCCTCAGGATGGAAGTGGAAGTGCCTGGAAACCGAGAGAATTCTCCAGGCTGGTGCTGGAAAAGCAACTGTACTAAGGAGAGAGGCTGGGCAAAAATTAGCTAAGATAATGAAGCTGGTTAAGGATAATTAATATACATGCATGTGCTGCAAGAAAGGCTATTGTCTTTTCTGCATGACCTGCAGAGGGAAGGGCATTGGCGTTGGTAGAGCACCCAGCACAGGGCGATGGGCAGCAGCTCCTCCTGAGACTCCTGAATAGTTACTTCTAATTTCAAAGTGGTGGAAGAGGGAGCTCAGATTGTTTAAAGATGTTATTTTGGTCTCTCTTACACCACTTGGTACGCGGCCCATGGTCGTGTCCAAAAGAGGCAGATCTGGCTGGAAAGACTGAATGCTGCTTAGTATTTTCCCTGTTATATTTTCACATCGCGGGGAAAACTGTGGTAGCGAGGGATCTGTACCTAAGCTTTTCTAATTCATGTGACCATCACTTACTCGGCATGACACCACAGGTCTCACTTCTCTTGGCAGCGGTACAGGGCTCGCGCTTTCATATGGATGAAGTATTTTTGAGCCATTTCTCCAATTTATTAAGCATGAACAGGCTTCTCTTAGCATGGAGCAGACAGAATTTTTTAAAAACATTTCAACAAATCTGCTCCTGCAGGACTGGGACAGAAAGCTTTGCCACGTACGCGCACGTGATTTTTTTTCTTACATTGTCCTTCAGCTTCATAGGTTTGGATGAAACTATGAGTCGGATTCATGGCTCTGTGCAGAAGAAGAGCACACTCCCAGCTCCAAGGCTTGGTGAAAAATGGTGATGCTGGCATGTTTCCTTCTCTTACAAAAGAGCTTGATTTTCTCCATGGACTGGGAATGCATAAACGAGATTTGAGATGTGAAGCTCGCCTCCGACGGACTAGAAAATAATATGGAAATTAAAAGATTAAATAAGGGGCGTCTCCATGGGGTTGCTCACACTAGGAAGGAGTGAACATACGGATCAGCAAAGCCATTTCACGTGCATGAAAACAGAAATAGCAGGAAGGATAGATAGACAACCAGAGGGAAACTGCAAGAAATGAAGGAAAGTAAAGAAAGACGTGAAGCATAAGAAAACCAGACCAAGGGAACAGGCAGAGAAGAGCAGGATGAAGGAGAAGACATGGTAGGAGACTCGAGACTTGCAAGGAGAGGGCTTGGCTGGAGAGGGAAGGGGGAGGCTGGAAACATTGCTCTTACTGATTCTTTTTTCCCTATGGCTCATGGAGATCTTTTAAAGGGTCTACATAAGGCAAGAAGCAAAATCAATATTTTAATTTTCTTTTTTTTTTTAAACTGGATCTGGCATTTCTGGAGGGATTCCTCAAGTCCATGGGATTTTCTCTTTTTTTTCAACTTGTGAATTCTTAAGAATAGAAACCCTAATTAGGCCAAAACACGTTACAGCCAGGAAGTGAGTGAAACCACATCTCCCAAATCCCAGTCTCACAACATGCCACCAGGCCAGGTTTCTTCCTGTGTTCCTCAAACCAACAAACAAAAGCTCATACCTGCATGCTCATAACAGGGTTTAGACTTGCCATACCATTCAAAAACCTTATATCAGATTATTTTATGGTGAAAGAGTGTCAGAAGGACTTTACCACTCATGAACAGAGACAATTAATTAATATTACTCTCCATGTAGCTCCCCTCTCTTTGTTTGAAGCCTTATTCCCAGAGGTGGCACTTTGGCTCTCTTGAAAGGAACATGAGCTTCCTGCCTTCAATTGGCTTTAGACCTTAAATATTAAAAAAAACCCACACCATGTTCTTCCCAACAAGATTCACTGTTAAAAATAGATTAAAGGGAATAGAGAAAACATTCAGAAGGGAATAAAGGAAGCGGTAGAGAGTTGTAGAGTGTGAAAAAAAGGAACAACTCTGGCCTAATTGAAGACAACCAGAATTTTGCCACTAACTTAAGTACAAACAAGCCTCCACCCAGAGACCATAAACCAGCTATTTCTGCGTGAATGGGCTTTGATGGATGGTATTGTGTGGCTTGTCACGGTCCTGCACCAGGCAGCAGCTTGCACAGCCTTGCTGCGAACCAGCTTTCAGGGATAACACATGCAATGAAACCAAGATCTCCTCTGTACTGTGGGTGGGCTTGGAGACGCTGGTGGGGAGACAGGTTGCCTCCATTTCTTTCTTTTTTTTTTTTTTTTTCTTTTTTTCTTTGTCAGTCTTTATGCACTGAATGTCACTTAGATAGCTAACCTGGAAAGATGAGGGATTTCATCGTTGACTGGCATGATGTAGATGTAAAGTGTCCCTTGGACTGTGCGCTTGCCATCTGTCAGCTGCACGGTAAAACTATCCTCTAGGCTTTCTGTGTCATCATGCATGTACAGCAGCATCAGTCCTACAGGAAAGAGGGGGAAATTAAAATGAAAACTCTGCATTCTCTAAAAAACTTAGAACATAACAATTGTATTCTTTCCAAAAAAACCCAATCCAACTACCTGGAATTTAAGACACCAACTGTAATCTTTAAATTGGGTGCCCCAGAACGTCCATCCTGCTTCTGCTGAAATAAATCCCTGTTTCTGCTGTGATGCCGATGCCCAGTCCTGCAGTAGGACCTGCCTGGTGAGGCCACATGCAAACCTACACAATTCACAGCCCGACGCCAGCACCCAAACTAGGTGCTTGCCCCTCTGACAATGTCCCCCCACTGCTGCTCCCTCCCACAACCACGCTTTCCTAAGGAGAGGGCTTCAATAGTTCTCTTCTGTGGTCTCCCACCTTGCAGTGACTTGTAGCTCGGACCCCTCCCAAGGGGTTAAGTTCGTGTTTAGCAGCCCTCAGTGGATCCTTTATTCTTGCTGCGATTCCTGCAAATGCAAGAGCAGAAGCAGCACAGCGGGGCTCTGGAAGTCATTTCTCGGCTAACTTACGGAGCAGAGAGCGAGCCAAGCTCGGCACGCTTTGGAGCAGTCCCCATGGGAGGCTTTGATCGCTAGCGAGATACTGGCAATTTCTCCAGTAAATTTTGGGGGCACTTGAAAGAGACTTGTACATGATGTGTTCTTCAACATGTCTGTTTTGCAGGGCTAGAGCTCTCCCTAAACGTCGTGCTCCCTGGGCACAAACGTGGCCCTTGTCACCACGGCATCCAAGCGCTTGACACTTGGTCGGCGGCCCTGGCTTGCCAAGCCCTCGATGCGGTAGGAAAACACAAGCGGGCACAAGCCAAATTTAACAGGTAACCTAGAAAGCCAGTGACCGCAGGCAGATTTGAAACAATGCTGCTGGAGACCTGCTGTAGCTTCCTATCCATACACAGATCTTCGACCCGTTCTGGGGCAAGGTAATGGGGAAACACGGGATCAAGCTGTTCATGGAAAGGGCTTAACTGGCACTGGGGTGGTCAGCAGCTTGAGTGCGTGCAGGTAAATGCATCCACAATTTGCTGAACTTCAGGTACTTGAATGCGCAGTGGGGGCAAAAAAAAGAATATTTGAATAGTTTTTGAATTGCAAAGACTGCATTGAAGAAAAAGCATTCCTCAAAATAATTGCCTTAATCCACTAAAAGTCATCATGGGCGACTAATGAGATACAGAAACAAAAACTTTACCACTTTCTTGTTCCTCAAATATTTTTGAGATGCCACGTAAAAGCAGCATGTCCCAGAGATTCCCTTAGATTTCCCTCCCTTAAAGCACATTGCCAGTGGCCGGTATTGTCATCTACTGAAGCCACCAGACATGCACCAGTTTGAGAGTGAAGCTTAAGGCCAGTCCTCCCAGTCTGACCCATTGCATTCCTGTTCCCCAGCAGGCAGCCCTTAGCAGTGAAGAGAAAAAATTCACATCCAGCCATGCCTGCAAAGGAGTTTTAGCTACTCACAGTCGAGAAGCTGAATAAACCTCTGGCTCTTCAGAACCAAGGAGCGATGGATTAGTCTTCATGGCCTTGTTGCAAATAAAGTCCTCTCAAATTTGAGGGCGTGGGGGAGGTTTTCTCCTAATCAGTAGCAGAGAAACAATTCCTATTCAATTAAGATTTTGCAAAATTGAAAAACACATCCTGTCCCAGTTCTGCTGCCCACCGGAGAGCAGAGCATGCACAAGGGGGTGCAAAAATGCCCCGTAACTCCCTCCAGGAGCATCCACACTGGGATGACAACCTTGGACACCCACGCTCAGAGCTGACCCAGGATGCCACCAGCCCAAATACCTCTGCAACCTCATCGATGTGAATGGGATTAGATCAGTCTCTAACAGACACACCAGCCCCCACAGGCAATTTTTTTTTGGGGGGGGGGGGAGTGCAAAATAAGTATTTATGGAAAAGTGCATTTACATAACTGAAAAGACCCATTCCGCTTTTAAGTCTTTGTTGGGAAGAGGAAATCACAGTAATTGACAGCAAACTTTCCAGAGGCTTCCAACACCTGCTTTATATCTTGCTTCAAGCAGCTTGTACAGGCTTGAACATTAAACAATCAAGCGGGTTGTTGGCTGTACGAGCCGACGGTCAGTGCTGAACTGTCCCGGGACACCTCCAGTGCCTCCCAAAATGGGTAAGGGGTGGGGGCTCCTCCTCGCAACCGCACCCCAAGTAGCCTGTATGTGGAAAAGCCCCCTCCTTTACGAGGAGCATTTGGACTGTGCTGCACTCAGCCTGCAGAATCCACCGGTCGGCGTTTGATATTTTTTTTTTTTTTTTTCCAACACGGGCTTTTCAAATTTCAGAAAAACACACACTTTACATTAGCGCACGTCGCTTGTTTCTCAGCTCAAACCCAAACCGTTTGTGGGCTGTGGGGGTGCCAAATAGCCCCCAAGCCTGCCACCGCTTCCTCTCCCCCTGCTCCCACACCGCTTGGCACGTGTGCTGCGCAGATGCCAAGCCGCGGAAGGGATTTTTTTTTTTTTCTGTTTTTTCTATTTTTTTTTTTTTTTTTTCCCTTTTCTTTCCCCCTCCCCTGCTGCATCTGGTTCCTCAGCGGAGGCTGCAGGCAGTTGTGCTGGCAGATGCCTTCGGGTGGCTGCCTGCCTTCCTCCGGCTGGGCCGGGGTGCGAGGGCAAGTGACAGCCTGTGGCTCTCTGGACCAGCGGCTCCTGCGGAGGTGTTGGTGGTGGTGGAAATAAAGTAAAACCAAAAAGGTCCGGCGAAAGGGAGGTTTTTGCATAGAGGTTTACGCACAAGCCACAGTGCAAAGCGCTGCCCCGGCCTCACCTCTCCCTCCTGGAGGTAAATCCCGGCTGGTTTGGCACAGCCGGCCCCGGGCGGCTGCAGTGAGCGGCGGCTCCCAGCAGAGGCCATCCGCATCCCGCGCATCCCGCCGCCCGTCCCTGCCTCCCAGCTCCCCTCGGCAGGGACCAAACCCCTCTGCGCAGAGCCCAGCAGGAATCTCAGGAACCCAAACCTCCCTTACCGGTTGCTAGCCCCCCGCCCCGGTCAGCCCGCTTCCCTCCCGCGCCGCCGTCTATCATCCCCAGAGCCCTGATGCAGCGAAAAGCAGCTAAACAATAAAAAGCAGCGGAGGAAAGCCAAAGTGCCATTACTCAGAGCTTGCTTGAGTTCAGCCGGGGAAAAAGCTGTGAATCCTGATGAAGCACTGCTGAGCTCAGCAGCTCATGCCACCGGCATCTCCGCCACAGAGGCCATTTAATATCAGCCCAGGAGCTGGCGGGAGGGTAATGATGGAGATGCTCAGCGTGCCCACGGGGACAGCAAGGTCTTCAGCATCCAGCGTGGTCAGTCCTGTAACACACAGGGCATCTTCTCCTACCTGCTGCAAGGAAAAAGTCAGGGGAGAGGAAACACAGCCAGGCCAATCCTCAAGATCTCTGGAAAAGTTAAACAAGAACTTTAAAACTGGAAATAGGACATGGGAGACATTTGGCCAAAAATATTTCTCAGCAGAACTTCTGCCTTTCTGATAGAAATATTAAAGCTTCCAGTGGAAGTGAGTGGTTGCCTGTTGTTTTCAAAAACTGGTTTCTGGAGGCCAGATGCACAGAGAAGGACTCATTCTGCATCCAAACTTCCTGAGCCTGGCAAACACGCATTTACAGGGAGGCCCAAGGGGAGGCTGAGAGGGAAGAGCAGATCCCATCGTTGCACTTAGTACATCCCTGCACGTGCCTCTTTTGCATGGCTACAAGCCTGCGGAGTCTACAGGTGCTCCCAGATTTGCTTTCTCTTCCTTCACCCGGGGACTGCCACATTTCATCGCTAATGAAACCTCCGTTTGCATTATACGGTCCTTTCCCACTCGCAGCATATGCTCAACTGGGAAAAAAAAATTACTGCTTGTAGCCCCACTGCAGGATCTTTTTTTTGCACTTCAAACTAGTCTATTATATACGATAGAGCGCCAACGCTTTCATTGACATATAGCTTGTTCACTTGGATGTCATCAGATAGCAAACAAGTGAATCTAAACAACGCAGCTAGCTAGTTATATGGCTAATCTGGTGGGTTGCTTTGATTTCATAAATAAATTAGTTTAGTCTCCTGAACAGCGAGAGAAACACGAACCAGTGATCTCAACAGCACTGCTGCCCTTCATTACTGGGAGGGCCTTGCTCAATTAGAAATGCCATTTGTTTTGATTACAAGGTTTTACGTGAATAGAACCAAATTTTACCCAAATACATTGATGGAGTAAGGACTCGTATAAAGAACCACAGCCAGAGCTGTTTTCCAGTTGAAATACTGGACACAGGCTATATGGTGAGGGGTGTAGGTAAGGTACCGAGGGCTGGGAGCAGAGCTGGGGGTACAGACCAGCACCCCCAAGGGTGTCCTGGGTGCAGGCTGTGTTAGCACTAATTACTTTTACCTTATGGCTGCCAGCTCGTCACTGACCATGGACCAGACTCCAGCAAGAGTTTGGCCTGGAAAGAACCACAAGATTATTTCCCCCCCGCCACCTTCCTTTCTGGGTAGAAATAGCTCATTAAATATTTACTTTTTCAATTAAAGAGTCACTGTGAAAAAACAAAAGTTAATATTCATTCTTTTAACATGTGGCAGGTTCAGAGCAGCCACCCTCTTTGCACACATCAGAACCAGAGCTTGGACATAGCAGAAACTGTTTAAAGTGCATCTGAACTGCATGATGCATACAAAAAAAAAGAGAAAAAAAAAAAAACAAGATGTGCTTCAATCAAAACAAATACAAATTACCCCAAACCTGAAAAAAGTAGTGTGTGAAACAGTAATATTTAAAAAAACAGACTGTTTAAAATAAAGAATTCCAAGTGTTATTGGAATTCATATTTAAACTAAAAGCATCATAAAATAATTAGGCAAGATGGCAAATGAAATCTTTATATTCCTCAGAAACGTTTTTGCCTTTGAATTCAGTTAGCCAGAGAGTGGCAAAAGATTTTCATTCTGACTTTGCAAAAACCCCTCCAAATTTTCTCTGTCTCCACACAACCCGTTTGCTCTATTGCAGAAGGATAACCTAGTGCTGAGCCCAGTGCTTTGAAATTTTGATTTCAAGGTACCACCCTGAGCCAGCTCACACAAGTCTTTAACCTCTTTGCATCCCACTTCGTTCTCAGTAAATGGAGGTGGTGGCACTTCTCTTCCTACAACCTGTTGGGAGGCCAAATGAAGGCTCTAGTGCAGAGGTTAACAGGATCACACAGGCTTTTTAGATAGACCTAAGCATCCCCATGAGCTGGTTTTGTGGTTCCGTTCTCCCTGGAACTGGAATTACAAAATTAAAACACTCTGTATATGGATGTTAAAACTCCAGAGGAGTTTTGCTGCACAAGTTTTGTGGAGCCAGGTTGGTAGATGCCCTAGTGGCAGACTCTTCCACCTGGGTAAGTTGTTTCCTTGGGTCATAACGTTCCTATTTATGGAACCTGTTTTAGTACTTCTTAAAAAATTGCCTACAATTAATGCTGCTAAAATTGCATGTTCAGCAGGAGGGAAAGCCTCAATGCAGCTTAGGAGAGCTAGAGCCAGCTGAAAGAAATATCACCCCACCTTGAACTTCAGGCAAAATGAAGACACTTCTTGTAGTGACAGAAAAATTCATTGGAAAAAGCTGATAGGAGTGGCAGAGAGATGGGTGGGCTTGTTAGCAGGGACAAGTGTGCTTTGAAGCACTGTAAGATTTTTAAGATCTATCAGGTAAGATAGTCAGGCCCCTGCATGGACATGAAGTAGGGAATTTCTCCTGATGATTGCTCTGTTGAGCCGGTTAACCTGTATTTTACTAAGGCATTTCTTCAAGTAAAACACCCACACCCAATCCTGAAAAGAAATCTTAAAAAAAAAAAAAAAACCACAACCAAACAACCCCCCCCCCCCCCAAAAAAAAAACCCTAACACACACTGCTTCTACTGCATCCTATACTTGGCAATTTTGGCAGATAAAAATGTGTTTTATTTGGCCTAAATCCAGTATGATGTGTTTCAAGGAACATGCTGCCCCTGCTCACATTTTTCATGATCCTTCAAGCCCAATTGAAGTGCAACTTAGTCTAAAATAGCCAGATTCTGCACACAGCATTCAGGATATTGAGAGCGTGATTCCACAGCACCAAAGTCAACTCATTTTATGGCACTGGCATCAGCGTAAGCAGGAGCAGGCATTAATCTGTGTCACTCAAGTACTAATCAGGGAAGAGCTGTTCCAGACTCTAAAAAGAAATGGAATTTTATAGGAATTTGGAGTACAATGCAATGGAAAAGGAGGTACCTAGGCTATACAGACTGGCCATAAATGAAAGGTGATTGAGGATCTGGACGCAGTAAGTTGGGCAAATATCACTCAGTAATGTTCACAGAGCGTTCGGTCAAATTTTAAGAAGTGACTCAGCAGAGTTTTGTTATATGGACAGTTGCATGGAGGGACATTTTTCTGGTGTCATCCCTATCGAAGCCAGGGTGCCATGCCAACATATTTACTCTGGTTATGTTATGGCTCCTGTTTGATCTGCCAGTGGGAATGTGCCCCCAAAGTTTTGGCAAAGATGACTCAAAAAGTTGGACAATGGACAGACCATGCTCTTCATAATCACGGACCGCTTGTCCTCAAAATCATCCTATAAACAAAACCGGTGTGGGTGTAGAAGAGGAAAACCAGTTAAATTTCTGTTTGTTCCTATGTATTTGGCAGTAGTAGCTAGGTGGCTGGGACAGAGAGGAATGCCAGAGTGGGACACTCTCTCTCTATAAACCGAGCAGATACTCCAGACTAAAGCTTGCAAGTTTTACTTACCTCCTGCTTCAGCCTGAACTGCTGTTCTGTTGTCCAAATCCCAGTGGCTCCCTCCAGCCCTGTTGTAGAGCTTGAGGCATAAGACATCCATCGAGGGAAGGGAAACACAAGTGCTTATTTTGTGCAACAAATCAACACAGAAAACAATTAAAATTTTGATCGTAAGGCCATGAGCATTTGCCATCGCTTATGAATAAACTACAGATTTTATATATCAAAAAAGTCTGCCAAATTAATTCAAAGAGTGAGTTGAGAGTTCTTGGCTCCTAGCTCCATTCTTGGTCCACTACCGCAGTCCCAGTTGTCCCTACAATAAATACAAGTAAACTGTTACAGAAATAACATCAGGCTTAAAAATGCTCAGTCAAGTTCCCTCGGTATGCTGCGGCAAGGTCGAATCCATGGGGGTAACATATTTTCACTACCTCTTTTGCTGGTGCCCGCTGTTGTGGCAAAGCACTCCAGCATTCTTCCCAACGCCGAGCGCTGGCGTTTCAAAGGACGCAGCTTGTTCGGGATCAAAATACACTGCAGTTGTTGCCCTTTCTATTTAGGCCTTAAGCCTTGAATCAACAGTAAGAATCCTGGACATGGGAAAATACAGCACTGACAAATACGTAATTCAATTAAATAGGCTGGCATTGTTTAAGCAATAGCCCTTTCCTCTGATCCATCTCTTTCAGAACTCTTTGTCTTAATATTATGGCCTACTTGAAACACTCGAGCTCATGAATGGATTAAAGAGGGTTTCATTTGTTTTATTTATTATTTTTACTGCTTTGCTTGGCTTTTTGCAAACATGGGAGGCACAGCCCTCATTTAGAATTCACTGTAACATGCACATTCTTCCTTCCTCCTCTGCTGAGAGGAGGAGGGGGAAGAAAACAACAACAAAAAGATCACAACAATTTCAAAAGTACCAAAACTCTTGGGTAATTCATCATCAACATTGACTGATTAACAAAAGTGGCTTTAGAGCACAATAATTTCAAAACCTGGACAGGATATACACTTACTGCAACAGTAAGCTGCCAGATTTTTAAAAAGGGGGAAGTATTTTACCCATTTTTTTTTTTTTTTAAATTATGCTAGAGGGTCAAGATTGCATATTTGCCTTTTTAGCTCACGTTCTGCTTAAATTCAGTCTTTAAAATCAAAGAGTGAGTCCTCGCACTCTCCCAAATGTGATCTCAGTATTGCACTATCTCGCTGTGATAGCTGTGTATCCCTTGAAAAGCATCATTGATGCATTATATCAACAAGGACTCGAGCTTCCATTTATCTTCAAATATTTCACAATCCACTGCAGTATATTCTCAGTTGCAATTTTTGCTTTCAAGTTTGGCCACCATGTGTGTAGCATTAATTTCTCTGTTCACATGTAATTCATTCAGGGACTTACACCAGCTGAGAACCACATATGGAGGCCCAGATTTACAGAGCTTTTATTTTGTGCCATGGAAGCCTACAAGAAACAATTTTCTATTTGAATATTGAGTGTTTACAGAGGTCTTGTTGTTCACTAGAGACAGCGGATTATGAAATCGTATTCTGCAAGAATCCTATCCAAAAAAAACCCGACTGTAACATTTATTAACTCCTCTTTGTTCAAGTGCTCACTGGGTTCTTACAGGGCAACTGAACATCGGGTCTCCTCTCTCAGGGTTTGCTGCTCATTATTTTTAGTTACTGCTTTTTAAAAATTGTTGGTCCAGGTTCAGCCACTTACTCTTATGTCTGCCATTATCACAACTTGCAGTGACCAAGGCATGGCAGCAGAGACATAGATGAGGAGTAGGACGTGGGATGTGGGTCTCAGGCAGACCAACTCATGCGCTCTGAAGCTTAGCACAGCTCTGCTACTACTTCTTCTGGAGCTGAAGGTATGCAGGGGGATCTTTTTTGATGAGAAGCAGTCAAGAAATTGTATGAAGGGTATTTACACTGTACAACTCGCTAAGGTCCCCAGTGCAGGTATCTGTATCAGGCAACTAATATCTGGGGTTGAGAACACACTCCTATTGTATCACAGTTGAGTCAGCTCCAAATGCAGATCTCTAAGACCCTTCTGTGGTGCTCATTTAGAGTTGTTTTGAGAAAATAATGACGCATATTGAGTGACTAATGTCCCACATAATTAATCCTGTAGCTCCTTATTTATCAAGATTTCAAAGGGAATGGAGCATGTTGATGGAAAGCAAGAAACCTGAAGTTATGCCTAAAGCTGATGATAATCCTTTGAGGGATGCTTCAGGGTTAAGCCAACCTGTATCAGAGACCTGGAGGAGAGACCGTGTGCTCGTGGCCATTTGGAAGAGGAATTGGGGTGGAGGTTAAGCATCTCCAGCCTCCCACAGGCTTCTCCCCTGGTCCCCTGTGGTCACCCCCTCCCAATCACTTACCAGAGGTAGCAGAGCTGACTGGACACAGAGTCTGGTCCTCAGGAGCCCCGAGAGCCTCCCTGGTGAAGAAAAGAAAGTACCAATTGACTTTAATTAGGGATCACCCATGTAGTCTCCAATGTATCAGTTTAAATCAAACATTAGCAACTGTCAATTTCTTCTTTCACCCAAGACCCAAATCCTGTAAACACAAGGACCGTAACAAATCCCTGAAGCAGGCTTTAGCGCACATACATGGAAAACACACTAAACTATAAATACTGTATACCATATGGCATCGAGATTATCTAATTTCACTTCATAACTGGTGATAAAATGACCAATCAACTGACATGCAGAAAGAAATGCCAAGCCAACAATTCAGCTAGCCTTAAGGTGTCCCTGAGGTTTCATCATAGCCCATCGCATCCCTAAAAATAAGCACATACCCGTTTCACTGACACAAGAGTGTGGACACAGTGGGAATCTGTGTAAGACGAGGTCTGCCAGCAAAGCCAAGATCTGTCCTCGTTTATCTGCAGGCATGCTAAAGATGAGGAAGCTAGATAAGGAGGACACCAACAGTGCCAGAGGAGAAATTTTAATCTCTCCATTTATTTATTTGTATGAAAAAGCCGCTTTGGGCAGGTATCCTCAGATTCTTGCATAATTATTAGACCAGAGGTTCATCACTAAGGCTCCTAAACTCTATTGCAATAACAACAATAGAAGAGCTTAATTGGGTACTCACTACTATCACGCCTTCACCCATTCTTTGCCTCGCTACTAAAATCATTTCATCATTGCACAGACCACAGCTCTGCTCTTCTACTCCCCGGAACTGTAAAGAGCTTCTACCCTTGAGTGAGTTATCAAACAGAAGATCAGCACTTTGAAGACCGAGATCGAAGTTACTTTTATATTCCTGAGCTGAAGAAAAAGGATTTCATCATTTGCTGAATTCAAGGTGACAAAGAGAGGAGCCACCAGGGAACTGTTGAAGGTTGTCTCTAATAGAAATCACAAAGTGATATGCAACAATGCCTGAACGTTCACATGCTTGGAGAAAACATAGTAGTTATAACCTACTTGGAGGCACTGGAAGTTGAATGAATTTTGGAGTAATGCAAGAGATTAAAACCACATAAAGCTTTAAAATGACACTAAATCCAAAATCACCTTATCTCAAAGTTAAATATCAATGTCATTAGCTCTGATTTTGGAGGGGGGGGAGCTTAGCCCCAGGAGCAGAGAGATCGATCAGTCCACAGAACTATTTCCCAGGAGAGTGTTGGAAAATGGCTTTGTTGGCTCATTTAAAATTAGCTTGGGTACAGCAGTTATGAATATACTGTGCAGAAAATTGTGCAGTGAATGATAAACAAATAGGTTGCTATGATTTGATGCTATTTTAATAGCTGGTGATTAACCAAATGAATGCCATTTGGTCTGGCCTGATTTGCCAAATGGTTCCTCTCTCCTACCATCCAGGCAGTTGTAAAGCAGGGCCCCGTACAACCATACACTATTACCATATTAAACTGCAACAAAGGAATTTTTAGAGGGATAGTAGCATATTATAAGGTCTATACTCACTTGTATTAATCTCAACATTGATCTTCTTGTAGCCAGCTGAGGGAAGAGCATTTTCTAGGAACTTGTACTGAGGGTTTGTCCTTGATGTCAAGCTAAGGTCTTTGGGGTCACCTTCCTCAGAAACATTGAGATATTTCAAATAGATATGTGCTTAAGATCCCCCATCCACCCCAAACACATCTACTGAGAAATATCCAGATTAACCTGACTCTAGCTAGTCTGGAAAAACTGCTCCCTTGCCTCAGTTATCAAGAACAGGTCATCTGATGAAGCCAAGAGTTTGCCATACTCCCATAACAGCTTGATTTCCTATGCAGTGGTTTTCAGCTTGAGGACTGCTGAGTGTTTGGTGGTTTTTATTACTGAATTCACTGAGACTGAAAGTCTACAAAGGACAATGTACTACTAATATTAAACCAGAAGCAGAACAGGAAACAAATCCTTTCCTGGTTTTTTTTTCAGTCCGAAATGGGTTTATTTTGTGTCCACCATCAGTGTAGGCAGAGACCCTTTCCCAGATACCCTCAATGCCAGCCGCAGAGGTGGTGGCCCCGAGACGTTCATCCTTCCTCTCCACTGGAGATTGCCCCGAGATGATGGGTGTGAGTTCTGTTAGGTCTCAGCCCAGGCAGGGAGACCGAGGTTAGCAAAGATGCTGCTGCTCAAGCCTGGGAACCAAGCTGCTGCATTTCAAAAACTGCAGCTACAGCAGAGCTCATCCTGCCCTGTATTAAAGAACTAGAGACATGCATTACTGAGTCCACTTTATTTTTTTTATGTCTAAATCTTGTTTTATCTATATTACTTGGATTTTTGCCTTTTTTTTTTTTTACATTAGGTTATTTTTATGAGGTCTAATTGGCACCTCAGCTCCAACAGAAGTATGTCTCAGGTGTACAGGGCCAATGCCTCAGGGTGCATTAATTAGCACTGCTGCCCTGGCTCATATCGCTGCCCAATTCTAGCTAATGCCAGAGGTTAAACTGTCCCCTGGCTGTGTCACCAATTTAAACTCTGAATACCTCTTCATATGCACAATGCACATTAGTATTGCTCTTATCAGGGTTCTGAGACTGAACAAACAAATTTCTGAATGATATCTCAAAGGTTTGCCTTTGCTCCAGTATTAGTTTGCTTTTACTTTACTATTTTTTAGCTAGTCATTTACTCTGCACCATAGTCAAACAAAAAAGATAAAGAAAAAAAAAAACTTAATGTAAAAATTCCCACTTCCTTGAAAAATGAGTTTAAAAAAAAAAGAAAAAAGGATCGTTAAAGAGTTTCTTAGTAATTTTAGTGATCCTCACTTAAACTTCTCCAGGTCCTTTACAAATTACTCACACCCAATGTTATAAAATGCTTTAGCATGTACATTGCTCTGGGCAGACAGTTGGGGATCTCTCGTGTACTTTAAAAAAAAAGTGCAGGTTAAAATGCTTTGCTGAATTGCACAAAACAGTAGAGTAATTTTTGTCCCTATTCTATGAAAGATGAAATGGGGACATGGGAGGTTTTAATGTCAATGTTATCAGAAGACTCCACATATTGTGGTTTCTTCCACCTTTAGGGACTGACTGTCAGAGGCACTGGGCAACACCACCTTCTTCTGCTCCTGTGGTCAGACAATGCTTCCTTCTTCCCCAGACAAGCACCATTCCTGCCTTATCGGAGAAATTTGCATTTCATTTCTCCGTTACATGAGATAGCCGCGTTGTATGGCTGCACAAAGAGGGGCTTTGTCTCCTAACCAAAGGCAGGCAAATAACTAGCTATTGAAATTTAAAAGGAAAGGAATAATGTGACAAAATGCCACGTTGCTGGAATGCTTCTGCTCACGAGCGTGCCTGCACAGATGGAGCAGAGCCTTGTCACCAGTGACCTTGTTCGCTCTTCCGCACCAGTTGCATTTTCCAAGTTCCTTACTCCTACTGCAGCGCCGGACCTTCCCTTCTCTGCAGTATTGCAACTTGCCAGCACCCATCTCTGAAAGGGAAGTCTTAAGCAAATAGTTTTAAAGGGAAAAAAAATAACAACAACAACAAAAAAAAAAAAACCAAACAAAAACCACAACAATCACAGAGGAAAATTATATCACTTTGATGTCCGAAATGAAAACCATCTCTGTGTTGTTGTAGCATGATCATATCACCTGCCCTTCAATGACCGGTGATCTCAGGCTGCCTCATCGTCACAGACAGATGCTCCAGCGCTACCAAACCACAATATTGAATCACCCGGTCTTACCCAACATTTCAAAACCAGACATTCGTAACAGGATTTTTTTTAAATGCAATTTTTGTAAGAAAATGGGATAACTAATTCATAATTTTTGGATGATTAATTACACTAAACATGAATCCAAATGACAAATCGCATTGTAAGACACCCAGAACGTTGGGAGTTTGTTGACAACTCCCCAGACTTCAGGCGCAGCAGCAAAACAAGCTGTTGTGACCTGCACTGGCAGAAGAGACACAGTGGCATGAGCTACCCAAGGTAGCTTATGACCTGACTACAGAGGAGATCAGGATATATTTTCTGTTTATTAGCACATACTGATGCTTGTGCTGCCTCGGTGTTATCTGTGATGGCATTTGCAACTACACTTGCCCTCACACCAGTATAGCACGTTACTGCTTGCACTGACAGATCCATTTGGTCCATATCTACTCTCATTTATGCCTTCTCCCTTCTCTTCCATCCTGCTCAGTGTCTGGGATCTGTGTTCGGCAATTACAGTAAGCCTAGATTATGTTTCTTCCCGTTGGGTTGCAGCAGGGGAAGGGTGAGATGCCGTCACAGAGGGGTTAGTGACAAGTCCTCGGCTATAATCACATTGTGCAGAGGATGGGGATGCAGCCCACGACCCCATCAGCAGAGGCAGGCTCTGGTGCTACTGAACCACCCTGCATAATCACCTGTGCTCGTCAGGGCACTTACAGGGCTGCTCTACATCCCTCCTCTGCGCTTCACCTCTGGCAGGGAGCAACGAATACAAATAGCTACAGATACATGGATCCGAGCAGCCTTACAGCAGGAGAGCATCCACACGGGGAGCTCAGCACTCAGCCCCCCTTGTGCCCCCGCCCAGCACAACAACCCACTCCAGGTCCCCAGTATTCCCCAATTTTGCTCTAAGAGCTCCTTTAAAAGTCAGATTAAAAAGCACCAAACCAGGAGAATTCTTCTCAAACACTGAGGTCAGTCTTACCTAGGTAAACTCCTTCAGCCTGCAGCATAAGCAAAGACTGCGGGATCACACAAATTGTAATTAACTTGCCAAAGTAGGTCAGAACTGTGTGTCTTGCAGCGCAGGGGTACTCTGGCTTTAATGATTTCAACTATTTTGAGAAGTAAACTGAAAACACTTAGTCAAATTAAGTGTTTTCTTTAAGCTGTCAGCATTGCAAGCATTGCCAAGATGAACAGGATAAATTGGATTAGATGCAGTCTATATGCTTCAAATCCTAATGGCAAAGGATCCAAAATGTAAAGTAGTGCACAAAGGCAAAGAAAATATTATATATTGTCTGTGAAGCAGCAGATTTGAGTTTACTGATTAGCCAAATAGTTTGAAATAGCATGACTCATCTCTAGAGCAGCAGAATGTTGCTCCTGGCTCCCGCGCAACCCAGTTTGTGAGAGTGCGACAGTCTCCGCATGGGTTTTGCAAACTGGGGAAACAGCCTGATTTTGATTCCATCCAGGGCAAGTCCTGCCCCTGCAGCCTGGCCCAAAACAATGCAGGCTTAAATACAGACTTCAAAAAAAAAAAGTGTATATATATATATATATATATGCAGGTGGTAATTTAAGTTAAATATGAAAGAAAGTGAAATCATGTTACACAAGGTACCTACTGGTTATCAATGGGCAGCAACGCAGCATTCAGATTACAAACTGGGAGAGCAGCATGAGGTGGCAGAGGTGGATGAAGAGCTTCATCAAAACAGCAACCAGTGCCTGTGCTTGTCCCTCCATCAGAGATGGAGCAAAGTGGTCCATACAAGGATGATGCCCCAGGGAGGAGCAGAGAGCACCAGTCCAGAAATCACACTCACAAGCAGCACACAAAGCAATTCAAGAGCTGGAAAGAGAGTTAGAAATGTCAGTTGCGGGGCATTAATTGGTGGTGGGAGGGATAATAACAGCTAAAGTTTTGAAGGGAGCAGCCAGAGATCTGACTGTCACCTTCTGTCCCCTCCAGTCATCAATAGTCAGGACATAAAGCCCCTTTCACAGACAGACTATGGTCCAATTTCAAAGCTTCTTGCCTCCATTCGAGAGCTACTCGGAATCTTTTTCCTCTACTGGATGGAAACTATCCTTTAATTGCTAGCCTGAATTTTCTCATGGCAGTTTAAGTCTGTTTGGTTTTGTGCCACTATTTGCCTATTAGCCTAAATAGTTCAGGTTTTATTTACCCCCTCTGTTTATTCCCTCAAAATACTCGAAGGTAACTATTCTCCCTCTCAGGCTTTGTTTTGCTGAGTTCAATAAGCCAAATTCTTAATCCTCTCTAATGATAGAGTCTCCATTTTTCTGATCATGCTGTTAGTTTTTCTCTATGCTTGTTTTGGTTTGACTTTTCCTTTCTGGATCCTCCGTGTCCGGATGATGCCTGCCCAGTGCTCTGAAACAGCTAATATTTAATTAATGCTGGGAATTCATGACTGATTTGAGATATGAGCACTAAGCACCTCAGAGTTAAGGCTACAGGGTCTCCAAGTTGCCTCGCTCGTCCTACCCCTCTACCCTTAACCACCAGCTCCTGAAACAGCACAAAGAACTTGCCAGTGTCCTGGAAAATTAAAGTCAAAGGCAAAATCAGGCATAAACCCCAAATAAGCCGTTTACTTCAGCCTCATGAATACAAATATCAAACAAGAGTATCTAAAACATCAACAAATCATGATAAGTAGCTAAAACACAGAAGTTGTCATCACCATGTCTGGACAGAATTTTGACAAGTCCTCAGATAAATCTTCTCCATCTCCTTTTTCCACAGAAAGTTGGTATTTTGAACAGAAATTCTCAAGTCAAAAAGATATACAACAATTTTTAGTTCTAGAAAAAAAAAAAGAAACTAGACATACAAAGCAGATGCTTTTCACTAAAGCTTTTTTACATAAAAGCCTATTCTTTCATCGTGAAGTTGGTTCAAAAATTTTTCGAACAGTTCTAAACGGTAGCGGTAAATATGGTTCCCAGTGGAGACAGACTACAGGTGCATGTTAGCATCTGTTCATCTGACAGCATACAAATCCTTTAAAAATAATAAAAGGGTTCTGTTTAGCATTATAGAGGGATCAGCTTCAAAGTTCAGCTTTAAAAATGTACTGTATTAAAATAAGAAATATCAGTTATGTAAGAAAAGATGTTTGCATGTAGCATTCAATCCTATAAATTGAGCAGGTGTCAATGCTGTACCAAAGTGACTTGTCATACTTAAAATCAACTACATCTTTAAGAAAATTATTAAAAAAAAAAAAACTTCAAGAAAACTGAAGAGATCTCATGGAATATGTTTTAGAGAAAGGCAAAGACCTAACTTCCACAAACGCTCAATGCATTTGATCTCAAGGCAGATAAATATTATTTCAGAGCAACAAGGAGGCATCTACTTACAGAAAACATACCCACTAGGAGCAGTATTCAGACGGGTAGCACAACACTGGCAGTGATTAGAAAGTCCACTCTACCTATGGGAAAAAGAGCAAAACAGCAAGGAAAGCTCTTTCCTCTCTCAGAACATGCTGTCATCGCAGGTGGGAAAAAAAAAAAACCTAAAAGTAGGTGGAGAAGGAGAGAAGCAAGTTTTTTTGAACTCAGAAGAAATTTTAACGTTGAAGTAGAGCTCTTCTCCACGCCAATGGCTTGAACAATGATATAAGTTTGATAATACGTTTTATATCTGAACTACAATCGAGCAGTCGCTGTAGTAGAGAATTGAATAATAACATCTCTGTACAAGACATCTTCCAAAATACCAATAAGAAAGTTGTTGGGTTTTTTTCTCCCCCTGTATAATGAATGCATTTTACAAGATGATTGTCTTTTAATGGTCTTTCATTTCTCCAAGCATTCATGAGAAGAGGAGCAGGGAGAAACTGTGTCATATTCCTTTGTATATTCAAAGTCAGAAAAGTTGCATTGCAAATAAATTGCCCAGAAAAATATAACATTTAAATTGTGGTTCCACTTAAGACAACAAGTATAATAGAACAACCTGAGTTGAAGTAATTTATTCCAGGTGATTCGGTGCAGAAGCCAGAGGGGTCTAGGGTGCAGTCCTGGAAATCTAAATGGTGTGAAACCAGACTGTTCAGTATTTGTTTAGGATGTCTGTGCAATGAGTTACAGCCTTATCTCATTGCACGGTTGGGCATGCAAGCCCAGCAAAACCAAGGTGAGTAAATGCAACTGTCTGACCCCCAGACAGGAGCACTTCTACAACACAAACTACTGAGTTACAAGTTTCAAAATAAATATAAAAACCCCCTCATTTCCTTTTTAAATTACTCTGTGAGACTACTAAATGCTGTGTTTGTGATAATGAATGAGGAAGAAACAGGACTAACATTTAAAAGGAGTAGCTTGTATTCTGATTTTCCTTTCTAAATGTATGCCAAAAGTCACAACTGAAATTAAGACAATCTTTCATTAAACTTACTTTAATAAATTTTAAAAAATATTAAAGCAGTACCTTTAGGCCAAACTTTTATAGAAAGTCCAGCTATTGAATATGATGATGTGGCCCAAAATACTTGTCTTTGAAGGGATAAAAATCAGCTTTTGACAACCATAGCTGTTTCTGCAGCTGCAGGGAGAACATTTTCTTCATGTCAATTTATATTTCATTTCCTACAGCTCAATAGCTGATTCATTCAAGTTCAGACACTGATGAGGAGCTGAGACGCAGGAATGTTTGTTTTCTCTTTTCCAAATGACGAGAGCAGACCACTGTTAAAGCATGTTCCACTACTTCTAAATCCCCGAGGGAAAAGTGGTGACAAACCCATCAGATTGATTAACTCGGGGCATTTTTCCTCTGTCAATAATTTATCAAGTTTTAAAAGACAAGATATTTACCTTTATTTTGTGATACATCAGGCAAATTTCACTCAGCCTGAGCTAGCAAATAAAATGCCTTCGTAAAGTTGGCGGTTTGTGATTTTGCTTGAATCACAATTTTCATCCAAAAGCACTTTGTCACGAATCACAAATGAAAAAAGTCATCACAGTAATTGGAAAGATCAAGCAGCATATCCCAAGATGATGCAGGGCAAACAGGGACAGGTTGAACTCCTGATGTCAATGAGGAGAACAAAGGAGGTTCTGCAGCTTTCCCAGGTCCCAGTGATTTGTTACACCCCTTTGCTCAATCCCATTTGGTTGAGCTGGAATTTAAGCCTTTTAGAGCAAAGTATGAGATGATTTATTAAAGGGGATCTATTGCCCCCAAGTATCTTCTCTACAGACCTAGACAGCTCCTTAATGTGTATTAAGTTACATTATTATGTGTATATGCACTGAGGAACCTACCTGTTCCTCACAAAAAAGTACCAAATGTCCTGTCCTGCTGGTGAACAGTGAGAACTAACCTCTCCAAAGCAACATATCTCCATGCTGCAAATGCAGGACAAGTTATAAAACATATGATTTAAATCAAATCTAAGACGCCTAACAAATTAAATCACTTTTGATTCAATTAATTCTCATATGTAAGGAGGGAGGGAAGAGAAGGAAAATTCAAACATTGCTAGAAGGGTGAAAAGTCTACCAGTATGCACAGTATGGAGATGGATCCCCAAATTGCATCCAACTGGGAAAATTGACCTACCATGACTCTTGGCCTTTGTATCGCCCCATATGCTGGAGCCTGGGTAGCCACCTACAACAGCTCTGTGCCACCACCTTCAGCATCCATTGCACAGAGGTGCTCAGAGGTGATCCTCCTTCCAGACACCCATCCCTGCCTGCAATCCCTGCCGCAGCTCCGGGGCTCGCTGCTTGCCCACATAATCTGGACAGAATAGGAAGGGAAGATAAGGGAGAGATTATTTCTGAGTGTAAGTGAAAACTGAGCAAAAATACTATTTGTTTTCACATACCAGCGACAAGCCACCCCCTGCCCACAAGAGCAATGTGGGACCTGTATTACAAACAAGTCATCTTGTCTGGGACCCTTAAAGAGGCACCATATTTAGAGTCATTTATACACACAGAAACCTTATTTGATTATCACGGTCAATCGAACTGTGCCTGTTTGTATCTTTCTGACATAGAAACGCCAGTCAGAAAGTAGATAGCACACTAATTTTGCATTATTAAGCATGCTCACCTGTGGCTTCTCATCATGCTCAATTTTATTTCCAGTCACATTGAATTTTATTACCTGACCTTTTTTTCCCCCATCAGCCAGGATAAAGATGTTGTACCGTCAAGTGAGAGTCAACTTTCCAGAGAGAATTCCAGTTTTTCATTACCCTTTCAGGGTCCACAGATAGCTAGAAAACTAAATAGTTCAGTAGAAGACCAAAGCATTCAGCCAAGGTATTTCATTGGACTTAACATTTAGGTATTGAATGTTTATGTAGCTGTCTAGAAGCCTGGTCAGTCCATAGTCATCATGGCACACCATGGCTATGGACTCCCACCAGGCAAAGGAAAGCACATGAGGAAATCAATGGAGATGCAGCTTCAACAGATGCCCAAACCCACAGAGAAGAATGTGAATGCAAATCATGCACAGAAACATATTTTAAAAACAATTATTTCCATTTTCACCAAAAATCATGTTTTATATTCCTGCTGTAAAAAAGATGAAGATTTTCCCTGTGTGAGCTGGAATTGTGCCCCACAACACTCCCTGCTCCCTGCGTCCCCAGGTGGCACACCACAGAATGGGCCACTTTCTAGTCCTACAAATGAAATCCTAGTTAATAGCATTAATTAAAGAATCAGAGTCATGGTATACAACCAGGCATCACTGATTGCCCTGGTCCTGCATGGCCTGCTCAGAGCAAAAACTCCCCTGAATTACCCAGGCTTCAAATACAACCCTTAGGAAGAGGCACATTTACAAAACAGCACCTCTCCTCTGAAGACAGGCTGAGAGACCTGGGGTTGTTCAGCCTGGAGAAGAGAAGGCTTTGGGGAGACCTCATAGCAGCCTTCCAATATCTGAAGGGAGCCTGCAGGAGAGCTGGCGAGGGACTCTTTGTCAGGAAATGCAGTGACAGGACAAGGGGTAATGGTTTTAAATTGGAAGAGGGGAGATTTAGATTAGATATTAGGAGGAAATTCTTTACTGTGAGGGTGGTGAAGCACTGGCCCAGGTTGCCCAGAGAAGTCGTGGATGCCCCATCCCTGGAAGCGTTTAAGGCCAGGCTGGATGGGGCTTTGAGCAACCTGCTCTAGTGGAGGTGTCCCTGCCCATGGCAGGGGGGTTGGCACTTGATGATCTTTAAGGTCCCTTCCAACTCTAACCATTCTATGATTCTATGACAGGGTTTATGGAAATAGCAGCAGACATTTCTCTGTATGCAGATAGTGTCAAAAGGTCTTTAGTCAGAGAAAAAAACAAGGAATGGCAAAATAAATAGCCCTTCCTAGTTTGGTCTTCATGCTAACTCCCAGTGCTGCAAAGGCTTAGACTTGTGGTTCACCTCTATAAATGGGGCTTTTCAAATTGCTTGCGTTCTGCCCCAAATCCCGCATCCCGTAGTTCCTGCTGGCGGGTTTCCTGCAGCCCCCAAGTTGAGAGGGGTCTCGCTTTTACTACTGCCTAGTCACCACCTGAAGCTTGGGCCATATGAATGGGGCCCCATCTGACAGCCTTATTAACACAAATGATTTTAATTCTGCCTGCCTGGGTAAGCCATGGGCACATGCCTGCAAGATCAAGGCCTTAGTCATTAATAACTTCAGCAATCATTTCACCTAGAAGCCATACTCTGTCTACACAGAAATCTTTCCGGGAATCTGGTAAAAAGATTGATGAAAATTAAACATCTACTTAGTGAAGCTGAAGTAACCAATATATGATTAATACTTTCCAATTATATTTCAGTACAGTACATTGCTGAGTTTGTTATTACCTGCACTCTTAACACTCCATCTGCAGTGTTAAATCCATCTGTTGCTGAAAATATGACTATATCTTCAAGGGTTTCTGAATCATCATGCTGGTACCTTTTAACATAATTATAATGAAGAGCGATATTCATTATCCAGCGGAAATTAGAAACCTATAAATATGAGGGGAGGGGAGCAAGGGAAGAACTGAGGTCCAGCATTGCCCACTTTCTCAATTGATCATGTTGGCTGCTCCCACTTAAAATCTTCCTCTGGATTCTGGATTTAGCACCATCAGTCCCACTGGTTTCACTGGTGTTTCACTAATGCCTACGATGGGGACCTAGTCCCTCAGCTTTATTCTGCAAGATGGAAGTGGGCAAGAGAAGTGGCTTCATGACTGGCATCCACATGAGTGTATGGAGACAACAAAAAACCTAACGAGCGTACACCGTAGCCAAAGCTTCTGGTGGGGCAGGACATCAAACCTTGGGAAGTCCTCAGGCTGTGCTGAACCAGGTCTCCTCAACACATGGGTTGTCACCCAGTAGAGATGGCAAGAGAAAAAGCTCCAGTTATTTCTACCTTTGAGAAGTATTTAAAGTAGAGGGTGCTGTTTCTAAACACTTGGTTAAATTGACAGAATAAATGTATCATATTTTTATGCGTATATCTTAGATGTTAAAAAAACCCACTCTTTAATACAGCAACAGCTGGTTTAAATGTGCCTGCAGGTAACAGAAGGGAAAGCTTATGCCACAGTCTTCCCTGATCTCTGCTCCCCTCCACCTGCTTCCTTCTGCCCTCACAAAATCAGAAGGCTCCTTTTTAAAGCATTTTTTTTTTAAATATGAATTATCAGACACCATTACACAGTTCTGGATAAGATACAGGCTTCACTTTCCCCTGAGATCCAACAGCAGAGTGTCTGGTTTTGAAACTCTGGGTAGTTATCAGCAATGGGGATTTTTGAAGGAAGAACCCAAATTCAGCAACTGGTTTTAAAGGCCTGCAAACAAAGCTCCTTCCACCATGGCAAGTCCATGGAGATCAATGAACCCAGACAGAGGAGGTTTCTTAATTAGAAAAAACTTTCAGATTCTCATGGCAGCATGAAGCTGGGTTTTACTTTGCTGCAACCAGAGGGAACCTACCAGGATCCAGCGACCCCACCAGCGAACCTGTTTAGGGCTGGAAGAGCTCCTCTGATGCTAAGAAATTGTGCCTGCACTTTGAAATAGGAGGACTCTTCCTCCCCCATGTTCTGCCCTACAGATTTAAAAGCTTGAAATACACATCAGCAGATCCAAAGGCTCTGCAAGTCCCTATTTTAGAGCTCAACAGGACAACCTGGAGTCTAACTGGCACAACTAACCATTTCCAGTCCTCCGATGAAAAGCTTGTACTTAAAAGGATGTGGAGTCCAACTTGCAAGACTAAAATTGGATGAAAGATCATTCAAACTGCCAGATGAGCCATAACGTTTTTGACCTGCCACCATGAATCAAAGCAGCGAGTAGAAAAACCAGCTTAACGAGATATTTCTTCCCATCATATTACTGATAAAATACAGCCCACTCCATTGAATAAACTGTGAGCAGAAAACGTGCTGTTTAGTTCATCTCTCTTGGCCTCTAACCTCAGCGGGAATGAAAAGCTTTCTTAATCTGCCTACCCCAGAAAGGTTTTATGCTTCTGCATCCCTCTACTGCCATCCTCTACCAGATAACGAGGATAGTGTGGGGTCCTTTGGAAACCACAGACTGTCCACAGTGCATAAGCTTGAGAAGAAAGTTATCTCTTTCTTAGGAGAAATTCCTGCCTCCTGGTTTGAAAGATATATCTTTCAAAATATCACAAATAAAATATTTTATCACAAATAAAAAAAACACCAACAAGGAAAAGGCCACCTGCTTCTGTCCAAGGCTGTTGAGTCAGAAGCAAAGCTGCTGTGACTTCTCAGCAACACAAGAGCACAAAGATGCTTTTCTCTTTGATGCTAAATCAAGGAGTGATACACCACTGGGGTGGTTTTTGAGGCTTATGGACTACTGGAAACAAGCTTTCTCATATCTAAAAGAAATCCACAGGGTTAATCACCAGAGGCGTGCAGCTAAAATGTGAGTTTGAGAAGAACAAGACCAAGCAAAAAACCACTGTAGATGAATGGCAATACTTCTACAGAAGAGAAAATGGGCTTGGAGTTTTAAAAAAATCCTCCAAAAAAAGGCATAGCAATTAAAGCTACTGAGCTCACTGAAGAAGCTCAGTATTGCTTTCCCCTTACCAAGCTTTTATTGCTATTCTCCGGAATATAATTGGTGATCATTTTCTGCTTGGAGTCTGACACAAATCTTGCAAGTTACTAGACCTACTTGAAAAAAATTAATAGGTTTAGCTTTATTTCTCCCCATAAACAATTTGCTATTGGAAGCAATGAAGTCTCTTGAATGCCTCCAAGGCTTCAATTGCCTATTATAATTTCCCAAATAATCCTCTCATACGGTTGTATATTCTTCACTACAAGTATACTCTCACTTCTTTTCTACTTTCCTATTGTTCTGGACAAATTGATCTTAGGGCAGAGTTTAACCATTTAGCTGAAGAATATAGCCTTAAAGCATTTATAGGCTTTACACAGTGTACTTAAAATTCACTCTCCACAAATATTCATTTAATACTGGCATGAATTTTGCTGATCCCCTTAACATACCTGGGATTTTAATATTTGCTAAAACACTTAGCAAAGTAGACACGCCCACATACAAACCCCAGATGGAATAAATTCAATGAATAATTTGTATTTGTGTAGAAAACGCCTGCCTGGCTACTTCCAAGGAACGCAAGCACCTTCAACAGCCTTTATGCTCTAACTTTGGCAGGGACTTGCTTACCAAATGGTACAGTACAAGAACATTACAAAACTACGAGGAAGAAGTCAGGCAGTAAATGTGTGGAACAAGCTGCATAGCTCATTATATAGCAAAGGAATTGGCAAACCTGGATTTTTCAAGCAACATCATGAAAAGGTCTCACCAAGGTAGAAAACACTTCATACAGCGAACTTTCCTGCCAGATGTGTCAAAGTGCTGGCAGGGAACAGAAACAACAGCAACATGTACAGCTCACCATTTTGATTTTCTAGCTAACGATGTGAGATGTGGGGTTTGACTGGTTTGGCACAGAAACTGCAGATCTCTTGCTCTGCAAAGAGTCAGGAGTGAACACTGTGTTGTGCAGTGTTGCTGCCTGCCATGGCGAACACTCACCCAGGAGCTTATGCAAGTCTCTGAAATACAGAGCTTGGCCATTATGAAACAGAAAAATGCTTACGTTGCTGGAGAGCACTGGTGTCCACACAGGACAAATTTCATTGAAACACTGAAAAAAAAATCAGTGATTTTGCTCCCCTTTTGCAAGGATCATACCGAACGTCTCCAGTATATGCACTGATGGGGAACGCTGTTCTCTGCAGTGAGGCTGCACAAAGTTTAACTCCCCCTTAAAAGCATCTGAAGTAGGATTGAGAAGGTGATACCGGACTTCTGCCCAGGCCCAAATTTCTGCTTTTGTGCTCTTATTTGGTGTACTTTAATGCAAAAATTTAGATTTCAATAAGCATAATTTGTTCTTATGCCTCTCCCAACATCTGTTTTTGGAAACAGAGATTTTTAAAACATGGTAACAATGATTGCAAATTATGTCAGATGTTCTTCCTGTTTACCTGAAAGATGTCAGTTCAGAAGTAGTAGGATTTGTTTTGTTTGGGTTTTTTTTAGGCTGTAAAAATTTGCTTCCCTTCAGCATAAAACCTGTAAAAGGGAAAAAATAGATGTTAGATCTTTTCCCTATCACCTTATAAAGTGTAACTCAGCTCAACAGTTTCATATGTACACGGGAGAAGTGAGAGAAACAAAGTACTAACAGCACATGGAAGTTAATTGACTGGAGACTGGGTATCTGGAGAGCAGAGGTGATACCTTGTGATGGTGCAAGTTTATTTGACAACAAGTTATGTAGTTCCAGGCTTCCTCTGGCTCATGTAACATGAGGCATCAGTCTCAAAGATGGCTGAAAATTGTGGAGATCTAACATATGGTATCTGACCACTGACTGATCCCACTCTGCTGCTACCAGCTCCGCTCTCAGCTCATCAATGCATAAAAATTCTCTTTCAGTCTTGTTTTTTTCCAGTGTCTTGACATTTCTATTCATTTTCTATATTTGTTTAAGCATTTCAAAGAACCAAATTGGATCAGCATACCTAAAGAAAAGAAGAAAAAAAAAAAAGTCACACTTTTTGCTTTTGCTCTTACCTGTTTTAACACTGGTGATAATCCAGAGCAACTCTGTTCATCTTCATCAAGTCATTCATTTAAACCAGGAATTGGACATGTGAAACATGTTATTACAGATGAGCGACTTCAGCCATCCTATTGCTGCACAATTTCCTACTATGTAATAGTCTTCTGCATGGCTTTCAAATATTTTGAATGTTATGTCATCCTAAAAAAGAAAGAAAAAAGCCATTCTTATTTGAGCATCAAAGATTAGGAGGTTCATGACTATTAAACTGATAAGAACACTTGATCTTAGCCAAAAGGCCAAGAATCATTCTGTGATTCTGTGACTGTCAGATAAAATGAACTCAAATGAGTCCTGAAAAATCTCCTTTCTGAAATTATGATGTTAAACCAGGCTGTAGAAGAGATCCCTTTGCAAACACTGACACAGGGATATTTTGAAAATACAAGATCCATCACTGATCATTTTAGGTAGTCATTTTCTGTTTTTCTCTTCTCCCATTAGTCCTCTGTTAATTCCAGCCCAGGTAACCTCATTCATCATACCACAGGAGGAACAGCTGTTACACATTGTTAGCTTGTGTAGACAACATACCCTCATACTCCCAAAAGTTAGTTGCTCTGTTGTTGAGCAATACCAGGAGAACATCACCTCCACAGACTGCAATGCCCTGCCTGGTCCATCTGCACTGGATTCCTTGATAACCTCTCTGGCACTTGTCGGCTCACTTATTTTAGAGAGACTATGGTCATCACTTGAATAAAAATTAGAAAACATTGACACAAGTGCTTCAGTAAGAACCATATCTCCTTCTACAGGCTTGAAGATGACACCGCTCACCAGGAATGGTAAGCTGTCATCTTTGGGTGGGTTGGTTAACAGGAGACTTGTGCCCGATTCTTTGCTTTCCATCAAATATTCTTAAAACAGCCTAATCATTGGTTGTGTCACTATCATCCTGCTGGTTGTAGGCAAATGCATCCTTGACGTTTTCAAACTGTGCACTTGAAGCTTTTGCCTCCTGTTATATAAATGCAGGAAGAAAGTTACCATGTGCTCTTTCTATCAACATAAATTACCAATAACATTTTCACATTTAAGCAGATGAGACACACGTCTTCTGTTCACTGTGTAAAGGCTGCATCTACTTAAAACCAACAGGAGCCTTTTCATTCACTTCAGTGGACTTTAGATCATCATCCAAAGAAGTGATGGTTATTCTTTCACCCTCAGATATACATTGGGCTGTTCTTAGGAATCAGCCTGAAGTCTGCACTCTCACTGCAGAAATTGCAAAAGATATGAAAGTCTTTTTTTTTTTTTTCCAAAGAATTTCTGTTATTTTTTTCTAGAATACATGCAAAAGAAAATTACAAGGATAAGTTTTACAAGAGAAATTGTGCTTGTATTTTGTAGGCATTGCATTGCATCCCATGGTTCAACTCTCATCTGATGCAACATACCCCACACTGTCGTCCATCCATATTGGGGACCTTCTTCCATCACCAAGAGCTGGAACACCATTCAGGTTATCATTATCAGCAGTCCGTAGAGTATCCTACATAATGGAACAGGATCATCCTTCTAGAAAGTCCAACTCTATTATGCAGACACATATTACAACCAAAGACCGATCATAAGGGTTTGCATTACTGTACACAACAAGGTACGCAGCAAAACCCAAGATGCTAAACCCTTCTTACATCCTTTTTAAGCATTTGATTTGATGAAGGGAGGTTTTATAGTGCTTATTCGAGCCTGGAGGAACTACCCTGTTACCACACCAATAAATTTTGGGTCTGATACCGCAACACTTCCCTGCATCAAGGGGATTCTCACTGCGCTCGTGTGTGCAGCTGGCGAGGAAGAGCGACAGCTTTCCCCATTGAGCCAGCCTGCTTGCTGCACGCCAGGTCTGCACCAGCCCTGGGTCCTTCCAGGCCGATATGTTAACTGGGAGATTTGACCTTTAGAGCAGAAACATAATTCAAAATCAGAAAGAAACAAAAAAAATGTGTGCAGCCAGCCCCCATACTGATGGATTTCAAAACATACATTTATTTTTATTTAATTTCTGCTTTTTTAATCATCTCTGTTGTGTCTAGGAAAAGGTGCAATATTAGGGTAACGGTGAAGGAGACTAAAATTTCCAAAAAGTTACAAGCCAGAAAACAGAAAAGCACTGAATTATTCCCCTTCCCTCCTCATCCCAAACCTTCTCCAAGTAAACTTCCACCTGAAATTTAATCAGAGGGTATATATTTTCATCAAAAATATACTTAAAAAAATTACACCACTTTGTGTAGTACTACCTTTGGAGTACTCTTAGCGGAATAGATTTTAAGTAAAAGATGTCTTCTCAGCAAAGGTTCCCAGGGCAAGTATGTGCACATGGAACATCATCCACTGGATTCGTGATAACCCAACACCATAAAAGATCACCATTTTGTAACAGACTGAATGTCCAGTCACATCCTTCCAGAGTTCGTAAGCAGGCTAAAAGACCTCAAGATCCCAGTGCATCCTTCTGTTCTCACGCTGGATGCTAAAATTCTCCTGACTTGTGGAAATGTTGCTAGGTTTTGTTTTGCAAGTCAACAAATAGCACTGAGTATCTTCAAAAAAAACCCAAGTAAAGTCCAGAAAAGTGCCTCCTATTTAAATGTACTACACACCCGGGAGGATCCATAATCACACTTGAATTTTCCACATCGTAAAAGGTATGTGGGTATCTAAATTCCTTTTTGCTTGGAAGAACTAAATGCAAAAATCACCTTCAGTGATACAGCTGGATGGAGCAGTGACACTGCAAGTACAAGTGGGAACAAGCCAGAGACACTGTCATTTAACTCCCGAAATTCCAGGCATTTCAATACTTAAAAATCTGTGAGCGATAGAGTATTTGTCTAACCTAATCCTCAGAAGCCTTCAGAGTTTATCCCTCAGCAGTTTGAAGGTTTGACTATTTCTAAGCAAGCAAATTGCAGAGGTAACTCCACTAGCAGAATTAGCGCTAGAAGAGAAGCACCATGTCCAAGGTACATTTTTAAAAACATTCATCAGTCTTCAAAGAGCCATAACTCCACTCTCGCAAATGTATACCTACACAGACATATTAACACACACTCAAAAAGCACCATAAGCTCACACATTGAAGCAAGATCATATATAACCCTTCACACTCATGTTCCACCCAACCTTAGGAGCATCGGTCTTCACGCTTCTTTTTGAAAAATGGACTGCAAGGGTAGAACTGCTCATGAACACATTATCAGTTGCTTGAAACTCAGCCTAGCAAAACAAGGAAAACAAACGCTACCCCGAAGATTAATGCAGCATTTGCCGACTGGCAAGCTTGCTTTGGATGTAGTACAGCAGCCCTGACTGCAGACAGCCAGGCTCCATTACTCCACAGACCTGTCTCCCAGCATGAGACACGTCGGGTGGCAGGTAGCAATTCTCCTATCACACAAATCCTGCCGAGCGAAGGATGTAATGGTCTGCATACGGTTCTCCAAAGGGGTGAGGTGTCCCTGCAGTGGGGGGTTAGCAACGCGTAATGTTACTTCATCCTTCGGTGCTTGTGCATCTTCAGCATCTTGAACCACGGTCATAAGAGCACAAGGATCAGCTTCTTAGACAAACGCAGGCATAACTGCAGCTTGATCTTGTGTTCGTAATGGCTCCCTTTACCAGGACATAAGTCAAAACATTTTCTGTTTACAAATAAGAAAGTCCAGTGAATCTTTTGCACATGTATTAGCAGAAGCATGTGAATTCCCAAAGGCAAGTGTGTGCACACGGGTAGGTGCATATAGATAGACGTCAAGCAACTCTGAGATGCATCAACAAGTGACTGGGATAATGCTATAGAATTAACAGTTAAACACAACAATTATCTTCTAAGCTTTATCTCAGTCAATAATCTTGTCCCAGTTGGGGCTGCTGGCAAAATTCCCATTCTAAAGGGCAGAATTCTCTGTTAACCTCTTGAATAACTGAACAAAGAAGGGCGATGCATAGGTTAGCATAGATGCACAGAACAATCCAACCACTAATTTACCAGATTTGGGCACTTATTTTTTATTAGTTATGTCAGTTAAGTGTAGGAAGACGTGGCAGGGATGATAAGCCCTTGAAAACTTCAAAAAGCTGGCTTGCGCTCGCTCATCCAGACAACTTGAATTCTGAATGGGAAAGATTCATACACCCTCCACAGGGGTGACAACACACAATTTCAAAATTCATAAAAGTGATCTCATTTGTTTGCAAAAGTAGCCATAGCTACTTTGGATCAAGATCCAGCTCATAGGCAAAAAAAAAAAAATGTTAGCAAGTTACCCAGCCTCTACTTTTTATAAATAACAAATTCAATTCAGGCAACCTCAGGTACTTTGTATAGCTAATAACGGACAGGGAATGTGATCGGCCACTGTTTCCTTTTTATGCCATTTAGTCATGGCAAGGCACTTCAGAGCGCTGATCATAAAAAGGTGTGACGAGTCCAGGTACAGGGAAGCCACAACATCCCAACTCATGCCCAGCAATGCAACACTAGCAAATAAATCGGTACAACTTAGGTGTAGTTGGCAAGACCTTACTACTTTTCTAGAGAATCATTAAATAGAGGTCAAACAGCCAGTATCTGCTCTCACCAACTGAAATTGACAGTTAGAAATCTGTGATTTCTTACTGAATGGAGTTGTCATCCATCTCTGGTGACATGGGGCTTTGGTACTGGTATTGCAGACCCATACCCAGGAAATCTTCAATGTTAGTCTATACACTACATAACTGTTACTGGGGCAATGTCATTTGGTTTGGCTAACTAAAGGAAACAATCCACCAAGGGTTTCATTTCACATTTAAAGAAGTCACATCTCAGCTACTGCTAAAGCATCTTGTGATGGACCATTCTGACCACTCTTGTTTAGATAGTAATAGCAGTTTTGGATAACCCTCCCTAATAGAAGGGGGAGGAGAGGCAATATATGTCTAAACACAAAATGAAGCATGAAAATAAGTTTATGTATCAGTGTCCTACAGAGAGTCTCTGGCAGTGTGTGGATGTGTACCTTCAGGCACAGGCTTAGGGTTTCTGCGAAACTTACCAGTATCAGTAGAAGGCAAGCAATTCTACAGGAAAAAAAAATGAAATAAGTTAATATTTGAAGTTAAAATATTTTACCCCATAAGAAAAAGTATTTCTCTTAGGAAATATTGCCTCACGAGACTCTATTTTCCACCTGTCACTGTTTCTCTACCCTTTGCAAGGAAGATATGCATCATGGGAGTCCTTGGTGAAGATGGTTTTGACTTGAAAAATTTCAGCCAGTATACCATGGGGGACATCCACAGCAATGTACATGAGATAAGCAAATCCCCCTGCTACAATATTTTTAAGTTTTCATTTGACTGAGATCAGATTTGAGCACTGCCAATCCCATGAATCAGTGCCGTGCATTATTGAAGAAAGAATTAACATCCCCCTAAGAAACCTGGAAAGAGTGAAAAAGTTCTGAACTTTACTTTCACTGTTAGTCTTCCTTGTACAGATTTCTCTGATATCTTCAGGTTGTAAGCAACCTTAGAAAATGTTGCTTTTAAACAATCCTTATGTGAATATAACTACTTGGATGGTTGGCAAAAGACTCTTCTGTCTAAGGATAATTCCGTACTTCTTTCATGACCCAAAAACCCCTTTCTCATCAGTTTTGATCTAAGGACTTACCACTGTTCCGTAAAGAAACCTGCAAGAGGCAAAACAAAACTAGATGAATTGCAAACTAAGACAAACCCTTGTTAAAAATCTAGGCAATGTTTCTATAACAGTTTGAAATCCAAAAATAAGCTTATCCCAACACATATCAGTTGTTTTCAAATCAGTCACCTTTCCTTCTGCTTACATTTTTCAGATATCCAGGTAAAGGCCCCTTCTCTGCCACTATTTGACCTAAAGCAGTGAGCAATGTCTCCAAAGACATGATCCATGTGGGCAGACTGTACCTGGCTCAACTCGGCAGTAAACGAAGGCTGAGATGCTTCTGTGCACTCCGTCAGATGTGCCAAGCAATTCCTGGAGTTCCAGAGGCATTTGTCCAACGTGAGTAATACTCAATTCCAGCTTCCTGATCTGTACGTGAGGAACAAGTATTTCTATGATAGTATCCAGTTCAGTAAATCTGAAAGCAGAGGATTTATTACATACAAGATCAAGAAGCCTTTCCTTTGATCATTTATACAGTGGTCTATGAATGAATGCATTCAGAGCCCAGCTTCAGCTCACTCTGAAATATTCATGGACGTAGCCAAGAACAATACATCGAACGTTCGTTAGAGACCAGATCCTCTGCTGGGGTACATCACAAGGCGACTTTGTTGACTTCTATGGGAAAACAACAGTTTACACAAGTTAAGAATTTAACCTTTTCGCACATTGAGCTCTTCTTTGTAAACAGTACTTTAATAAACATCTTGTGAGCCAGATAATAAACACTTCAGATAAACCACTGGAAGGTTTAAAGGGCTCTACGTGCTCTCACAGGCTTTCAGTTGTAGAGCAGAGGGCAAAAGTCAGCACTGATTACATCTCAGTAGCAACTAACCATTATAAATGTCTAAGTCACACACATTTGAACGATTTCATTAAGCGCTCTGTCGTATTTCTGAAGAGCTCTCTTAAGATCCCTGCATATTTTATTCTGTGGTACTGGGATGGATACTTATGCCCCATGCTTCAGTAGGGCTGGATACACCCACCAAGGCTTGAAACAGCAAATAGAACTGCCAGAATATTTCTTTCTCCTGTAAATCAGACGGACAGCTACACGATGCTGCTTCCCCACAGCATGGTTTCTCCATGATCCTACCCCTCATGCAGCCGTGGCTTGTCCCAGAACTAGGACAGCACCTGCAAGTTATTGGCACTTGGAAAGGAATCTTTCATACAGCCTAAGCACTTGGGGTTTGAAGTTCAATGAAAGTCCCAGTCAACCAGAGCTATCCAAGCACATCCGTGTTTATTTGGGGATTTTTGACTGTTGGCTAAGGCGTAGTTCTGGAGTGCTCTTCTCATAATAGCTACCACAATCAACAGCTGAGATTTTTCAGAAGAACATAAAAATTGAGGTAGTGCACAACTTCCAACAGCGGTGAGCCTTTGAAAAACCTAGGTGACAACAAAGGCAAAGACAATAACCACCCTCAACTTACTATTAAAAACACAAAAACATTAAAACACTCCCTTAAAAAAAACATTTTTCATTGATCCAACATAACTTACCAGGCTTACAATATAGTTCACATTATCACAACTGAGATCCCACCTATAAGTTCTCAGCCTCACACTGTCTTCTTCCAAAAATGGTCAGCCATTGTCAGTGTGCTTAACTTTGCCAGACAAGAAGTGGCAATCAAACTTTTGTTAAGACAAGTGGTACTAACAAGCTGGTAAATAAAAAACATCATTATTTTACCAGCCAAATCCTACAGCTTTGACTCAGGAGGCACCTGAAATTTTGCTTATATAAGTACCTTAGGCTTGAGCTCATGCTAATACAATCTCAACAACATTTTAAGTTTTAATAGAATAACTTTTGTGTTATATTTTATTCAATCATTTACACAGTAATAATTTAAGATAGGAAATAAAGAGGGAAAAAATGTCTTTGTACAAGTTATCCTATTAAAGAATGGAATATTAATGGTGTTGGGTACATGAAACCCTCTGCAACCATGGAAACCATTGCACAGGATCCATTCAGCCTCCAAATCTGAGATGTGGCCTATGGTTGCTATGAGAGGATATAGCACACACCCCTCAGCGGTTCCTATTAGAAAGTGATATTTAGGTTCTATTGTGCATTTGTCTACACTTTATCTCAGCATAAAGCTATTTGTGGAACAGAGGTTAAGGAGAGGTTTTGAAATCTAAAAGCATACCCTTCAGATGAATCTGGGAAATTAGATGCTGTTTCACAACAGTATAGGGTTTATTTGTGACAATTTAACTGATGTCTTCCCTTGTTCTGAAAAAAAAAGAAAATGGTTATAATGAATTTGACTTGGAGAAGTTAGGGATTAATTTATATTCCAAGAACATATAAGTATCATTTGCAACCTCATCCTCAGGCCTGACTAGCTGCAGACAGCCTACAGCAGTCGGTGATAAAAAAACACTCCCCCTATATTTTGGGTTTAAAAAAAAATATTTTAAATTGCAAAATTTGAAAGAAAAAAAAATCAGATATAAATCTTCTGCAACCCAGTAAATTCAAAACTGTAGCTATCATTTGATCTGTATTCTTTTCTAGTTGCAAAAACAATTGCACTAGGAACAATTACGTGGCAAATAAAAACATCCCCAATTACCATAACAAAGCCTGAAAATCAAACAGAAATTTTCTGAAAGGTTTATGAACTCTCACAATTCAGGGAATGTCATTCACTTGCAGGGCAGGATGGGAGAAAACCTTCCCCATGAAAAATATGGAACTCACCTAAGCCAACACTTTCACTTCTGTTTAAAAGGACTTAAGTCTTCAAAGCAGGCGATGATCTCTTCACTGGTTCCTCGCAAGTCTGCTGGAGCTGAGCCCTCCAGACAAGAGTTCTTCCCACACTGATTTCCCATGCCCACTGTGCTGCCCTTGGCAGCTTGGCAGGGCAGAGGACCACCCCATCCCTCTTGGCACCAGAACAATCCCATACCCAAGCACTCGTTCTCCAACTTTCTGTGTCACCAGCTCATTTAAAACCACTCCTACCTTGCAGGAACCTACCTCTTTGGGAACATCAAACTGTAGTTTGGTCTCAGTACCGTACACCATCTGTCCCCTCGCCGCTCTGATGCCTCTGTTCCCCGAGACAAGTTTCCCTGCTTCTACGTATTCAAGATGCACCAGAAATACCAGAATATCCAACTTGAGAAAACCGAGCAGAGCTTCCATCTTTCGAGTCCAGGTGCCTCCTTTAACGTGGTTAAAGTGACAGCAGATGACAGGCGAGCATTTCTGTGTTCATTTCTGGGAATTAACAGTCAAGAGCAGCCTTTCTGCTTAAAGTCTTGAAATTGCTTCCAGCTTTACCACTATCAGAAGGAGTTTTGATTCGTATTTTATTTTAAAGTCTATAAAAAAGGGACCCAGTTTCTTCCAAGCGGCTGTGGGTAGCGTCTTGCTCCATGTCACTCAGTGGCCTGGTGGCTACGGTTGACCAGCTTGCAGGTGTTGCTGGGTGTTAGATCAGTGGTCAGTAGTTCATCTGACAAGTGTTCAACAGATGGAGGTTGCTCCCCTGGCATGCAGACAGGCTAAGGTCGCTCTGTGTGGAGAGGAACATGCTTCAGAGAAACAATACTTTACAACAAAATCAGAAAAGTCATAAGCTGTTTACCTGAAGACATTCAAAATCAGACACAGAGCACCAAAAAGGCTTATTCAGTCATGGCAGTAATCAAAAAAATCACAGAACCTCATACAATATTAATTTACATAGTAAATGGCAGAGCATCCTTCTTCCCTCACTTTTATTTAGTAGACCACTATTTTGGAAGACTCAAGCTCCATGTTCTGAGGACAGTTTCCTGCTCTGTGCATGATTCCTATGTCCTGCACAAGAAGCCAAAGTGGTCTAAATCTCCTTTGCACCAGAAAGGAGTTTACACGAAGCCTGATTCACTGAGAGTGGTGCCACATCCACTGATCTTGTGCCTCCTTAGGAAAATGTTCTCTAAAATTCAGCCATGCCTCCTTTTCCATATATGCTTTTCCCAAGTGTGTTTATGATGCCCACATCCTTCTCCTGCACCACCCTTTGCTCTTTTCAGGTGAAGCTAATGGTGCTTCTGTGCTTTTACAAAGGTCCATTTGGAAAACCCTACATGAGAACTACCACGTAAATGCTCAGCTCCTGGTTTACAAATGGTAGCAACTCCCTCAGCCTGGGTACTTGACTTTAATTTACAGAATAAATGCTCTTGGGAAAAGCAGAAGTTGTGAATGTGCAGAATAAGGCAGGGAGATTGTCAAGGTTGGTATCCTGGTTCAACCATCCGTACAGTCCTGAACCACTGCAGAAACCATGGGCATAATTTTGAGCACACCGTCATCTCAAAGGATCCATATTAAAGGGCCGCCAGGAACCACGAGTCCAACTGACCACCATTGGTTTATCAGATCTTTCCGTTTGGGGACAACACACACCATAACCATCACTTTAAGCCAAACACAGAAACAGTCAGTTTTCTACCTCCCAGATGGAAAAGACCACTAAGGACCACTCTGCTCATCCAGGACCAGGTTCTATTCAAGAGACGGCTCAGCTGAAGCTTCTGCTTGTGGCTCGTTTACCAGAGATAACCTTAAGGTTTCAGAGTGTGAATTACTGTGGTGACATGCTGAAGCAGAGAGAAATGGCAGTGACCTGCAAGCTACTGTCTGTAAGTGTGTTAGCCCATTCACACTCAGAGCGATGCATGTTTCTCATGGCTAAAATCATACCGTACAGGTCAGTAGGTGCCCTACTTTAAAAAAGTCTTTGAAATTTTGGCCCATTGAGACATACATACAAAGAAAAATACTTTCAAGCCATAAAAATCAGGAAAATTGAATTTAAACCAAGGGCTATTTTCAATATTCATATATTTTTACCAATAAAGCCTTTCTCCTACTTTCTGCACAAAACTGAGTAACTTTCAAAAACTGCATTTATCTACATTGCAGGTACAGGAATTTTGACCAAGATGACACCAACAAAAAAGAAAAAAAGAAAAAAAGAGAGAGAAACACCCCTGCTTAGAGGCAGAACATGCCTTAGTGTTTCCATATTAGTGCTTAACCAATATAGGGACCTTTCTTGGCTTTCTGATTTATCCAGTGAAAATCAGCAGACTCCCTCCCTCACATCAGTAAGTCAGTCTCCATTCTGGATGGCAAGATCTCCACTCTATTGAAGTCAAAGTAACTTTTCCCAATTAGATACAAATTGAATGAGGATTTAGTCTGCTTCCAGCATTAGGCTTTTGGGTCTAGTTGGGATTTGGTCATGCATTTATATTTTTTACGTCTAAGTTTCAACACTCTTTGAAATCACATGTTCCACACTTCAGATCAATACGTAGGTATTGCAAATGCTGTATCTGACCCAGGTTCGGGTAACCCAAACTCTTACGCCTACTGTGTCCTATGCATATCTTTACACCCTCAGAGCTACATAGGTGATATGGAAAATTCGTCACAGTAACTTAGAATTAGGCCAACACAATCTTGGCCTATAGAGCATCTTATAAATGTGATATATTTACGTGTGATAGATTGATGTAATCTATAAAACACATTAGCTCTTACTGTATTTAATAAATGCTGAAAGCTAGCAATATCAAGATAGATTTACGATTTCGCCCATCCATTGTTTTACCAGTGATAATCAAAAAAGACTGCTTGATTTAGATCATTTAACTGATTTTTTTGTTCATTTTGCAGTTAATATATATTTTAGTATATTTTTTCTTACTTTTAGCAAAATTGTATAGATGCAGACACACACACAAATCACAAAGTTGCCTGACTGCTTATTGCATCTTTTTAGGAACATGTTGGTATATCTCTATTCTGGAGAACATTTCACAGTTCAGTGATGGAAAATAGTTTGTGCTTCATTTGTGCATGTACTAATTTTAGATTAAACAGGACCTCATAAATCCTCCTGAAAAATGATGCAATTAAGCCAGACCTATTTGTAAAAAGGACAACATGTGGCTGTAATTATAATGGCTAAGCATTCAGTAACACATTGACTTATTAGTGTGCTAAGAGGAGTTTGTGCAACATGCTGAGTAAGTCTTTACAGGAATAAATCTTAATATTCCCCCAAAAGCCCTTAAAACCAATCCTCTGTTGCATTTCTGATCAACTTCCATGGTGATCTGCTTTTTGAAAATGGTCACTTTTGTTGTAAGCATAGCTCTAAGTATGCTCTGTGCCTACTGCTACGGTGTGAAGTAGCTGTAGTTACTAAAATTGGCTTTATTTCAGACCAAAACTATTGTCCAAGAATGACTGAATGACTGCCATATGCACCAAAGCTCTCAAGTATATATGTTTCAAGTGACCAATAATCTGTCAAGATTTACAGTGCTCATACTTCACAATGCCATTGCAGTTTATACGAGGATTTAGATTCCTCAGCACATTTCTAAACCCTTGGCAGCCCCACAAAAGCTCTCACTGCCTTCACCAAAACAACCTATGATAAAGACTGGCTGCCACCACATGTGCATTCCTGTGTCCCTACCCACGACCACAAAGATGATGTCCACAGTAACCCTATAATGCCAAGTAAGGGAACAAGCGAAGTTTAAGATTCTTTTTTGCTGTTTATAGCCAAATTCAATTCACCATCTATACCTTATCTGTTGAAATCCACGCTGTTGTGTAGGCATCCCTGCTTCATGCTGCCTATAGGTCATACTTTACCTTGTGGCGAGTGATTTATGGGAAGGATTTTGCACTCTTGAGATATACCTGTCAGGGCAAACAGGACAGACAGAAGCATCCTGGGAAGGTGAAGTCTCCCAACCCATCTAGGATGTTCCCTAGGCTATAGACCAGCAGTGATGCAAGCTCAAATTTTACATTCAGCAAAAGTCACTGCAAACTCAGCTCCATAGTGTGGACTGAAGGCGAGTTTGGGCTCAGATATAGGCTCAGGCCTATATTCAAAGTGAAATACTTATGTAGCAAATTCTTTGTACAGGGCTTTTTAGACAGTAGGCCTTCTACCATCTCCTTCATATTCAAATGTTCATGTATGTTGGGTACAAAAGGAGATGTGAGAACCTCAGGACCCAAGGCTATCAGGTAAATAAGTGATGGCAAGGCTCTTCACAGCCAGCCATGGAAGTCTGGCTACCACATAGAACAAGGATTTAATTTATTGCTAATGTCTCACCCTTTATTTTTTCTTAAGGTTGCTGTGGATGATAATCTGGGAGAATGATACAGGATTGCCAATCATCTGTGGAGCATTTAAAGGTAAAAGCAAAACTAAATGTGAATAATTTTTTTTGCCTTTCAATCCCCAGTCCTTCTGATTTGCTGCTTTATTCTCCAACATAACAGGAAAAGCTTATTTTCATAGTTGCATGCCTTCCACTGAACTAGATCAGAAAATCCCTCTCATCTCCAAAGGGCTCATTTCCTTCAGAATTAAGACACTGAGTCAGTTGTTCCTTCAGTTCCAGTGACCTTTCTTCCCCTACTAGCTGGGGGGCTTGGGTTTTTCACAGGAGAACATGTAATATAAACATAATCAGCCCTTTCACATCATGTAACTCTTCACTTCAGCAGGAGCTTCCTTACTTTGAGATTTTTTTCTCTGATACGCTCCCACTTAAAGTAAGATCAATCCATAGAAAGGAAGAAAAAATATGAAAGGACCTTAAATGCTAACATACATTCAAACACCACTAAATGTGCACCTGTGTCTTGTCATTTCAAAGTTAATATAAGGCAAGGTATGTGATCCCTTTTGCTAATTAACGCAGCCCTCTCGGATTCCCCTTTCCCCTCACGCTAATTAGCACAGAAAAAACCTCACGCAGACAAACAGACAAAATAGCCACAGGACTCCCTTGTTGAGCAAAGCACTTGCAGGAGGAGAAGGGGCAACACTCTGCGTCGGTAATTTTAAACACCTGATTGCCTGAAGCGTGCAGGTGTGGGAGAAATGTTGCCGAAGTGATGCAAGCCCTTAAAAATGCCATCAGAGTTTGCCTGAAAATTCAAAATCCTCATTAGTCGTATGAATAATTTATCAGCCGCCCCACAAGGCAGGGAAGGGACACTTTTGTTGTCTACTTGACTAGCAACGAGGTCGGTTACCATCAAAAAAGGGGAGGGAGGAGCAAAAAGTTTCTGAAAAAATGGAAATTTGCTCTCAAAGTATGGTCATGTCTCGCCAGAACTTTTACAGAGATATCATAAAGAGACCAGTCATGGAGGCACAGGGTATTCCTTCCAAGGGAGGGAAAGGACTGCTCAAAGCAGTTAATGCACTTTAAAGAATTGCGCTGACTTTAATCCACCTCTTATTTGGCTTAAATAACAGGTACGGTGTGTGCAGAATTTAAAATAAAAAATTAAAAAATCCAGTATTAGTAGTTAAACATTCTCTAAAATGGATTTTAAATTAACTTGAGGAAGTTTGAAAGTACTGTAAGGAATAAATGTTGCTTTTAATCTTTCAAAGCACAAACTGTAGCATTACTGTTATCTTCTCCTGCCTCCTGCCAAGTGTAAGAAGCGTACTGGTCTTTAGGCACCCAGCAGTGTTTCTTGGAAGGGCAATGAAAGAGTGAATGGCGAAAGCCTGCCAAAAGGAAAATCAAAGCCATACCTGCAAGCTGCAATACAGTTCTAGGAATCCCTTCAGACATTTCCTTTTCATGTGTTTGAAACTGAAACTTTTCAAAATGCTGGCGTGGTTCCTTAAAGTAATTTTTACTTCTTAAACCTAAACAACTAGGAGGGAAGGGGGAGAAAAGATGGGGTTAAACAACAAGAACCAAAAAAAAAGAAAAAGGAAAGAAGCAGTGTTAAATGCAATTGGATTGTCCCAAAGCAGTCTCTTCAGAGGAAAAGAGCCTTAAAATGCAGGAAATCTGTCTAACCCTCTAACTATTCCCACTCAAGCTGCCCTGCAGTCACAGATGTTACTGATTCAGTTAGATAGCAATTCCAAGCTCCCAAAACAGATTCCAAGTGAGAAAATAGGAAAAGTCCTTGGTTGCTATTAGATACGCATTCTGAAGTAAAAAGAAGTATGGGTAGGGAGGAATTTGTGGCCTGGATTAGAGGTTCCACGGTAATTAAAGAGCAATGACAAATGGCATATCGGCTGACCTATTGAACGCGAAGCCACAAGGTTAGGAGCTCAGGCTGCAGCGAAAATTTCTAGGGAAATGTGTCAGGTTTTTTTTCCTGCAGTGATTTACTGATACATTTAACTGGAATGAAACCCATACAGGTCTCTGAAAATGTAACAGTGGCCCACAGAGATTAGATGAAAAACTGGAGAATTTAGCAGGGCATGCTAAAAGCCTTGTAAATGATGTATTTAACTGTGCAATTAAATTCTATGGAGGGGTAATAATTTATTGCATCATTGCTAAAAAGCTGGAGGAAAGTTATCACTTCCTAAGAGACCAAGTAGGACATACCCCTCAGACATGCCCAGCAGCTTCCAAACATTGAACAATTGCACTAGCGATGTGGGAAGAAAAAAAGGCAGCACTTATAACCTGTAAGAATAACGGTATAAGTAAATAGAAGTATAAGTCCTACCACAGTGTGCTTCAAATAAGCGAATGAGTAGGTCCCAGGTAGATGATGCACCATGTGATGCAAAGCCTTCTTGTGCTGGGCATCAGAAATGTTCCCCACCGCACACGGCTCATCCTCAGGAGAGCAGGCAGACAAGGAGGAGATGCTGAACAGTGTGGCCAGGCAGATCAGATGCTGGAAGAGGTGATGACAAAATCTGGGACCTGGGCATCCTGGTCCTGGGCTCTACCCACTGGGCTGCACCGGGCTTGTGCTAATGCTGGAGAGGCAGTGGGACCTGGGGAATGACCCCATCCCTCCAGCTGCTCCTGGCTCTCCCACCAGTTGAATTACTGAACTGCTCTGCTGTCCTCCCACTTTGGAAAGCAGAGGAACAGAAGGCTCCCTGGTCTCGAGCAGCCATGTATTCATGCAGAGAAGAGAATACCAAAGGTGAGCATCACCTCTGGACATGGTGCTGAGACAGGTCCTACCTGTGCATTGAGGACAAAAGCTCTGTTTTGGCACGTGCTGCTGCGCCCACAACCCCAGCCTGTGCTAAATTCTTGTTCCACTTTGTGCATTCCAATCAATAGCTAATGAGGGTTGTTTTGCAAGATGCCTTGTGTTGTTTTGTACATTTAAGATTAAGTTTTTGTTTTGTTTTCATAAAAGGTTATTCACAAGCTCTAGGTGCCCTGGCAATTAGCTAGATTCACAGTCCAATTGGAATAAACACCTGGCAACATAATGATCCTCATGCACAACAAAGCAAATTAATCTGACCAGCCAATAAATCAAGTGGCAGAATATATCCCCTTCCACCCAGCTCCAAATCCCATGCTATCAGGCCTCCTCTAAAGCTGTTGCATACAGATGGTTTTTTACATCATGCCCAGAAGGGTCAGTAATATTTGGGCTGTTTCACACTGATGGGGCTGGGGACAGGCTCCAGAGCCACTGGGCGTCTGCAAAATGTGCTGTTGGCAGCTTCTCCTGTTAGGGTCTTTTAACTGGAGTAAGCCCAACTCTGCAGCACCTCACTTGCAGCTCATCCAAAGCGATGGAAATGGCTTCATAGGAGTTGGAGAGACATGAGTATGCACCCACAAGACCACGCAGTCTTCCAACTTCAGCACCTCTTTGGCTGGTTGAACTTTACCTAATTATTTCTCAGGTATGTCTGAAATGGGAAATCAAGATCTTGCATACAAACAGTTCCCTGAGTGCTGAAACCATTTACACTTCACTCCCTGTGAACATTCTCACCAGATGAAGTTTGGTCTGCAAAAATGTTAACACGAGGCAACTGCATGTATATGAATAACACCAGCCTTTGCAATATTGCCGTATCACTAACACTAATAGCTCAACCACTGCAAAACCAATATATACACGTACAATAACAGCTTGAAATAATGACAACATCAATCAAAATTACATATAGTGAACAAAAAGGGTCCAAACATTTTTAGATAGTTGAGGTCAGAAGACTTAGCTGAACTCCTTTCAGTAGAAACTAGGGCTGGACTGACCATTCAGACCATACCATCGAGGCAGCAGACTTGTGTCTGCATGCTGGGACTCAGAGGAAGAAATTTCAATGTGACCAATACCGTGGCAGGTAAGAGGTAATTCCTTGACAAATAAAGGGTTAACTTTGCTTAGGAAAAATAGGTTGGATTACAGATAGGTAGCAGCTGAGTTTCAGGCTGTATCATCAGGAGAAGTAGAACAGCATCAGAGCTCAATAATCCATGCTTCCTAAGGGCAAAGCAGCCTCTCTACAATATATTGTTTCCTTGAAGGCAGCAAAGTTGAGGTGACAAAAGGAAGAAAAATGGTTGGAAAAATGAAGTAAATATCCTTGACTAATGAAAGACATGAGGGCTGGCAAAATTCAAATTATTCAAAGTTGGGGATGTGAGAGCTCACCCAATATTCATGCATTTTTTGAAAAAAATTGTCGCCAAAATATCCCCTATGCTTGAATTAAGTCTTATGCTACCAGTCTCTCTCATCAAATTCCCAGTTTTCTGGTTAGGGGCTCCAAAGACAGGTCTTCCAGCAGGATCCTGCCATCCCTGTCATCCCACGCACATGCAACTCAATGGTTATGGGAAGCAGTTTTATCCTAATGCCAGGCGAGTTTCTTCCCTTGTCCTTAGGCACACCAGAGCGGATCCCTGACAACTCCTGAAGTATCAATAGCACCTCTTCAAAAATTGATGTGCAATAAAGAGTTGGATTTCTGGAGGGGAGAGTGCTGCCAGAATAGTCAGTTTGAATCCTGCTAATTGAAAGCTCAATGCAAAATTCAAGTGGAGGCAAGCAGAGTACACAGCGCATGGCCACCCATTACTGTAATGAGGAGGAAACATGAAGGCTTTAGAGGATACAGAAAGAAGATATTCTGGACCTAAGATGCTTTGAGAGCATATACCCATGGAGCCGTCCTCCACTGGTGAAGGGGAAAGGCATTTTGATAATTACATGGATCTCTAGCAAGGACCCATGACATTATTGAATTATCAAAATCTGCATTCACACCTCCAGAAACTCAGTGTATCCAAAGTCAGACTCAATCAGTTAGTCAAATCCTGAATCTGGGGAATGTAAGAGGGTTTAATATCACTGGGATGTCCCAGACCAAACTGGGATCTGCGGTACCTTCTACAGCCAGAGTGGGAGGGCACAAAGTGGCTCGTCCCTTTGGGTGAGGAAACAGGCTGCGCGGTGAAGCAATGAAACGCTGAATCCTTCCCAACTATTAAAGAGAAATTCAACATCTCCCCGCATGCAGGGAAAAACGCCATTTTCTGAGCATGGAGCTTGAAACTGGCCATGACTTTGGGCCCTTTTTGCCATAAGTAAACAGGCTTGTTCAAGTCATGAATCAGGCATTGTTAATTCAAAAATATTACTGGATTAATTTTATATAAATTTAATAACTTATTAATAACTATTGGGTGACCTGTCATAAATTAGTTAGCACTGCCCCAGAAGATGATTCGGGATGTACAGGGTGATTTACATAACAGATTGTGTCATGTCTCCGTCTTCTCTGCTTCTTTTCATTTATTCATGTGTAGAGCCAGGCAGAAAATGGAAAAAGTAATTAATAGATTTGGCTTGAAAAATGTTTTGATATTAGTGTATATTTTATTAATACAAACTATCTGTCCAACTCCAGAAGCTGGATGAATAATGGGCAGAAAATACTTCACTTACTGGAGATATAGCATGAAATTTATTGCATCAATCTTCTGACAGATACCTTTAAGCAAGGTGTGTAAACCAAAGGAAATAAAGGAGAAAGAATAAGAAAGAAGGCAGTCGTGCCTGACTACTTGCTCTCATAAAAAGACCAGACTGATACTAGAAAGCCAAAATCTCGGCTGGAGTCTGATCCCTGGCTGGGGACCAGGTCAGCCAGACAAATATCCATGAGACAAGAGACACAGCAAGGTTGGCTGGAGGTTCCCTTATGGCAGCAGTGATTTACCTGTGGTCCCGCAGGTACTGGGGATGGCCCAAGGCAGCAATTCCACGCAGACTTGTACAGGCATCAGCAGGGAGAGCTGGCTGCGGCTTGTGCCTTTCCAACCAGGTAATTTCTCCTGTGGCACAAATAGACTCAGAATATAGTATGAGAGAATAAATAGGGGGAAGCTGACACTGTTAGTGGTTATTTATTACCTATTTACTAGCAGGTAATGGCTGACCTGCAGGCTATACCAAAGAAACATACTCAGCTAACTCCTAAATTACCAAGTGTTTCGACTCCTGCTACTGAGCTTCAGAAATCTCAGCCTTGCATCGGTCAGTCTGGCAGCCAGATTAGCTTCTTTGCTGCTGCTGAGGAAATCACTGCACCGGGTGGGAATGAGTTATGAAATCAGAAAGTGCATCAATCGTGTACAAATATCAAGGCTGCCTCAGCATCTCAACTGCCACCACCATCATGTAGCTGGGGTTCAGGTACCCAGTGAAAAAAAAAGGCACACATCTGCTATTCCAGAATAATACTGGGAAACAAAGTAATGATCATCTGACCACTTCACATTTATAGGAATACCAAAAATACAGTAGTCTTTGAATAGCCCCAGGCGGACTTGCAGCTGATGGAAAATGTTCCTGCTCAGAAACATTTGAGTTTTCCCTTGTAACCTGATGAAAGGGCTGGTGAGGTGCACCAGGTCCCAGTTAGACCCCCTTTGCTCTAGCCCCTTTGTGACTGCCAAGTCTCTTCTCTGCCTGACTTTCCAAAACTGGCTTTCTCCAAACAAATTTGTGTTTTTTGAGGCTCCAGGCTTTTTTCCAGGGCTGTGCCTATATCCTAAGCTGTAAGAACAGGAAGCATAGAAGAGCTCATTTGATCTAAACCAGAGCACAAGGGAGTGTGACAAACAACAAGCAGGACAAGAGGCAGACTGTGAAACCAAGGCAAATAAAATCAAATCACATAGCTGCATAACTGAGCTGGTCCCTGTTTCCAAATCTTATCAAGGGTCTACTTTCAAACATAATTATAGTGAATTATAGCTAGTGATACCAACCTACACACCACAGCTTATAGGCACAGCAGAGACTTGGTCTTAGAGAGACCCCTGGAAGAGAACAGGGAGATGGGTAGAGGATTTCTGGAAATATAGAGGACCCAGGCTGTAATTGCCTTATGAATCCTGTATCTCGTCTAATAACTAAACCAGAGTTGGATCAGGTCTGCAGGGGCATGTCCACAGGACCCCATCCGTTAGGAAGAAAGACCTTTTGACAAGATCCAGGGCTCAGCCATCCTACAAACTTGTCAGATCCCCGCTTTTCAGCATTTCTGCTTCCCACGTTGTGCACATACTGACGTTCAGGGTAAGAAAAGGGAAGAGGTGGTCTGCAGGTAATTTCTCCACCCAAGAGCGCAATAGATGAACCCTGGGAAGAATATCTACACAGACAGCATGAGACAGGTCAAATTCTGCTGATAAATGATCACAACAAATAACAGGATTGTTTTTCATTATAACCCAGGCTGTTTTGTGAGGGAAAAGGTCTTTCGAGATCTGTTGCAGAACTTCAAAGAGCAACTTATTTGTTCTTATTGGAGTGATTCAATTTGTTGTAGTGCGTCGCTGATTCAAGGCCAGAACTTTGCTAACCCTAAGCGTTGTATTGATTAATAACCTCTTACTCCAACAAATTGCTGGTTTCCACTCTTCAACAAACCCCTCCTCTTTGCAAAACTTGGTCTAATGTTTACTGCAGAGCTTCATATTTTGCATAGGATTCTGCTTCAGGGAAATTGGGTTGCCAGTTTCTGTATCATTTCAATGTAACCAATAGAGAAAATCTGATTTTCTTTTAATGCAAGGTAGATCACATTTCAAGTATCACTGAGAAAGAAATGTGCTGCAACTCACTTTGTGATTTATGACTACTCCTTTCAGAACAATTACTATTTATACATTCATTTATCGTGTCTCTTGGTGTCATATTTTTGGCAAAGTCAATGGACAGTGTAGTGTGTCCCAATTCTCCCTCCATCAGAAAACATTTAGCAGAACTGCCTTTTAATAACGATACTGCCTTTTAATTTTCCAAAATGAGAATGTGGATTGTACCACTTTACTCAGCTTTTCCTTTTGATTAATGGGAACATGCTTCTGCATACAGAGAACGAGGCTGCAAGCATTCTGGCCTGAAACAATTCCAATGTAAAGTTTCAAGTATAAAGAAAAACCAGGGAACTTGGAATGTATTGTTTTAAGGTAGATTCAGGGTGAATTGAAAGATAAAGACTGTGGAAAGGTGGAGGAAGAGATTCTGTTGGAAACAAGGCTGTTTACAAGAACCAAGTCAGCGCCTGGACATATGTATTGCTTGGATAAGACGAGAAGAAGAAAAGAAACACTCTGCTGATAATGGTAATAGATGATTCTGCTTCACTGCTGTCTTCCATCATAAACAAATGGCATAGGCCAACAGTTAAACATCATCTATTTTAATTAGCATTTAAAGCATTTAGTTATCTATGTACTGAGTAACTGTAACAAAACTTTGTCAGGCTGGAATGCAAAGGGGGGAGTTTTGCAAGGAAAAGCAATCTGATCTGTGTGCAGTGTTGTGGCCTCCCTTTAGATACCTAAACACTTACGTGCTAAATTCCAGCTGACATTTTAAAAGAAAATAAAAAAAAGAACAGAACAAAATCAACTGATATGAAGAAACTAACTCTTTGGTCCTCAACTTTTCAATGGCACATGCACAGGCCAAACAGACCTGCACAAAGGCCATCACTGCACAACTGCTCCGGTCAAGCAATACAAGAACTGATTGCTAAATGTTTACAGACTTCTCCAGCACATTCACTATTTGAAGCGTGAGGTATCAGGCACTCACATTATTTTTTTAAACCATTGCCTACCTGTGAAGTATTTGTTCAAGTCATCTGTATCCAGTATTCCAATTAGGACTATTTTATGGTGGTACAGGATTATGTTGACGACTCGCTGGATGAGCTTAACTTTGCCATAAATATTTGCAATACCAGATCTGGTGCTGATGACCAGCATTGGTGTGAGATAAGCCCTGCTTGACAGCAACACGACTGTCAGTCCACTATAGTTTAAGCTTAATAGGACGTTGGCCTTTGGCCCAAAACATGCCCTAATAATTATGGTTTGGAAAGTGAGTCCAACCTACTGCATGGTGCTGGGGGCTTATTGACACACAGCAGTTGTAAAGACCATGAGATTACTGTTTCCTGGAAACTGCACCCATAATCTTGAGGAACTGAGACTTTTGATTAACAACTGAACTAGAAGGTCAACCTGACCTTGCAAAGCAAACATGAAGTACATAGTACATTAGTACAACCGAAGCCAAGAAGGAGCTCACCAGTTGTGACTGCTGGCGTAGGGTTCATCTCCACAGTCCGTCCAAGGAAAGAGGTGCAATGGCATTTATAGTTTTCTCATCCTCCATCTCGCTGGGATCCAGGCAAACAACTGTGTGCATGGCTCGGAGGAGTTACGAGGAACAGGGTCCCATGGCATTTCCTACAGAAATCAAAGAAAAAAAAGATCACAGAGATTTTTGCTCTTCAAAAGCAAAAACATGACAATTGATTTCCTCAATTTTAGAAGACTAGGACATAAAAATGCACCTGGGGGTTAAGGATGCCCATTTTGCTGTCTGTTCCGATGGGAGCACGTATGGCCCTCTTTCTAGGGGCAGGACACATGCTAAGGAGAAGGTGGTCTAGGGAGACTCAGCTGTGGCATTGCCCTTTTTAACTGAAGCACTGCTTCCACTGTGTGTTCTGGGGGATGGATGGGAACCACAGCCAAGTGCAGACTCTGTCTCTCCCTTCCTCCAGGCTCCCCTAGAGCAGGCATGCTCCCCTCCTCGAAGAGAAAGCTTCCCAAATGCTCTCACAACACCAACAACATGCAGGGAGGCGTTCAATGTGCTCCCAGGAATCAGCGTCCTCTTCCTCACACCGACTGCTCTGGGTCTGGACACACACCCCTGCGTACCTCATGTTGGGATTCCAGCAGGACATCATGGTGCTCCCAGCACTGCCCTGTGGCTTCAGCAGGACTGCCGTGGAGAATTGCCTTTACGGATTGATGATTCAATTTTGACCGGATTGCTTAACTCTGCTTTTCATGGTGAGCTTCCCTAACTAATGGCCACATTTTCAACGAGCCTGGAAAAAGCTTGAACTACACTTCTGAGTGCAAACCCGCTCTGAACAGCTTGCCCAGTTGTAGAGTTATTGAAAATGTTTACACATGTAATTTTATTGCAAGAATATACACAACTGTGTCTTTATGGATTGCTTTCCTAGTTATGGAAGTGTTTCACTGCTTTAAACCCCACAGCTCACCCTGCAACCTCCCAAGCTCAATCATGCACCATTTAACGCTGTTCTAATATTAGCAAACCTTTGTTTCCACAACCTGGATTTTCCATATTTTCATCCGTGCAACCAGCAGAAAGCTCATCGCCAAATAACAATGAGCTCATCTCAAATGCTTATGCAGCCAGTGCCAGGTGAACAAATTGTCTATTATTAGACTTTTTCATGCACTAAGAGCTTTTGTTCCCTACTTGCCTGTCTTAACACCTGCTGTTGCAATGTATATCAACTTTCAGAACATCATTCCCAGCAACAACAGAATATAAAATGTATTAGGGGATTGCTCGTACAGAAAGTGATTAAGTTTTGTAAAGGGAGCTTTGTCGAACAAAAAGGAAAAAAATGAGGCATGTGGTGATGGGACTGAAGTAATTATGAATATAAATCAAAAATCTTCACTGAATCCACACAACAAAAAGTTAGACATTCAATTGCAGCAAATTCATTCAGCGGCATTCAGAAAAATACTAATAGTTGTGAGAAATGAATTTGTATTAGTAGTAGTAGTAATAGGAATTTTTTTCCTTCAGTGAGTTTCACACAAATATGGAGTGTTTGACTGGTGTGTGAAAGCGTTGATGGGATTGTGTGGGTTGGGCATATGGAAAAGGTGTAACCCAAACCCAGCAGCTTAAAAAACACATATATAGATATTTAAAAATATTTAGTAGTGTGATCCAAGTGTTAGAGAAGGAAATTATAATTAACAGGTTATAAGGTATGTTATGAGGAGGTCTGGATTTACTGGAACAACAACAGTCATCGCTCATGGTACAAAAATGGACTACTGTTCTTACATGAGAAGGCTTTTTTTTTCTTTTTATATTTTTCTTCTGTTCAGAAAAATCATACTTAAATGGTTGATTCTGCATCCATAAAATAGAGAGCTGGAGAGGGCAGCATGACCTGTGAGTGGAGGCTCAGCGACCACCCAGAGTGGGCAAAATTCCCACCTATGGCTGAATCATTTCCCCCTCTCACCAGTCCAGATGTCCATTTATAATAAAAGAAAATTCCCCACTACCCACTTCTCACCTGACACATCCATTTAGATGGCAAACATTTCAGGGCAGGAACTGTCTCTCACCATGTGTTCATACAACGCACAGCACGTGGGGACCACAGGCTCGATCGGGCTGTCACAGGAGTGTGCTGCAAACAGAGAAGGACAGAGACATCCAGAAGCAGAGAAACCCAAAAGTGTTTGTTACCTCTCTTTACTACGCAATAAATTCTGACCTCGGCTTAGTATCGCCATCAGAAAGGGCAAAAGTCCAGTTATTAGAAAAAAATAACAGTCCAGATGTTAGATTTCTTATTAAATCTTCAAATAGCAAGTAAGCTTTTCTTACAAATAGCACCAAAAATATTCCCTATACATAAGTCAGTTTTTCTAAAAAACCTTTTTTTACTCTTCCTCTTCCTTCCCAAATCACACACTACAAGGATATACATGCATTGCATCTCCTTCTGCATGGGACACGGTTACCTACCATCATACTTGTACCGAAAGTCTTCTGTGGTTCTGGCAGCATTTGGATTTTATCATTCCCAAATCAATATTAAGGGGAGGGAGGATTCATTAATTACTTTTCTTGCTGCTTTTTTAAAATTATAACCTGCCCCCACCAGTCAAAAATGTTGAAAAGGTATTATTTACAAGATAAATAGGAGGATACAGAGCGGTCTCTGCTAAAGAAGGAATTACTCTGCAGAAGTAGTTAGTCCAAATGCATCTGCTAAAACAGGAAAAAAAAACCCAAACAACAAAGTTGCTTAAACGTGTACATCACATTTAAATTATAGTCCAAAATAAACTTTTTTTTTTTAACTAAGGAAAAGGTACATCAGAGCCCCTGTTACGCTGCTAATAATGAATGAGAAATCTGAAGGCAGAAAGTCAAGTTTTCATCAGAGTTGTTTAAACTTATTCTCTGTTACCTGCAGCTATCGCTGGCCACGTGCACCTTGGCTGCCCCTCCTGTCGCCAGCCAGACCTCTGGTGCCACGGCAGGAGAGGCAGGTCCATCGCAGTGACCAGCCATTGTCCAGGGACCCTCACACAGTGTTCTCTGCTTTAAGTTGTTTAAGGTGCCTTTGTACCAACTTTGTCCTGGCAAGACTGAAAACGAGTAATGGGTTCAAGGGGATGATAGATCCAAACCACCCTCTCCAGAACTGGGCAAAGATTAGTCCACAAAGAAACCACCAGCTTGGACCTCCAGCAGGAAGATGCTCTGCTTTCACAAAAGTCTAGGCAAAACGTTGTACGTTAACTTTGATAAAGATGCATGTTCATAACCCCTCCTTTCACCAAGAACGACCACAGATCTTAACAAAGGCAAACGTTAAAACACAACACACACACCCCCAAGTAATGGAAGAAGCAAAATATTAAAGAACCAAATAAGAAAGTAGAGCTCAAATAGGGGAAAAGCAAAAGGATGAAGTTTCACCTAGTGGCCCAGGGTATTCCTGAGCTATGGTGTTTATTTGAGAGCTCACACAATACGAAAAAAGTTTGGAAAAAAACAATCACCCATACAAAATTCTGGTGAGTGCACGACATGAAGTCTTGCTGTTAGACATAATAATCCCTATTTCATGTGCGAGATTTATTCCAAGCATTTGTTATTACACCTCTGAACACAAACATAAAACACATATGAAAGCCAACAGGCAGGACAATTCACTCGTACAGATCATCCAAACCAGATTTGACATGGTCCCTTGTATCAGATGGCCGAGCACATCTTTCTTGTAAGATCTTTTAACACGCCATATATCCATCAGCATAAAAGAGACGTTTTCTGCCTCTGGTGTTGCACGCTGGTATCACATGGCCGCTGTAAAAGAGGTTCAAGGGGCTCATGAATCTGCCTTAGCCACCAAAGATAAACAAATCTGGAACTCATTAGTCTTCACACGGCAGTGTTTTGGCACACAGAGGAAAAGGAGTTATCAAGACTAAATTCAGAAAGGTTGATATATGTATCTACATCTCAAAATGTCTGTTAAACTGCCAACATGCTTCACATAGTCCCTGTGAGGTTTGTATTTTTTCCTGCATTGTTTAAGCTGTCAAATGTTAATGTGTTTCTGGCTTAATTTATTACACTGATATGACAAGTTATGAGCAAATGTATTCTTGTTTACTACTGTTAATATTTTGGTTATACTCATTAAGAGCAGTTTTAAGATTAGTCTTTTTTGTTATTTTGCATAGTGGAAAAGAAGCAAAAGTCTTTAGCGAGGACTGTATCCCACTCCAGCTTGCAGCACAGGCTTTTAAAATGGAGATGTCCAATTAACTATTAAATCATCACCACAGATCAGGACGAATCCTAATGAAGGGGTGTCCCAGAGCCTGGCTGATGGATGAACTGTGCTGCTGCTCATGGGATCTCACCTGCATGTGAGAGACAGACATTTGCACTAAGTGAAAATCCAGAAGGTGCTCCCAAACAGGTAGAGTGGCTTTCTTCACTAGCAAGAACCTGAGATTCATATAATTTGTTTTAACGCTAGCAGGATCATCCTCTCCAACCTCGTGGGTGGCACAAAGTATTTTCCAGCAGGGAGCCCCACTGCAGGGTCCAGTAGCTTTTTGTCATATCTAGGCCCCTTTAGTCCCTCGAGCCTCCTCAGAGAGAGCCTGTTTCATCAGAAAGGAGATGGAGCAGTCATGGTGCAAATGCCATGCTCTGGTCAAAGTGTGAAAGTCTCACAGAAGAGCACACAGTACTGCCTGGGATACACAATGCATGGTCAATAGATTCCCCAGGAATATCTGGAGATGTTCATGCAGCTCACCGCAGGAATGCCTGCCTTAATTTCAAATGATGCTGCCTCTTTGTCATTTGCTACAAACTCATGGTCAAAGGTAATCAGAAGCTCTTTAGCAGCCCATTTCATCAGCTGTTATGTCAGAGATGCCCAGTGTGGAGCTGATAGCACCTGCCAGCTCAGATGTCTTTAGGAAAATATATGACCATGCATACCAGCCCATTGAGTAAGTACACCATACACCACGATAACCATCAGATTTTAGCTCTTACAAGCAACCACAACAACAGTAGGCTGATGGAGAATGAATTCGCTGCCTTGCCCCTACTACTACTTCTGTGATTTAGCAAATATACATTTTCCCAAACGACCATATCTGTTTGTTGGCAGAACTCAGAAAATCTTTATACATATACGGCACTGTGATAAGCACTTATAATATCAGGCTGTCGTTCACACAGCATGATGCAATATGACATAACTCAGTCACAAACCCTATTGTGACACAAATGTAGAAGTAGAGTTGGATGAGGATATGTAATTCTGGCACCGCAATTATTTTAATATTCTGCATTTTGTTTTTAGTCTGATTTGGAAGGAAAAGAAGGAAATCTAGAAGGTTTGAAAAATTATCAAACAATTTGGATAAGTTTCTAATTAAAGTTCTACTTGGCTGTATAATACGGAGACAGGGACTTGGAAGTCCCAGATGAACGGGAGTCTCGGGGCTCAGGAGCCAATGCTCCTAAGGTCCTGGCTTCCCATATGTACTTAAAGTCCAGAGCTGCAGCAACCTGCCCAACACGCTGTCAAGTTACCTGTCAGCTTAGAGTCCTGTGACTCTTCCACTCTACATTCAGCCAGCTACCAAGCCTCCTCAGATCCTCACAAAATAACATGTCCAAGTAACTTTCCAGGAAATCAACATCTGTCTGGGCAGGAGCAAGACTCTTGACACACGCGACCTCCCTAACTTGAGAATGTCCCTATTTATGTCCAGAAACAGAACTACCCAGTTTTGTGATAATTGTGGGTATGATCCAAAGCGCATCTAAGACAGTGGGAGAATTCCTGTTACCTTCAGTTGGCTTTGGGCTAGCAGGCTACATCTACACCACCTTGCAGTAATTACTACATATTGCAGAATTCATTGCAATAGTGATAAATTGTCTACAAAGCCTTAACTCAGAAGTATTTACTTATCTGGCAGGGTTTCTTAGTAGTCAAATTGAGATTTTTCTCCTCCAGTATCTGAGCAAGGCAGATGGTTCGATTCAGTGTGGCTACAGAAAGAGCCAAGGCAATTCTGGGGCCATGTGTGCAAAGCCTTCACATCAGGGCTCAAGAAGAGAGTCACTCTCCCCCTCTGGTAACCTTCAACAGCTGTCTCTGCTTGAAGAGCACTTACAAAACGATGGAGAATGTAGCAAAGAACAATCATGCAATTGTTAGAATGATTTCTGCATCTGAAATGACCTGCAAAAAGGCAGGTCACCTGGACTTAATGGCCTTGTGGGCTCTTTCCATCTGTAGCTCACACCTTTCATGGGGGCACAGGGGAGGGGGTTTGTTAACTTGGCCACTTATCTATTCCTTTACATTATCAGGAATGTGCTTTATGTGTGTGTGCTTTAATAAACATGAAATGCCTTATGGTCATGTCTCTCCAAAGTATCTCTGAACATACTTGCCCCAAGGACACCAAAAGGCAAGTAATGGTTAAGACATAGCAGGCCTTTTTTATAGTACTTCCCCAGGTAAAGAATAGCAGATGAACTCCAGGTCTTGCTTCAGTCCATATGTGACACAGGAATAATGAGAATCCAGTTTTGATTGAAGTGACTTAGTTTTCCACAGGCTCTGGTCCCCTTTTGGAAACACACAAACAAGAACTCCATTCTTACCTATCACTAGGCTACTATGTCTTCCACTGAGTATTATAGCTCTGGCCACATATTTCATTATATTTCACATAGATCAGCAATCCTAGATGTACTCTTCCAACCACTTATCAGACCCATATATATATATTTTTTTTTCCAATTTTCTATCATTCAGTCTGAAACAAGACCAAATTCCTTGTTGCTACAAGCCAGTCCAGCTGCCCTGAGAAAACATGCCAATTCACAGAGGTCAGCTACATGTAGTTTGTCCCAGATAGATAAATTTGATCTGTTTTGCTTATGTTTGCCTATAAGCAGAGATATTGCGACATCCAGGTAACCAAGATTTCCAGATTAGGATGATGAGGCAATCAGGCTACAGATCTTTGCTCGTTTTAACCATGAGAGGCACCACTCCCTTCTCAATGGCTTACAGTAAATCACCAGTACAGCTTTCATTCATTCTCACTTCACCACCACTGTGTGAATTGGCCTACAATGCTGACATTCCTTCTGCCTAAACATGCTTTCCCCCTTTATTTTCTTTGTTATGCTTCCTGACATTTTTATTTTCTGGGTCACACCCCACTCCCCTGCATATTTTGAGCAAAGCAATAAAAGTCCTCACATAAAACCCCTGCAAGAAATGGACCCGTTGCTTTCATCAGCTCTACTCCTGTTTGATTGGTCCGTTCTGAATAGCTGGGATATGTTTTAAGGCATAAAGGTGCATTGTTTCATATGCTTAGGGAAGTCGGTGATGATGGGTAGATCTCAGCCTGCATTGGAAATATAGTACCTCTCTAACAAGTTGTCAATCTCAATTAAGACATCAACATGTCAAATTAAGAAGGTACTGCTGCACAGCCTATTGTTGAACTGTGTGTCAGGTGAAATAAGCACTAATTATACACTTAGCCAAATATGTCTATTCAATATTACTTCAAAACTAAGGTCACTGAGTTATTGTGAAGTGGTAGTTTACACTATTTTGGATCCCACCAAATGGCAGGTGGCCATACAAATATGCAACTCAGCATGTTCTGCTTGGTCCCCACAGCTGTGCTGCCAATCAGTTAAGGATGGCTGCAAGTAAATGCTAATTAGCTTCTGTTGATCTGCATATTCCAGCAGCCTCCCAGGATTCCCATTTTGATATGCAAGATTGCCAGTTGGGTATGTGATTGAATTAAGAACCAGAAAAGATTTTATCTTCCATGCAGGAAAACGTGGGTCTGAATCCCCAGCAGAGGCTGTTATCACTCTGATTTATGTTTGGCAGCGCCTGTCATTGGAGTGGTAGCAAAGGCTCAGTGCTAGAGGGTGCTACCTCCCTTCTTTTGAAGGAGAAAGAGCCTCCTTGTTAAGAGGAAACACTCACCATCTGGGGCCCGACCCACTCCTGGCTTTTACATTTGCAAGGCTTCCGCATGTCTGCTTCCCCACTCAGGGTCCAGCAGATGCTCTTCTGTAGGTTGACTGGTCCTCAAAAAAGAAAATATGAGGGGGGGCGGGAGGGAAAGAGAGAGAAAGAAAATTAATGAGCAGAAAGATTTGGAGTTGTTGGGGGGTGGTTTTGCATTGGTAGGGTTGCAAGAGGCAAAATAAAAAAAGAGATTTACCAAGGTTGTCAATAGCCCGTTAATAGTTGGCTGGTAAAGTTTGCAAGGACTGCTTAAGAAAGAAATGGCTGGAAAGTTGCACTTCTGGGAGAACAGTGTTTAGGTTTCGCACCTGTACTTCATAAGGGAAAAAAAATATGATCTCATTATGTAAACATTACAATAACAATTTTCAGAAATTTTGCTTGGCTCTGCTATTAGTGAGCGCTGGTTCCCTGTAGTGAGGAAATGGTATTTCTCAGAAACTGCTCACCGCATATCATAGCAAAATAAAATTTCTCTCATCTTTGTGATTTTTCTCTTTAAGACTTGATCAGACATTGGAAGAAAAAGAATTATTTAATTACCATGCCAAGTTTCTGTAGGTTGTTATCATATTGCTTCTTGACTTGAGAATAAGTCAAAAACAGGTTGGCTTCAGGCTGATGGAACGTTGTTTGCTACCTTAAAACGCTGGGAAACTGTTCTTCCTTAGGGATTTCAAGTTATTTTCTTTTTTAAATGATGCTATTCTCCCATTCATAAAGCTTGTCAGCACTCTGCTGTAAACGAGACACCTAAGTACATGAGCAATAAGCCAGTTCAGGAGAGTTTATAGGAGAAATTAATAGGTAAAATTTCACTGCAAAATTCAGTAGCATCTTTAATGGACAAAAGCCTGAAAACAGGATTTCAATCAGTGTTTTAAGAGGTACTTGTGTATTCTGACACAGTTGAAGGTGAAAACATCAACCTCTTCTATAAGACACCAAAATTAAATAGATGGATTAAGATACAACACTTAAATGTGTTCCAAATATTTTCCAATTTGCTCTATTTATGTAGATGTAAAAAACAAAATGAAAAAAAAGTGAAAATTTATTTAAGAGTAAGAAATGGCTGCCAAGAATTATAAGTCAAACAAGATTCACTATCCCCCCTAGTCCATGTACAATTATAAATTCAAAAAGAGTCTTGGGCCTAATTGTGGGAATAACCTACAAATAATATATATACACACATATACACTATATATACCTTTTTTATATATATATAAAAACACATCATCTGTGTGATGAAAACCAAGCTTCAGCATGGGGAGAAACAATCTTAGGTATCATTCCATTAGCTGATAATTTATCCTAGGGACAAAAATCTCACGTTATGGTGTGTTAAATGTGTACTTTTAAAAAAGTGGAATTCTTTATAAATGAAACTGAGCGTTATTAAGGCCTGGTAAGCTCATGCTTTTAGCCAAGTCAGTTTTGAACAGGGTGTGCATTATCAATATATCTATGGCCCCAATTCAACAAGGCAATGAAGAACATGGATAACTTTAAGCATCCTTGAAGTCAATGAGACTTGTATGCTTTGTTGAATTGGGGCCTTAGTTTCTCAACATATTGAAAGAATATATCATATTTCTATTATGCAAACTGCAGGGACCAGACAGTTTGGGAGGCGTTTTGTTCTAACTTTTTGCAGTGACAATGCAAGTGTCAGTCAAGAGTAGGATTAAATTTTGTCCCACAGATGCTGAAGGTCAGAGTTGCTCCATGGTATCCTGGGAACATCAGACTTTCTGCAAAATAGGTTACTTTACCATGAGTATTTTCATGTGGTAGTACACTGGGCAGCAAGTTTGAAACCAAAAACACATGCTCAGCTCCTAGAGTACTCAAAATATGTATCTTTGTCCTCAAATACATATAAGCAAGAGTACCTTCATCCCTAACATATTTCACAAGCCCCAAAAATCTCAGAAACTACCACTGAGAAAGTATAAGCCGGAAAACATCAGTAAAAGTGCACTTTAATCTATTTTTATAGTTTTACTATCATTTTACCATTGACACACTTCATAACAAGGTTTTAAAGTGTTCTGTGGCCCTTGTTTGTCGGATTGCATGGAGTTACACCACTTCTCCAGGTCTGGCCAAAACACACAAGGACTTTCCAGTCTGGGAAGGAGATTGGGAGAGAGGAGTAAATATTGCACTGCATAAAAACTAAACCAATGCAAAAAAAAAAAAAAAAAAAAAGAAATAACAGCCAAACCTGTCTGTATTTCTCACAAGATTGTACTTAAAGACACTTAAAGAAGTTGAGGCGGCTTGTTTAAAGTAAAGAAAATGTGTGCTTTTTTAAAATATATGCCTATATGATAGATGAGGTAGAGGTGATAAAAGGTAATGAAAAGTACTTGGGGTGGAAATGCAATGAAACTCATGAAAATTCTTTGTTGTTAAACAACACTCAATCTATGCACAAAGAGAACTGACCAGCATAGGCCATTATACTTTAGAATAAATGATCTATTCATCTATTCTTATATATCAAATGAACGGCTGCAATAGTAGTGAATACTGCTTTGTGGCAGGACTAAACAGAGAAAAGATGTATTTTAACAATATATCAGTGTATCATTCCTTAAAGTAATAGACGTTGCTTGTCCACACATCATGCTTTTCATTCACACTTCAGTTTTGTCTGTAAATGAGTGGATTCCCCTAACAAGGTAGGGCCTGATTTTCTCTCATTAGTTAACTCCACAACAATAAATCCCAGAAAGCGACAGCCAGGCTAAATATCCAGAAAAAAAATCCCTACAATAAGAATTATTTACTTTGGGACCTGTCTTCCATAGGAAATAACAGCTCCTTTTTTGGAGTTCTTACAGTACTGTTAGTTTAATTATAAGACAAAATCTTGCCTCAGCAGAGAGGACTGAATGGAGGACGCAGAGTCCTGTGTATGACCAGTCTGTATGACCATGATGGAAACACTGATAATTGAAAACAGAACTACTGGAAAGGAAAAGCCTTAAAATGGCAGCATAAACCTGAACAATCTCAACTAAACCATATCCAAGCAAAAAAACCTATTCAAATTAATTTCTCAGGAGATTGGACTAGACAATTTTCAAGCAGGAACGTGCTTAATTTTATGGATATGAAGTAATACGTTTTCTTTTCTTGGTTCCAGGGTGACTGAACTAAGAGCTGGGGCTGCAAAGCCGTTAAGATACTCTTCCTAAGGTGGCTTCAGTGTCTCAAGAGCTCTACACAGGCAATACATGACTTTTGCTTTCATGAAAGTGACCAGAAATTGGGCATCTGATAGCAAGTCAAATAAAGAAATACACTGATTTGCACCCAAGTATATGTTGCAATCTTAATTTTTTTTTTTTTTAGTTTACCTTTTTCATGGACATCAGTCCTTAAAACTGACCAGTTGAGCCCCCGACTTCTCTGAACTTTGAAAGCTTGTAGGAAGTTTAGTCCACAGCCACACATCTCTCAACGAGAACAATGAGGGAGGACACTCAGCTTGACAGCTAGGGCGTAAAACTCCCATTCTTTCCTTAAACACAAAAATGATGAAAACATTTATTATGAAACATATTTTCCATTACTGTATTGTAGAATGTAAACAAGTTCTCATGACATATGGGGCCATGTGTTTCCTTAAAGAGGTGTTATGTATGTCAGAAGCAGCATATGTACCGTGTGATACAGCTACCACCATGGTAAGCATTTGTTATTGCCTAGTGAACAGGTGCATAAAATCCCCATGTAAACAGATGTCATAGCTGCACTGACATCTCTTACTCGTGTCTATTCCTGCAGGAAAATGAGGGGGTTTGTTTCCCCCCCTTGGGTGTTCAATGTGGATGGCCTAGGCTTGCGTATTTGCATCTTCCCGCTTTCACGTATGTATCTCCTTCTTGATTGCACAGCGGCTTTTAGAAGGAAAAATCACCCAAAGAAGAGATGTTCGCTCTAGGAGACTCCATGATAATGCTCTTTCCAGAAGTGTCCATACAGACACTGTTGATGTCCACATCCAGTTTCATAAAGAAGCTAACTCTATGCAGAGTCCTGAAAGGCACAACCAGATTTTCTCTTCATTTGTCTCTTGGCCCCTAGAAGACAACTTTTCCCCATGAAAAGAAATAATTAAAAAATCATGGGCAATTCAAGTGTAACCCATTAGAAAAACTCAAAACACATGGAAGCACTGGGAAGATGTCTGATGACTGCTCTTTAAGGTCTCAATTGACAAGGTGATGCTCACAGAAAGACTAGTGTGACCAAGTGGGACACAACGGGTCTCACTGGGAGTCTTTGCATGGCCAAGAGTCCCTGCAGATAGAGCCAACCCAAACTTGCTCTGCCCACATGAGAAAATTGTCTTTCCCCACCAAAGATCTCGGGCTTACCTGCCAGTCACACGAGCTCCCAGTGCTGTTAGATTTACATTACTTACAGAGTGCAACCCTTAATTACCAGGTTGCCTTGGCAAGAGCGACACAGAAGCTCACAGAACCCTTTGTACTAATTCCCTGAACTCTTTAAAAGACTCCTGAGTAATGTAAGGAGCAAACACAAATATGTCATTTCCTATTATCAAACATATGCATTCAAATCAGGCAAAAAGTCTCAAAAGCAAAGTGTGGTATAGCTTCACACAAACATCTAGGGGCTTATGTGCCAGATCTGGCTCTTTCCTTCTCTCACCCCTTCTTTTAAACAGAGATATTTGCCAGAACTTTTCAATGTCAGCCAAGGCTGTGGCTCTCTGCTGTTCTCAGACGTGGTCAGATTTGTGCTTGTCCTTGCCTGGTACATATTAAAATAATAATTTTTCCTCCCTTTCACCCTTCCAGAGCAAAGTAGTCTGGTTTTGCTCACATACTAAATTTTTAATGCATTTTTCATTTTAAATTCCTTTAGCACAGTTTCTGTGGTTCTCCTTGCCTTCCTTTCTTCCCCACTCCCCTTAGCTATGGTTTGTTGCACAAAAGAAAAAGCCATTCTCAAAAAAATATGAAAAAAGACTGGATTAGTAGGATCATGAATCTAGGGAAAAAGCCATTCTCACAAAATTATGAAAAAAAGACAGTATAGTATGATTGTGAATCTGGGCCTGATCCCAAGCCAACTGGAGACAAGGCTATTCTTTGCATTTATTTCAACAGGCTTTGGATCACTCGCTCCCACAACAAAAGTCTCTCAGCATATACCATTTAAGTTAGTAACCATGGCAAGCTTCTTTCCAGTGAAATCCAGTATGAGTGGCACTAGGGAACCCACTGCAGAGACACCACAAAAAGTGCATATGGGAAATCTGAGTGTGCTCAGCACCTTATTTATGGCAATTTCTGATAGAGCAGCAAGGGTAAGTGATAATTTCTGGCCAAAGGGTGTGGACCCAGCCTGCGGGAGCTGGTGGGTGCACCAGCAACAACATGGGTGCAAGAGATGGCCCCGGTCAGATGACCTAGCTGAGGACATGTCATTTTTTAGCTTCCTTGTGGTTTCTGTGGGTTGGTAATGACAAACCACAGTACATTGGCAGCCTGTCCTTTATAGAATATATCAAGGAAGGAAAGGAAAAAAGGGGGGAATCTGGAAGTAACTAGAGGGAGACCTGTCTTTTTTCTGTGGTACCCGGTAACGGGCACAAACTTTAACATGGAAAGTTCCATCTGACCATGAGGAGGAATTTCTTTACTCTGAGGGTGGCAGAGCCCTGGAACAGGCTGCCCAGAGAGGTGGTGGGCTCTTAGTCTCTGGAGATTTTCAAAACCTGCCTGGACATGTTCCTGTGAAACCTGCTCTGGGTGAACCTGCTTTGGCAGGGGGTTGGACTAGATGATCTCTAGAGGTCCCTTCCAACCCCACATCATTCTGTGATTCTGTGAAAGATTGAAAAGTTTCCTTTAAAGAGACACAAGGATCCTTCTTGCCCACCTAACACACAAAACCACCTAACACCCTCACAAATCCCAGCCAAAACACTTGTGTCTGAAACAGGGAACCGTCTGAGGCTCAAGGTAGGTCAGAGCAGCAGAAAGCAAACTTTCCTGATGCTTTCAACGGCCCCTCACAGAATGCATCAAAACTTAATCAACTCAGCCCTGGGCTCAGAGATGCCAGGAATTAAGAAGTTGCTCTATGCCTGCAGAGACATCAACCGATGGCACACGCATCATGAGCCTGGGTGGATCAAGGCAAAATGCATTAACGTCCCACACCCCATCATTCGCAGAGGCCTTGGTGGGATCCTGTAATGCACCCCTGTGGGTGAGAGGCACTGCTCTGCCAGCTGCCCTCACCTTGGGGCTTAAACTCCACTAAGGGAGGAAGGGGATGGTGGTACCCTTGGTTAGACACAGACTTCAGCTTTTGCAATGTTCCCCCCAGTTCTAGCAAGTCCTGCACCTCCTACACTAACACTGCCCAGGCGACCGTATCCTCCAGCCCAGAGCACTCCCGGCTCTCCAGGCAAGCGTGAGAAAACCCTCCCTTTTTCATTTTATACTCACATACAGTCATAGTGCTGAAAAAAAAAAAAAAAATTGAAAATCTTGCCTTCTTGCAAAAAGATGCCCAGGGTTTATGAAAGCTGAATTGAAGGGACTCAAAACACATAGATCAAAGACTGCCCTTTTCAGAGCAGTAGGAAGATATGGTTTCATGTTCTTGCACTGCTAGAAATGTTCTTACCTGGTCCTGACCAAGATACTTCATCACACCACTCCCAACCTGTAAAGTGGAGCAACAGCACTTCTAAGGGGTGGCTCACGGTGCTGCAAGGTTAGCATCATCAACTCCACGGACTGCCGGCAAGCATTGCTGGCTTGGTTGCAGGTGTGAAGCTAGAGGTGGCAGAAAGCTCTCTTGCCTGGCCAGAGTGGGTCTGATCCAGCCCCAGCCAACTACCTTCAGTCATCTCTCGTATCTGGAAACATCTCCAGTTTATTTTCGAGGAACATCCCTCAGCCAAGAGAGCTGACCCAGCTGAGCTGGAGATCAGACAACATCACAGCCTAGAGCCAGTGGTACAGCTGGAGGCTGTAGCAGGATCCGTAGTATGCCCGGGGATTGGGGAAATGTCCTCCTTTCTTCCCCGTTTCCTTGCATTGCCTTTCCAACACGCTAAGTGCTGCTGCGACAGAGAGAAAACAGTCTGCTGGGTTACAATGATATTTACATTTCAATTATTTAAATACCATTAAGAGATGCTCGACAGCCATTTCCCAAGGAAGTTTTCCACGGTCCTGATTTCTAAGAAAAGGAGCAAGTTACTCTTCAAGTCTGAGCCCAAATGAGAAAAATAACTCTCTCATCCATATAGTCCCATCATCCTCCTCATTCCCTGATCACTTCATTAAGTGTGAACAAAACCATCTTTAACTGATACTAGGAAATTCACACTAGAGTCTTTTAAGACAGTACTTTTCAGATTCATATCAAGCCTGAATGCAATATCTAAAATTAATATTGAAAATTCCCCTCTGTGCTGCCTCTTTGAATTTTCATATGCTTCCTGAGCTGTCCTGCTCTGTCCAGGAACATTTTCACTGTGAAAAATAGATTCCTCCATTTCTCTTTCTGGCAGGAAAAAATCTTTGGAAAAATCAGTGGCTGGAACAACTGAAGGGATTCATCCCAAGATTGGTTCTGTTTTCTACCCCTCCTCTCAACCAGTGATGAGCAGCAGGGTTGGGACAGGGAGACGCAGAGCATACGGGGACTTTTAACTCAATATTCAGTCAGATACCAAGACATTCTTTCAGAGAGGACTGAAACAACTTCTGGTCACAGCATTGACTCAAGTTTTTACACTTTAAGATAGGGATAATGTAACTGCAAACTTCTCTTAGAGTTACTAAATAAAAATTGCTAAATGAATGCTAAGCTTCTTTTTGGATCCAGAAATTGGACCCTAGAATGGGAACTTTTAGGACAGGGATGTTGTTTGCATTAGTTACGTGTCCCTCTGATCGCCCCTGAGGGTCTTTAGGCAAGACACAGTAAAAGTAATAGCAAAAATATGGATGAAACATAAAGCAGATGATCTGCAAACTGTTTTGCCATCATAAAGCAAAAGTAAATGGGATAAATACTGGAATGCATTAGATACTGTAAAGTTCATAAACTACAAACTATTGGGGAAGATGGAAGAATAGAAAACCAAATACCCTCCTTGTTATTTAAAAGACAACTTTCTAGAGAGAATGAGAGTATTATGATATATGCTAAACTGCATTCCATCACCGTCTATTAAAATGTAGTTCTGAGGACCAGATTTTAACTTCCTTCATCGTTGCTGGTGTTTGTTTTCGTAGAGCCTTGGCTTGCTACATAATGCCACTACTGATCAGCGTCCCCTGAGAAACTCAATTCCTCTATTTTATTTTTATAGTTTTCTCTGGTGATTAATTTATGAAAACATATTTCAACCTTTCAGTTTGTAACACATATCGCATTTCAGATGGCATGGGAAGCAAAAATGTATTACTATGGTGGGGAGGTGTCTTATTTCCCCTCCTGTATTTAACTAAATCATTTATTTTTCAGCTGAGCAGCATTACAGCAAGGGTTTGCTGCTTCATCACGGTTTCTAGCCTGGTAAGGCTGAGACACCACAGATTACTGACAGCTCCACCACCAACCACAGCAGGACTTCACCGCGCTTCTCCCAAACAATGAATGATCCGGTATCCCGATATTTCACAGTACCAACATTACCCAATTAGCTTTGACTGGGGTACCTTGACAGAAAACTGGAGAAAGCGTGTTCTACTTCAGTTTTTTGATGGTTGATTTGCACCCCATGCTGTGCTGGAGTGCTGGATGCTGATATGCATCAAATCAAACAGCACAGAGGTAAAGCTGTATGACAGCTTAAAAAAAAAAAAAGTAGGAGAAATAAAAGAGAAATAAATGATCCTTCATTTCCAAGGACTTCCGTGTCTTATCTTTCCAGAAGATTGCTACAGCTAGCTCAATTATTACTTTCCTGGGATGTCTTGTTTGTTTCCACCAGACGGAAGTAATATAAAATTATGTAAATCAGCTTTCTTGAAGTAAAGAATCATGGACCAGTCAATAATGTTTATGCATTAAGAAAGGGCAGCTCCTCCTGGAAGAAATAACACAGGGAGCCGATCATAAGTAAACATTTCTAAACAGACAAAGGGCTGGTCCCTGCAGCACAATATATTATCATATTTCCACATAATTAGTTTGTTTTCCACTTGAAATCAGAAAACGATTCGACATTGCATTCTATGCCTCAGGATGGTGCATACAGTACAATTCTCAAGTGCAGGTTCATATGTTGAATAATTAGTAAGAATTAATCTGTTGAAATTAAAGTTTGGAATATTATAGAACTCATGAATAGTGCATGGAACAATCAAGTAAATTAAACCAGAAACAGAATTTAAGAAGCCAGACAATAGCAGATGACTGCTGGCAATCTGTTTTTTAATCAGTGAGTTACAAGCCAGAGGGATGAATATTGTTACTAGCTTTGGAAAACAGTGTAAAACGTTAGCAGGCACAATAAAGAGGACTTACTAAGTAAGCACATTTTTATTATATTTGTTAAAGAAGGGCACTTCAAAAGGACCTGCTTACTTAGATGCATATCTGCTCTCCAGGATGCTCAGACGGGAAAAGATTGGACTTACGAAGGGTCCTGTACTTCTGGTCTGCACTGCAAGTGCACTAAGGACTTCTGAGAGCTCCATCTCTGTCCATTTTAAAGTTGTATTTGCCCACCTGGAGACAAAAATGTGTAAGTTCCTTTTTAGTTTCTTTAAAAGTAATGATTTAGTTGCTATAAATCTCAGGCAGCATGAGTCCAGTGTAGTGATTTCTCATTTTAAGAATTCACAACAATTATCCCTCAGTTCAATTTTATTTTAAATCCATCTAATTATAAAGATTTTTTTTTTTTTTCGCTTTCTTTACTGTAAAGAAAATACTGGTTGTCTTAAAAAAAATTAGAACAGTCAGAAATCCTGTAAAGACTAAGGTGATTCGTGCTGAAACGTATATATTCCTTCCCTTGAAGAGAAGAGCTTTAAATCTACATGCACACTTGACTTTTTCTGTTCTGTATGATCCTGTTAAATTGGAAGAGGTTTCCAGATCTATTTGAAAAATGGCCACTACAGTTAGCTGAAACTTCAATCTTGAAAATGAATGAATGGAGCCGGTCCAGTACATTGGCTCTGGACCAGTCTTTAAAATACAGCAGAACAATGAATAACTGAATTCACAGCCAGCTGGTATCATAGTTGGGCAGTGAAAGTGTCAAAATATTAGTGACTTTTTTACATTTGTCAAAATCATTGCCAATATGGGAAGCATGGGCAGCTTGCAAATGTGAATCTTACACCAAAATAGTTTTAAAATCTTGCCTTAAGAATGTGAGTGCAGTTCCTGGTTTTATATCACCCATCACGGGGAAAGCAGAAGAGAATAAAATATCTTTTACTTAGATAAAAGCTATTATTGATTTATCATCAAACATCAACTACTAATGTGGTTGAGTGGTGCTATATGCCCTGCAGTAATAATGGATCAACCGGCATTTCTATGTCTTATTTTCTGGAGTCTAATCATTCACTCATTTCCAGAACGTAGCATGTAAAGTCTCCATGCAGAGTAAGTATAAAATTTATATCCGTATATACATGTGCACACAAACTCACACAAGGTAAAGGAGAAAGAAGCAGGGTTTGGCCGTGTTTCAGTTATAGAAGAGAAAAAGAAAAATAAACATATGTTAGTGGTGTCTGACACATCTTTCTGCTCCAATAATTTGAAAAAATCTTTGTTTTATTTTTAAAACAAAATTTTGCTGGCATTCACTGGATGCCGCAGTTGAGATACTTTCGCTCTTTTTGAAAGAAAAAGCACATCTACACAACTGAGTTACTCCGCTGCACCAGAACAGAAAGTCACTGTACTTGTGCACTGAGTTTTTTCTCCAGCAAGATGCTCTTTGGGATTTTTAGTGCCTACTCTCTGCTCGCTGTGCACCTCCTTACCCTCATTGACACAGATCTGTTCAGGTTTCAGGACTTCAAAGGGGCTACATGAATTATCCTTCCCGTGATGACGTACATGGCAGCCGAGGACCATCCAAACCAAGACCCGTCTGTCATTGAAAGTAATGGATTTTCACAGACAGTTTTGGAGACCCGAATCCACTGATAATTTATTGACGATCTCTAAAGGCCTGATGTGCAAAATTTGTGAACAATTAACTCTTGTGACCACTTACATTAGCATCTATGGAAGTAATCACTGAGTTAATGAACTTATGAACTGCAGCCCTCCATCACGTGCAGGTAGATTTGTGGAAGGACAGTGCAAAACTTGCACATTTCAGCCACAAACCAACACACAACTTTTAGAAGACCAGGACATACCTCCTATTTTTTTCCATTTAAAAATAAAAAAAAAGACTCATTTCAAAAGCAAACAAACATATACATATGCAGATGTATACTTTGTATAAGCAAATTCATTGCAGAGATTAAGAGAAGCTTTTTACTCTCTCTGCACCCAAATACCTGATCTATTCCTTTTTAAATTTTGGAATTCATTAGTTAAGTGAACAATCTCTTTACGTTGCTTTATTAGATTTACACTAAAACACAGGAATCTCTGCTATTTTGCCCCGCTCCTCTGCAATGTTCTTGCTTCAGTAAAGTAAGGTTTGAGCTGGAAAGTTTCCCTAAGAAGATTTTCATTTCTCATCTTGTCTGATGCAAAGTAAAGAGTATGCCAAGTGCCACTGACCTTAACTCTCCTGAATCAAAAATATCCGATGTGATATATAGAAAACTTTGATGTGTAGATATGCTAATCAGCAGAGAAATGTCAAATTTGCATACATTTCAAGTGACCCAACAATATTTACCTTAGAGCTAAGTTTCATATTTTTCTGACAATTGCAGCATTGAACAAGTGACTCATTTAGCATATCTAAGCAGCATTATGTCACAGGGATTTACCTCAGAGTTGTTTGAAAGCATCAAAAAGATGAACATCACTGTCTGAAATTAACAACAAGCCTAATTTGATTTGACAAATGATGTTGATTTAGATAGGGTCACTAGCTATTGAAGATGCGGAGGACAAATAGTGCCTTGAAGCCTTGATAAAACTGAATATTTAAACAGTTCATTATGCAAATTTGCCCTCTACCTGTCAGTAGTGACTAAAGTATAGGGTTAGAGTGCTGGAGAGGCTCTGTGCTAAGGAGACAACTAGTATACATATACCTGGCTCTTCTTAAAAAAAACCAACTCCTTAGACATTTGCCAAGAAGATGTGTATCAGCATTGTCCCCCCCCAGGTTTGACAGTGACAAAACAGACAAGGGCTTGATTCCTAAAACTTTCGGCATCAGTGCAGAAAACTTAACTTTTCACCAAGAGAGCAGGTAGACTTGGACATTTGCCTACCGCATATTCAAGGCCTAATTCTACAACCCTTTCTCACAAGATGCGCACCTTGGGAGACTTCAGTAGAGTCACCTGTGTAAACGTTGCTGCTGTTCAGGATGAGGATGCTGGATTGGAGTCCTGTGGTGTAACCGGACTTAGAGATAGTCTCCCATCCACAGCATCCTGGGAACCATGAAGGTCCTGATTGCTTTACAACTGCGTGCAACACCTACACATATGCCTTTACCATCACTCCCAACATCCCTTGGCCAACTGGTATCCATTAGGAGGAACATTAGCAGAAAGAGAAAGTCTTCTCAAAGATAAGCCCTTGGGTTTTGAAAAAAGACCTTGAGATATTATTGTCCGTTCAGAATAGAGGGCTTTAACTTTTGAGGGTCCATTCTAAAAAATTAAGCATACTTAACTGCATCAGCCTTGTGCAGTTTTAGACAGCGGGGAATACAAGCTGCACTGAAGTAATGAAATATGTAGCAATGCGAAATTTGAACCTGTAGTGGATATTTAAGTGTTCAGGAATAGTTAATATTTACATGTTCCAAATATGATGCGCTAATAAATACTAATTCTGAAAGCTAGTGCTACAGAGTACTTGTATCTATACAACAGCAACTTCTTAAAGGATGTTCTCAATCTTTTTTTTTCTATATACACAAAAAATATAGTTTTAAAGTTTTCGTCTACTACTATACTTGAATTTACTAGCACGCATGACCATGGATCAGCAGTTTTTAAGATACCACATGGTAGAGAATGTCTGGTTATGTTATGCTTTATGTTAACTTTTTGTGAGACTCTTTCCACTGTGTTTTTCTCAGAGATCAGAAAAGCCCATCAGAGTAAATCAGGCTGAATTCTGACGCAGTATGTTTAGAGAAGTGCATGAAAATGTCAGTTTAAGTATTGGCAAGTAGATTATATTGGAACAGCAGACAGAAGCTATTTAATTAAAGCATCATGGGAAAGCAACAACAACACAGAGAGCAGATAGGAGAATATCTACTCATAAAGTAGATCCCAGGAAAGCCTTGCACATACTGAGCCTCTGCCACCCGTGGGGTGCAGCAGATGAGCTATGCTATAGCCATAGAGGGGGTTGCACCCACACTGGCCCTATAACCAGAAGCCCTGGTGATCCCAGTACAGACACCAACCAAGCCAGACCTGACTCTGGAGCAGCATCGCTCCTGCTCACAGCCCTGTGCATGAACACAGGGTCCCCACCGAGAAACGGGATTTCTTAGGGTTGTGGAACCAGGGAAATGTTTATACCATACGTGGTAGACTTGGGCTAAGGTATATCGCAGCACACGGTGTACACTTACCAGCTCAGGAGCTCATTAGCACCCATGAATTTAAGCCAAAAGCATCATAAACCTTTTTGCTTTTATCATACAATCTTATTGATTCATTTACATATGTTTTGTAGTATCTGTGTTTTCTGTATCCAGGTTATCCCATCTCCCCCTCGCAGGTCAGACTAATTGAGAGATGGCTATATTTACCATTTCACCGGATCTGAGAAAACATGCCTTGTGAGCAACCTTGATTTGTTTATAAACTACTCCCTTAACTCTGCTGAGCTTGTAAGTTCTTGGCTAATTGCTCTCATGGCCATGAAATGGGAGAAACCCAAGTCTGAAATACATGGAAACAATTAGGGCAGCAAAAAAAAAAAGAAAAAAAAAAAAGAAAAAAAAAGGCTTTCCCTGTAAACAGATGTCCATGCCAAGATACCCTACCTAGAGCAACTGGCACGTGGTATGTTTGCAGATGGATCCACAGTAGGATCTAGCCACTTATATTTAGCATGCAGTGTTATTTGTTTTAGCTAGCCAGCTAGCAATAGGCGGGAGTTGGAAGGGGAACCCATCATTTTTGCACAGAAGCGCACCAGTATCAGCTCCCCTCTCACACCAATCGCATACCTTAACCCTTAATTATTACAAACGTACCAGCCATTACAGCAATACTCACTTCCTCCCCTCTCCCTTCCCCGCTCCCCCCCAATTAGAGACACCGGGAAAGTTGTCTTAGAAGAGAACAGGTAATATAATTTGTAAAGTATTATCTTGTTAAGTGGTACATTCTGTTCACATGTGGAAAAATAAAAAGAAATACAGCAAAATGTTAGAGCCTGCTTCATTATGTTGGTAATTTTCACTGCACACATTTACTGTAAACTATGGTTAACATGCATGAAGTAATTTAGCACTCTGAAGGCCAGGAGGGATCATTTGTGCATTTAGTCAGATCCTGCTCCATAACCCGTGCCACAGAATTTCCCTATGTTAGTCCACTCTCCGCACTTAAGCCTTCTTACTGAGCTAAAATGATATCAGATCTCAACTTGAATCCTACAAGTGATGAGAAAAATCTATCCCTTTTCTAGATAAGCTGCTCAGAGATGAGAATTAGTCACTGTACTTTCTATTCTTTCCCCATTCAACTGCATCAGTTACAAAATCAGAATTGTCTTTGGACTGGATTGTAAAATTGTAAAATAATGCAGTACTCCTGAAGCAAAAAGCTATTATTTTTTATGAGAAGAAAAATCACTTGAAGACAATAAGAGCACTGAAATGTCAGACAGACTTGGTCTTTGGGCTTGAATCCAAAACGAATAGCTACATTTCCATGACCCACAAAGTAGGGCTAGATGATTATATTGACCCTTTCTGCCTGAAAATAACCCACAAGTTTACAAGCTGTCACCTTGGAATTGTTCCTTTAACAAAGTGATATTCAATGTCAGAATGGGTACAAGTATTTGATCCCTGCCAGTTTGAATATGATAGCCTTAATATTAAGGTTTCTTCCTGACAGAAAGACATTCCAAACACTGATGGCCTCTACGGTATTTTTGTCTTTATAAAACCAACAGTCAAAATACCTTTTCCCGTAGAAGGGCAGCGATTGAAGCAACTGTTATGATGGAAAACTAAAAGCGTAGTCAGTTACTTACATATTTGGATGCAGAGTTCATCTTCACATCCTGCTGAACAAGTGCTTCTGCAATCTCTATATGAAAATGAAAAGGCTACTTTAAAACATTTCAAGATTTCTGAGTTATTGCAAACGCCATAATCCAGCAATCAATAATTGAAACAACTTCAAGGAGTGCACATTTTGTGAACAGCAAACTTTCTCTTACCAAACATTTTTATTCAAATGTCATTAATTTTATGACTGAAAGTAACTGCATGGGTTTATTTTTGTAAATTCTAATATCTTCAAAGTAGATGGAATCTTTTGGACTCCTTTTTTTGCTGTAGGCCAGATTCTCCAAGTCGTGAATACTGGGTCCGTCCAGCTCGAGTGCATGTACTACCTTTGAAGTTATTTCTGAGGCATTTCAGGTTACCTTGCACCACAGTTGCTCTAATAGCTTGGTGTTACATCTCCAGGCACAGGCAAGGAAGGTGAATGACAAGTTACTCAGGGTTGGGTAATACTAGAAAAATGGGGTTCTTTGCCATTTTTGGAGCTCTCGGCATGATAATGTTTTTCTCTATAGAAATGCAAGTAGTAGTAACTCATCTGAGTATCTCATAAGGGATGAAGATTGAAATAAATAATTATACTCTGACTTGACAGCCTCCTTTGAACGTGCTTTGCGAAGTTTACAGGACTGTGATGGCTAAATACAGGTAAATAAATACCTTCTATCATTGGAATTTAGGTCTTCTTACTAAGGCAAGCTGAAACCACATTTAATTTTTTAATGAAAAAAAGAAAAAAGGATGTCTCAATTGTAAAAAGAAGAACAAGCAACTGAAGAATACCAGGAGGATGAACAGCAAGCAGTGGCCTTAAAAATATTCCTGGAATGAATATCATTCTAGTGACTGGATTCCTGCCAAGACTTTTTATTCTGTGTTTTTAAAAATGCATAGACTAGGAGAGTCATAAAAGAATGTTTTGTCTCTGGAATATGCTGGAACAAAAGCCAGATATGATTAGACTTTGACATGGACATTCATCATGTCCCAGGCTGAATCAGTTATTAATTCTGAAAGTATTAAACAGGGAATGGGTTGAGTGTCTAACAAGTCTGCAATATTATTCAATTATAACTAAAATGTTAGACTGACTGAATTTTCAGAAACATCCTCCTGTATATTAACTTGTGCGAACTCAACCAAGAAGCACCCCCAGTCCTAATCTTACAGGAACAAAACTCCAGGGGGACCTCTGCCACTTTGCCTGACAAGACAAAGGTGAAGCTCCAGGATTATTTTCCTGTGCATGGAAAGGGCTTCCACACTCAGAGCACAAGACCCACATAAAATTCATAGAAGCCTCTCTTTTTGGAAGCTTGCTATGCATTGGCTCCTTCCTCCTAACCAAACTGACATCTTCCTCCGGAGACCGGTGTAGTTAGATGGCTGCAGCATCGTCAGAAGGGTTCAACACATTCCCCAGCTTTTTCCTTTGTGACCTCTGTGATAAAGTTTCTCCTCTCTAGGCCTCCAGACCTCCTTTGGGGGCACACATGCAATTATTTCTGCTATTTAGTTACACTGTTCAGTATATTCATTTGGGAAGTTAGTAGTTCCCATGTACTGAATTCTATGTAGATGTTAGCATTACTATATTTTACAGCACTTTGAAACCTGCCAGTATTTATCGTAATTGTGAGCAGCAGTGCTATGAAATTCTGGAGATGCAGCATCAAGACACTTCCACAGATTCTGTTTTTATTGCAATGTTTCTGCTGTAGTAAAGAGAAAAGCAGGAGAACACTCCTCAAGCTGTACATGAGCATTATTGCTTGTCACCAAGAGGACCTTTCTGGGAGGAGAAAGGCTACAGCTATAGCTCACAGACACACAAGAATTCTTAAGGTTAGATGGTGTAATCTTGGGTAACTCTTCACCATCCTAACATAACACTTCAATATTTTTTGCTCCTAAACTAAGAAAAATCTTTACATTCAAGAGAAAAAAAAAAAATCACCTTCATAGGCTAAAAAATTGTTAAATGTGCGTTCATGCACTACAGTTTCCAATATAAATGCACATACCTCAAAAAAGGTTCCTAGATATACAACTGTTTTCTTAAATTCTTAACTTTGATCATCTTCAGAAACAGAAAACAGAGGGGAAAAAAACATAAATCAGGTTAGATGTTGATTAAAAGATGATCAAGAGGCTCTGTTAGCTCTCTTGGAATTATCTCCATATTCTAATCAATTTTTTAAGTGATGGCATTAGCAGTAGTAATAAATATTAATATTAGTAGTGAGCAGAGTGTTCCAGTGGAACTCCTTGCACTGTGCACTACAGGAGCAGAGACAGTCCTCATGCAAAAGGACTTCCACTCCAAAGCCATAACCAGGCAAAGAGATTGAAAGCATGTAAAGCAAAAATAAAACTGGTAAGGCGCCCAAGTGCCCAGAGTCAGTCCACCATCCTATGGACATCCAAAGATCCAACTTGATTTTTAGGGAGTCCTGTTTTGACGACACCATGAGGCCTTCTGTATTGCTTCATATTCCTCACTTGTGGGGAAATCTCCACACTAGAGAAGTGTCGTCATCCTCCTCCTCCCAGAATATTTTCTCAGAATGGGAAAAGCCATACATATTAACACGGTCTCAGACTCCATTACCAGAGGAAAGTGCCTTCTGAACCATGAATTCCTGATACTGAAGATCATCCATCGGAAAAAGCCTTCAGCTTTACCTCTGACATTCAAAGTTTTTGTTTATTTCAGTAAGCATGCATGTAATTTTTAACTCACAGAAATAGAAGACAAAGGTTTTCTTATGCCTACCCAATGTAATAAAGTAGATGGGAGAGGATAAAAGGATATTCGTGCTGTTCTGTGTTAAACTGAGCCAAGAGGTTCTGATATTTCCTCTCAATTTTAACACCATGATAGTAACGATATAGCTGGAGTCTCAATATTTCTCCTGTCTTTGCTTTTAGGCTGTGGTTGCACACAATCTATAGCATTTTAGCTGCAGTGATGTTCAAAACTAGTTTGATTAAATACTTGCTGGTTCTTTGTGCTGCCCTTCAATTTGTACGATTTCTGTGTTTTAGAATCCATATCTATAGGTTCTATTTAACCCATAGATACCAGATCTGTTCAGCACAGGGGATGCTATGCGTGAAGAGAGAATCCTTACAGAATTTCTGCTTGGCTTCTAGCTTATTAAAATCAGAATAGGTTGAACTAAGTCACCCTCAAGCCAGATATGAACAAGTACATACAAATAAGCAATACTCTAACCAAACTAGGTTAAAATCATTCTTTATCAAGCCAATGCAAGTTTGCTTCTAGACAAGGCCTACTAGAATTCGCTACGCTGTTTTAGACTATTTTTTAATACTTTGGGGCAAGCAGCTTATACACCCACTGTGTGGCTAATATTAATGGCAGAGCTGTAAATCCCTCAACAAGGGACTTTGTGGAAATGCTGATATATCCATTACCACCAGAGGAAAGTGCTGCTGGGCTCTTCTGTAATTACAGCTTCTTCAAAGGGAAAGTGCATCATTTGGTCTGCAGAGAGAAGCAGCGAAAGCCAAGAGGAGACTAGAATGGCTGATTTGTCAGAAGTCCTGGCTCAAGGGCATGAGTATGTTGGCACCCAGGTCCCACAGCAGCAGAGAAGAGCAAGTACGCCTTCCTACCTTCTCCACCACTTTCCTGCTCCTCTTTATTTTTTACACCCACTTGTTTTTTTGTAACCCATGTTTCCCCAACACCCATCAACACAGCAGTCATGCCTTCCCTCTATATAGCTTTTCCATCTGTAACTCTCCAAGCGTTTTGCAAAAGGCAACAAACAAGCTGCTTCCTCCGCCCAAGGTCACCCAGAAGATCAGTGCTGAGCCCAGGAATTGAACTCAACCTCAAGACCTACACTAGGGATGGGACATGCTGTACCACTCACAGCCACCTGTTAGGGAACACCACAGCCCGAGTAATATCTGAGCTCTTACAGGGTGCTTGACACGACTCCAAATCGACTTAAAAATAATGAAAACTATTTTCTGTCCATTTGAGGCACTTGCAAATTACCATTCACTGTCATATCTAAGTGCCAAACACTATCAGAAATACTGACAGGCTTTGAAGGCTTCCAAGATGAGGCGGTATTAATACAAGCCTGCATCTCTACAGTACTACAAGAATTATACAGTGGATACTTAAACCTCTGACCCTGTAAGTACAGTCTGATTCCTTGCAATCAGTAACAAAATAACAATAATTAAATATGGAGCAAAACCGCTGTGAAAGGGTCATTCAGCTCAGCACCATCACATCCTTGTACGATCATCTAACAAGAGTACAACATAAGGACACCGTGCTCACGTCCTGCAAATCAGAGGCTGTGGGTGGTACCACACAATGTCCCCAGGAGTAGGTGGCTGTTCCCGAATAAGGCAGTCTGGCTTTCTACTGACAGGAAGTTCAGCTGGATCTTGGTTGTGGTGCAAGCTGTATCACAGACCTACTTAAAAATGTTGTGTTAACTGGCCTCTCTACCTCTGGTCTTGTCTCTGCATTGCAAATAATGAAGGAGGAAAAGCTACTTCATTCACATGCGTGTAGAAATAGGCTCCCACACCCCTGGTCACTGCCCAGGAGAACCAGGATTAATCAAAATACATAACATCTCTGGAATAATCAGTACCAGAGGATGGGAACTTGGGACCTTCAATGGCTTTGAGTATCACTGCTGCATGATGGCATCTGAAATAAACCTGTACTTGTGTGTGGCTAAGGAGAGTCCTTTATTCAAAAAGAGGCATTGGTATGAAAGAAAAATCTACATTTTCCCATCTTTTTTAGTCTTACTCAGGCCCTGAATCCATCTTCATGTAGTACTAAGCCTTAAGAAGATTCATGGAGCTTGGACTCATTTCGAGCGCCTAATGCTCACCTTCATGCAAGACTGAAAATTTCCAGCTGTCTCAGACATAACCAACTACTTTTGGGGAGGAGAACTACTTGGGACCTGAACACAGGGGGAAGAAATGCTATTTTAGTTTCTGGTCACAATAAGGTTAGCAAACCCCAGGTCATAAGTAGGTCAATGTCTTTGCATTTTTTACTGACTCGTTAGCTGAATAAATTCAGTGATTCCCTGCTCACAGGGTACAAGATTCTCATCCAATTTGTGATAAAATTCTGCTAGCAAGCAAGCAGAAGCAAAAATCTTCTAGACATTGTCAGTTATTACATATTTAGCCCTGTGACTGGTGGGGAGATAAGTCACTACACATCAGAAGGCTTCTTTATGAAAGCTGGACATGTGTATCATAGTAGAAGTAAAATGTAAGCAAATACTTCTCAAACAATGTGAAAAACTATATCTTTTTTACCAGACTGAAATCATTACAAGACCTGTTCCATCTTTAGGAGAAATTCTGACCAACAGTTTATGACCAGCAGAGCCACAAAAGGAGATATTATGCTTTGTGACCGATTTCATTAATTGTTTAATTTACTCAGAATGAAATCCAAGTCCCAAAACGTGTTCTCCAATAAAATACTTTCAAAAATTGATCAGAATATTCCATGAGATTCTACCATTTGCATTTTGATTTAAGGTTCCTTGTGTAAATAACTTTACAAAATAAAATGCTTAAAGTGTCCAAGTAGAACATTTTGACATTGCAAGAATATTCATTCTTTCTTTGTGAAAGACAATATACAAATGCGTGAAATTTCACTAAAATCAACTTGCTTTCAGGAATTTTTCAGTTCTGACAGAACCACATTTTCTCAGGAAAAATAACCCAAAAATTCAGCTATCTGGTGCTCCCCTCCCTTCCTCCCAACATCTGACCAGCCATCCTACTTGACTACAGCTATAGCATTTCATTTCAAAGCTCTATATATAGTACGTATAGCTCTTTCCGTTTCAAAGACATGGATTAGAAATGCTTTATTCCAGTAGTATTTGGAGCAACATATAGATCTAAAAAGCATAAATCTGTGGCCTTACTACAACATGCAGCTCCCTAAAAACATGCAGAGTAGGTGAGAAAGACCACCAGCACAGTGTAGTTACATTTCTACATTATTTTGACAAGTTACCGAGTACAGGATGAAAGGCAGTGCATCAGCACACACTCTCTCCCACCCGACTCAGATCCTAATTAAAAATGGACAAAGGCATTTTTAAATTTTTTTGTATTGCTTTCTTTTTTCCTTTCCTTTAAGCCAGAGAGCCATCTTTCAATTCAGACACCATCAAACTAAGACTTCAAGCCACAGAAGATCTAAAGAAGTTAAACAGAACAATGAATTTCTCCTTCATCCTTAGTGGCCACCTCTGCCCAAGATCAGCATCACTATTTGCACTACTTAATATTTCAGGCAAATTAAGCAAGGATTGAACAGAGTGACATATACACTTCCACACCACCAAAAAACGTTCTCGGGACCTTGCTTAAGTCTTAATTAATTGCTCCAATACAGCTTTTGGCCCCTTTCATTTTCCTCCTACAAGCTTGGGCCATGGAATGGCAGCCTTCTGGGTTTTACTAAAAGCAAAGCATACACACATTGGGTGGCTGCAATTGGTTTTAGTTGTGATTCTCCCTAAATATTACTCACAAGATTCTGTTTGTCGATGCTTTAACAGCACGGAGCAGAATGAGCAAGTTACTCCTCATGATCTGCGAGCTGACCTGCTGTTTGCTACTGGGTGTCATCCTCTCCATAAAGCCTCATGCGGGCTGGAGCGGAGCTTTGTTATGGATCATTTCTCTCCCTCTGCACCATCTCAATGCCTGGGCTCAGAACTAAATACATCTGCTGGCAACCCACTGGCTGCACGTTTATGGAATGAAGGCTGATGCTCTAAGCGAGGGGTCACCAGATGGCTATTCCTTGCTGGCAGACTAGCTCAGCTTGACCTTCAGAGAGCAGTGTTGTGTCCTACGCAGCACAACATTGCTGAGCTTCAAGGCAGAGTGTAAGATGCATTATTAGGTCAAAGATTTACTTGGCTGAAGACCATTGTGGAACTATTTATTAAGGCCAATTGGGGCAGATTGCAATGGGCAGGAACGTACTATAATAAGCACATTAACGCTAAGTGTCACATGCCAAGATCTGACAAAGAGGGCCGAAGAACATCAGTTAATACTTCACTCATCTGTTTTTCCTGGGTAACTGCACAAGAGGCTTAGAGAGCTTCTGCCCATACCACATCTAACCTGCTGGAAATCAGGAACCTCAACTTTTCAACTCGAAACACTAGCCAAATTCACCCAATCTGAATCAGTTGCAGTCAGAAATAATTCCTGACTGAACTACATAGGGTTAAGCACTGGCCAAAATATCAGCAGAAGCAGGAGGCTTGGGTGCTTTGAAACTCTGTTCAACATATGTCTGAAGGATTTTTGGGACTGTACAAAACTGCAGTAAAAGAAAAGATTGGCAAGGCAGATGTTCAGTGTTTACTGACCCCTGATGAAACCTGCCCTTTCCTTTACCCATTTGAGATGTTCAATAGATACGTTGGTGCTGATTTTTAAACCATGTGCTGCCAAAAATCTGGTGTATTTCTACGTCCCTGAGAGTTTGAAAACAAGAAGTACACTAGACTAGTGTGAAAACACACTTCCTTATGGCAGGTTTATAAGCTGATCACTGGAAATGAATTTCTTGCAAAGTAACATGTTGAAAACCATGACAGGCTCATTGACAACAAGCAAAGCCCTCACATTTCTATCTCAGGAAGAGGGTCAGTTTGCAGAGCAGGCACCAAGCGATTGTTTATTGGAGCTTTTGCAGAAAAAAAAATGAAATTTTGCCTTCCGGGTATTTATGTGGAAAAAGCTGATACTGTCGCAAACACAAATAACACAAAAACAGGACTGTGAGAACTCCTGACTACACTCAAGCTTTCCTTTCCACGCCATTTTTCTATATGGCTAACATGGCAACATTCGAGCCCCAGCCAACATGGTAACACTTCCATCTTTGGAAGAAGCCAGCATTTTGCTTTGCTTAATTTTTTTTTTCCCCCCCCACCTGTCAAGCATGCCTTGTCCAAGAATATTTCCCCAAGCAGCTGAAGAGACGGAGGTGCAGACATGACAAACACAGAATAAAGAAGCTCCTTTCTAGAGCAGCTTCTTAGAATTGCTGGGGCAGCAGCTAGCAATAACCCTCGGAACTCTCATTCATGGGAAGCCAACACCGTGGTGGTCCCAGATGGAGTAACTCAGCATTTGTTAAGTCACAGGCACTATTTCTATCGCATGTTTATCCCCTGCTTCTAGAGTCATACTTAGCTTCCACTTAAAAAATTTCCAGGTCTTGCGACTGCAAGAAAATACCCCCCCCACACACAGGTAGCGCTGTAAAGGTATTGTAAACAGGGCATAACCTAAGATCTAAAACCTTACAGAGCCAAGTGGTATGAATTAGCATCCTGGCATCCCAACAGGGAAGCCACCAACACCCCATGGACCAATCTACTCATCCAAGTACACGTATCAACAGCTCTAGTCTTATGCTATGGGATCCTGATTTCTTTAACATAGGCTACTCAGACAATGTACTATCTGGACAGTGTTTCCAGATCTATCAAGCTCTACAAAGAACCATCAACATTGTTAAACATGACACACAAGGTTCACTTTTAAGCTGTGCGTAGTGCAGACATTATCTTTCTTCAATAAGACTAACTAGATTAAATGAACTATCATTCCATACATTATGGAACAGAAGAAAGAGATGAAGAGTGGCTTTTGAAATCCAGACTGGCTTATTTTACTGCCAGCAAACTCTTCAGCAGGGGAAGCTGCCTCTTCTACAGACAGCTGAATGGCCAGCACAGGGCCAAGCAGAACGCAAGGACTGCACCCGTGGGGAGCGTGGCAGAGATCCTGCATCCCGAAGCCACTCCTGGTCCTGAATCCCTGCTCATCATCACACAGTCTATCCTCTCTTGGCAAGAAAGAGAAGCAAGGCAGGCTGCAGGGAAATCAGAGCAAGTTGTTAAGCGGAGTTATGAACAAATGTGGGGAGAGGATGCATGGAACACTGAAAAGAGAAGAGGCAATGGGATGGTTGGAGTCCTGACCTGGCAGAATGGCAGGGTGAGAAAGGAAGCAGGAGTTCAGACAAAGCAGTTTGTCAGCTGCCGTCACTGTTAATGCATCATGCACCCTTCACAAAAAGCTAAGCGTATGGTCTTTGCCATATTCCTAACAGAATTCAAATGCCATTAATACTCCATATACAATAAGATGGTATATTGCAGACCTGTGAGAGGTACTAAAGTGTGCTGAGGTGGCTGGGAAGAGAGGAGCCAAGGAAAGGCTTCGCATGTAACACAGCCCAGGGGAAATTCAGTACAGCAGAGACAACTTTGCATACCAGAAGCAGATATTCCTACAACAAAGGTTGCCACTGTATCTTCATTAGCAAACTCTAAACCCATCTCTTCACAAACACCAGAGAAAAACATGGCTTTACTAAGGGTCAAAAATTATAATTTCAAGTTATAGGATGGAGTCACTCTTCTTCAAAAATAAATCCTTGCTTTGCCCAAGATGGCCGATTTCCTCCAGGATCACAGTCTCCAGCAAGTTTCTCTTCCCAGAGTCGCACAATAACAATGGCAGGTTGTAGACATTCCAAGATCCTGAGCACAGACCTTGGAGACTACCAAGTGCCTCAGGCCATCCCATCATGGGGATGGTTGTCACAGACAAGGACCCCACACAAGGCAGCAGAATCACCTCACAATACCCAAGAGCCACCAAAATAACACAGGACAGATGAAATTAAAGAATCTATACCGGCATCAACATTTCTACTAACCCTATCTCAAGTATAGCAGAACTCCTAGTAGAAAAAGGTTTTGGACAATAGCAAGGGGAATTAGGGAGTTCCTTCCCCATTCCAATCTCAACAGGTTTGTACTTCACAGGAGCAGGGGAGCTATCTGGTTTTTACTGGGATAGCAGACAGCTACAATATCCAGCCCACAGCTGTTACAAGCAGGAAGCTTAATTGTAATTACACAAGTGAAGTTTACTGAGGAATGTATCTAGGGATCTGCCATTTGGCTCGTGCTCTTTCTTGCACTTTCTATTTTACAGGTAAAGCTAATGAGTACAAAATTAAGCACTTGAGAAACAGATCACTGACAAAGTCCACACCAAATTTGTTGGAGAATGACATGAGGTAGTGTGGGGAATATTCCCTATTCTCTCATATCATCTTTCCATCTCTTCAACAGATATGAAGGAAACAAGCTACCAAACACCTTAAGCTGTTGTTTTCAAGTTTTATTAATGTATTCCTACTGCCATTTTCAGCTCCTACTCAATGTCTTTGATAGCTGACACATCGTTTCTATCATATCTTATTTTGCTGAAGGCATTTTTCAGCTCCCTTAAGCCTTTCCATTCCCAGCTCCTGCGCACACTTTTGTGCTAATATTAATTTAAATGACCTTTTTTCCCCTAGACCTGCTTTTTAAATTTAATGAGATCCCAGGATTATACCTGTACTTACAACACCCGCAGGGGTACGGTCCCCCCTAGACAGAAGTAAGGCTGAAGTAACTAAGGAACCTCACAGAGGAAAGAAGCCTTAGAGGAAGCATTAGACTGTACTTACACCACGCTCCTGCCTCCTCTCCAGTAGCACCCAGCAAGTTCTAGCTCCTTTATATTTTGTCTCTGGCACATCTGGGGGTGGAGAAAAGGGGAAAGTTACCGAGCTTGAAACCCAAGCCAGTGACCACCTCTTTTTCCTAAATAAGTCGTTTGCAGCACAGTCACAGCAAGCAATAGCATGAGCATACATAAATATAGTAGTGAGAATAGGATTATTGAGAAGCAACTAAGAGTTCTGTGACAAGAGAATAGAGTGATATGATATCTCATTAGATTTTTTTTTAATGAAACTTGTCTTTTGAGGTGGGGAAGGGGCACAGTATTCAGCACCTTGGGTTCATTTTCTACTCACTGAGGACAGGAAGATATTTGGGAAAGCTCTTTCAAGCCCATTGAAGTTTCCCCATCCCGCCATGATAGTAGTTAACATCAGAACCACTCCCCAAAACCTGGAAGATCCCACATCCAGACTTGGGGCCAACCATGCAGGGCTCCTAAACCTGAAAGTTCAGGCCCCTTCCCAGTGGAAACCAGGGAGCCCACACCCACCTTCTCCTCTGGCTTCCAAGCCAGCATTGAACAAGCAAAGGACCACCAAGCCTTCCTACCCCTCCCAGCTCCACCACCCCTCCTTGGCAGGCTAACTTCCTACAGCTTGCTTCTCCAACACCTCTCCACCTACTACTCCTATTCCTGCTGGGCTGCAGCCTTTTATAGCAGCTGTTTTTTGATTGGCACTTTTTCACAGATGGGGGAGGCAAATAGGTCCTTCATTAACCCTTTTCAGGCTGCTGCCAAGTGTGTGTAGGGGGTTATATGTCATTTTTGTTAATGAAGTACCTTCTGGGATTGAACCCTGAGCTCCTTTTCCATAGCCATGTGGTTCGGCACATCTAACTGGGAGGTAGAAACAATATATATTCTTAATCTTATTTATTGTCAGTAAATGAGGCAGTGAAGTGGCTGGGTGAAAAGACAATATTCTGAACAAATGTTTTCCTTTATCCAAGGTTTTCCAAAGGTATCCAAATTTAAAGATTAGCAGTCTTTGGAAAACAAAACAAGTATCTTGTCTCCACAGTTTATTAGATTTTTGTTTTGCTAACTAAGGCCTAGGATAAATGGGAAGGTAGGAAAGAAGCAGCTGCCCTCCCCACTTTTTCTTTATATTTTTCATTCAAAGGGAAGTCCATGGAGTTCCAACCTGTTTGGATCTCTAAGGTAGGACACAACATCTGTTTGCAGGCAAAGCCTCCTGTGTGCTGGTGGTGTGGGAGAGAACTTTTTTAAATCGGTATTTACTCAGTTTTCTTATTTGTACTGTGGCTGCAACTAACCAGGGATACCTAACCTACATATTTACCACTTCCCAGAATTCAGTTCCTTTCTTCTCCATCCCTCTTCCTAATGTGGGCTTAGGGACAAAGCTGGGTGGGAAAAGGGATGTGAACAGGACAAGGTACTCTAGCTGCTGTTTTTGACAGTGAAAGGTGGAATAGAAATTATCGATAGAGGCTAGAAAAAACCTTCTACCTCTTCTCAGGAACAACCAGCTCAGACATTCTGCAACTATGTGAAAGGGCTGATCACTTAATCTACACTTTGAACCAGCTCTGTGGCTACTTGTAAGGGGATATTTTGCCTACCATCATAATATTCTCTGTCTTAGGTGCCACCACTCAATAGAAGTGTAAGCCACCAAGGAAAGTACCATGTTGTTGTAGGTCCTCATGAGAGTCGTTGACACAAGTAGCCCATTCCACGCAGTTTTGGAAGGAAAACACAGCTAATAGTTTAACAATTTGGCAAAAGCATCTGATAAAATGTATTTGATGTCTTCTGCATGATGATATAATACATCAAAAATCTGATTTTAAACTTTTTGACAAGTTGCCCCAGGCTTTATATCAAAATTAGCCTTGTGCTGATGCTGCTGAAAGGAAGGAGGAGGGGAAATAGCTGAATACCATGCATTAAGAAAATAAGCAAATATACGAAAAGGGTGTTCAAAGTGGAAGCGGCCCCAGTACTCCAATGGTTCCAGGGACTTATATGATATACTGTGAACAGACATGAGCTCAATCTGTCCACTTTCCAAGGTGGTCAAAGCCTTGTGGTTAACATCATGCCAAGTCTGAATGGGAAAGCCCTGCCAGTGACTAAATACATTAAGTTGGGCTTGGTGCTGTGTCGCTACAGCCACATGGAATTTGGACAAACTAACATCCTGCCACTACACAGAGTCATGCTGACTTTATAGCTCCATAACCACCCTTCACTTTGGGGAATGAGTATTCTTTCAGTTATGTCACTCTGACTTATGCTGCCAAACCTGTGAATTGGTAATACTGCATTTTTTTCTTAAGCTCTGAGTATTGGGAATGGGAGAACCACTCACTTCTCCAAGAACCTGAACCAGGATGCTTGTGAAGTATCAAGAAGTGGCTTGATGTCCCTCCCTTGATTTCATTTACCTCCCCAGTGTAAGGCCACATTTCCTGATTTTACCCAGGAATAGAAGCGCAAAAGCCAAAACAATATTTAGAAATAGTGATTTTTTTGTAAAATCAGAAACAGGAAGTATCAAACATCTTGTGGGAGAACTCATTCTCCTGAGGCTGCTCCACCTCAGCTTAGTTTATTCAAATGGTTTTGAATAAACATCTGGAGCAGCTGAGTTCTTTAGCCTTAACATTTGACACCCATCTCTAATAGTGGAGTGGACCATAGTGGAATTAGATCCAAAAAGAATTTATCTGCATTCATGAGTGCCGTGTTCAGTGAAACTTCACATCCATAGACAAAATCCACAAATTGTCACAGTGCCCAGACAAGTTACTTGTCATTACAATGATCTGCAAGGCATCCATAGAAAGAAATCATTTTGACTGAGCTTCGTTCCTCAAGGACAACGCCAAGGTTAATTTATTTGTTTTTCACTTTGAGTTGGGGGTGGACAGTCCCTGGAAGAGTAGTAGTGCCTGCCAAATGCATTTCTGGGAGTATTTGCTCACCGACTACTCTTCTATTCCACACCTTCCCAAACATCTCCAGGAACGTAGGCTGTGTTCATAAGCTCAGTTTGTTCTCAAGGTTTCACTCCGCTCAAGTGGCTCCTGGCTGAATTCTCCAGGATTTGTAATCCCAGTGAAAACTGGGATAGCTAAATGTCAGTGACATGCGACACCAGAAAGATACCAATAAACGGTAGATACCATGTCAGACAGACATGAGAAATATAGAGATGGGGAACAAAAAAGAAAATTAAGCACTAAAAACAATAGATCCCCATTTTGTTTGAAAAGTGGAATCACACACTGACTGAAGAGGAAAGTCCTCTCTCCCTTCAAGAACTGCTCTCTGTGATTAAGGCAAAATATTTAGCCTTTCTCCACAGCTTCTTCTGTAATGTGAGGTGATAGCTCACTGTTCGAGAGTCTGCACAGGTATCACTGAAATTTCCTGAGGTCCCCTCATCTTTCAGGATCTTTCTATTCTTTATATTTCATACAATCTTGAGGCCCCATATTGTAATTTATAGCCTGTTGTATAATCAAATTCTGTCTTACCTGAGAAGAGGTTTCAAGAATTCTTCATTATATTTCTCTAAGTAACTCTTCACTTGTATTTAGCTTCCAAGGTCCAGAGATTTGTTCAATGGGCATATAGTAGCCGGCTGCAACTGCACTGTTGGAAACAAGCCTTTCTTAAGGAACCATTTACAGAGAAATTTTTGGCTCTCAGTAACACCACGATGAATAACCTCAGCTCCAACAAACTGTTTCCAAAACGGAGAAGAAAAGTGCATATTATAAAGCCACACTTATTTAAGGGAAGTTAGATTGTAGAAACACTGACTGCACTTTGAGCACACTGTGCATTTCACGGCAAAAAGCAAAAAGTGAAGGTGTCAGTTAGTAAAATTTTCTTTTCTGGGGCTGCAGTTTGGCAATTGCTGCAATTCCTGCAACCAGTAATTTTGGGGGATTTTTTTGCATTCCAGTCCTCACTCACACTCGTAGGACTTAATGAAGATTGACCAATAACTTCTGGAGGCTAGCATAGTGCAGCAGATAGATACATCTACAGTGGCAGAAGAAGAAAGCCTAAAAAAAAAGAAAAGAGAGAGAAGGAAACACAGTCATTTAGGTACAAATACAAATGATCTTGTTCAAAAAACCCAAGATATTTGATAAAAATTTGATCAAATAAAAGTTGATATTTTTACTGGCAAATGGAGCCTGTAATCCAAAATAACAATGTCAGAATTCAGCCCCACATGAGATATCCATGCCCCATACATTTGAACAAATTTCAACTTGGACCCAAAACTGTCCTTAAAATTGCAGATGTGTGTTTAGTGGTAAAATGACTTTTTATTGACAATGTGTGTCATATCCATTTACATTCTAGCCAGCCCTGCAGTATTGAAAACCATATGGCTGTTCTTTTAAACAGGCTGAACTCTTTTCAAAATCCATTATAGAAAGTGTGCTAAACACCAGCCTTCTGAAAGGAACAGAGAGTTTATTTAGCCCAGTCTACATCAGGAGTTACATGTGTATGGTGAACCGACGGCCGCTGAAGGGAGCCAAACCTGCTACCTTCATCAATAAATGCATATTTTCTCAGGCCACAAAAGGCATGTTTAATACACTGAGAACATGGAGAGTTCACACTGAAATTAAAAGTTTTCACTGTGTGTCTGCCTACTGAAAATGTTTGATTAGGAAGAAGCAAAGGGAAACATAGTGTTGGGATGGTGGTGTGATCCCAAGCTGCAGAACAGGCCTTGAAAGGAATACATGTCCCAGTGCTTGCTAAAATACTTCCAGAGATGTGAACTTCATTATGGCTTGTCCCTGCAGTGTCCTATTGAACAGCAATAATAATCACTATCGTTATTTATTATAATTAAACACAAGTAGCTAGCAATGATACCTGATATCTGACCAACGTCTCTCTCCCAAAGAAGAGGCTTTTCTCAGATGACAGTCTCCTTGCCCCATACATCCTCTCTGTGCTGAGAGTCACACAACTTCCCAGGATATCTGACTGGGAATGCAGCACCTTGCAATCTCCCTGACTATTTATTAGTATCTTTCTAGTGTCACACGTCCCTGTCCCGTTTCTGCAAAGCAACTCTTTCCAAGCCACTACGCCTGGTGTACTATAACTGGCTGAAATAACCTAAAAAATGATCACTAGATCACAGAATCACAGAATGATATGGGGTTGGAAGGGACCTCTGGAGATCATTTAGTCCATCCCCCCTGCCAAATTGGGTCCACCCAGAGCAGGTTGCACAGGAACGTGTCCAGGCGGGTTTTCAATGGCTCCAGAGACGGAGACTCCACCACCTCTCTGGGAAGCCTGTTCCAGTGTTCTGCCACCCTTAAAGTAAAGAAGTTCCCCTTCGTTTAGGTGGAACTTCTTATGTTCAAGTTTTTGCCCATTGCCCCCTGTCCTGTCACTGGGCACCACTGAAAAAAGACTGACCCCTTCCTCTTGACACCCTCCCTTTAAGTATTTATAAGCATTGATCAGATCCCCCCTCAGTCTTCTCCAGACTAAAAAGACCTGAGTCCCTCAGCCTCTCCTCATAAGAGAGATGTTCTAGTCCCCTCATCATCTTCATAGCCCTTTGCTGTACCCTCTCCAGCAGTTCCCCGTCCTTCTTGAACTGGGGAGCCCAGAACTGGACACAGTACTCCAGATGGGGCTCACCAGGGCAGAGCAGAGGTGGAGGATAACCTCCCTCAACCTGCTGGCCATACTGCATCTCTCATAGAAAAATGGTATTCTGGGTACCCTGCTTAATCCTGAGGAGATACAAGATTGGACTGACTTACAACAGTCCTGTTGAGTTCAACGAGATTGTTTTGCCTAGGATGAGTGCAGGAATTTGGCCAATATTAATTATTACAGCACATAAATGGCAAGGTGATTATTTTCAAACTCTCACACAGCGTGCAGCCAGGTGACTCTGCTGTTTTATTTAGATACATCCTTCTGCAGTTAATTACAAATTGTTGGCCCCAAATCACAACCACAGAAAGAAACAAGCGGTACAACCCCAAAGGTAGAAATACACGTTTTACAAGGCTTCCAGAGAGCCAGAAACTCAGGTTGTTTATCTCCAAATACTCACAGGGATAAAGAAGAAAACAAACTTGTGCAAGCGAGGGAAGAATGTATCTTGGGGAAGCCCCCACTTCTCGCACCGTAGTACTTTGTGCCATACATTAATGTTAACCTGACACAGCACATAACTGGAGAACTCAAGTTAAATAAATGAAATCAGCTGTCTGACTTCTTTAAGATAAATGATGTTATTACAGCATAATTGTATAACCCCATATAGCTTACAGCAGCAAAAGGATGTGTATTTCACATGCCCTACTATAATTACATTCCCATTATAATTTTGCAGTTAGTTGCTATGAGCTCTGGTCATGAAAACATGCCAATTTTGTATGGGATTGAAGTCTGCCTAATTTTAGCAAATTGAGAGCTGCACAAAAGAAAAGAGATAAATACTATGTTGTTATTTTTCATTAGAGAATTGCTATATTAAGAGGCTGTGATCCAGCTGTGTTTGTTTAAATAAAAGTGTGATTTGAATACCTCCTACAGCTATGTTCCTGCCAATGAATAAAAGATAAAATGCGGCTCTCGTTGGATGTTAGTCTCTGAGTTCTAGCTGACTCAGAGATTTATTGTTTAACATAAGGAAGTGAAAAGCATGTAGAGCAGACCACACACAGGGCTCTTTTGTGTATTGTTTCAAGCCATACCACTAATAGATTTGTTCCACCAAGGCTTGCAGCAATTCAGCTGTGCTAAAATGCTCCACTTAACTGTGAAAAAAATAATAATAAAATAGTAATTATGTCTAGATGGCAAATGCAGCTTAGACCAACACCATGAGTAATGTAAACAGGAACTAATACCATTCAAAGCTGTATATTATCATCATTATGATAATGAAATTAAGCTTTTATTTTCAAAAAACAAGGCCTTTAACATACTACTCTGTGTCTGTATAAGCACACTGACTTCCTCTCATAGCCTTATATGACTTTTAAAGTTGCTGAGCTAATATCTTTCTAACAGTATATACATATATATACACATATAAATATATATACAAAATATACAGTGCACTCTAGTAGCCAGCCTGAAACATCTCGGACAACTTGGATCCCATTGTATGTTGGAAAAAGCCTTTTACAATGCAAATAAAATGATGCATATAAATAGTCCTCGCTTTGTAGCTGCCTGTTTTGTAGGTTCCTTCATGGTAATCTTAGATTGAGGCACATCATTCTCAGGGAGCTGATATGTTTGAATGGATTTCATTATAGGCAAGTGCAGAAATGAGTGGCTGTGTGCCAGTCAGAACCGACTACTGAAGGGCTTAGGTTGTCAAAGGACTGACTTGGGTTGTCTGAGTTCATTTAAATAACATAAGCATCTCCAGTTTGGGGGAGTAAAAAAAAAAAAAAAGAAATGAGGAAAAAAAAAAGTAAAGAAAGGAAAGGGAAGCAAGTCTTTTTCCACTATAATCTTTACATTGGATTTACAACTATCATGGATTGGTAGTGTGTATTGCATATATATGGCTTAGTTCAGTGATGGATAACTATATGCCAGACTCGGAATAATCTGAATTACAGAATAACAAGGAGGTAGCAACTTCCTTGAATAAAACAGGCCAGAGAACAGAGTATCCATAGCCAAAAGGACTGTGCATGGTCAGTTTGAGACTTGAACTAAGAGTTTGGAGAAAAATCTTGCAGGTCTAACCAGGCAAGCTGCATCTTGCATTTGATATGAGAAAATGGAGCTTTGTGCCCAATCTTTACCTACTCTGAGGTGGGTGGAAAGCAAGGAGAAAGACCAGAAACCTGGGTCTACCCGTTGCAATTTGGGCAAACAGCAAAGTCAGGATGTGCATAGGAGAAGGAGGAACTCTGGGTGCAGTGCAGGCAAATGGTACGTTCTCCTCTTCTCTCCTCAGGACACCGTAGATGGAGACAATGAACTACAATTCAGCCCTGAGCCAGAGTCACCAAGTCCCCGGGGTAGAGCCATCAACACTCTGCTCTTTGCTCCAGCCTCTGCCGCAAGAACAGCCCGGAGCCTATGAGTGCGCTGAAGATGTAATATGCATGTTTTGAAGATACAATCTCAGCTCATTCTACAGGACTTTATGCTTCAGACTCTCAAGAGTCTTAACAACAATATCCTGTCTGCTTTTTATGTAGCACCTGTCAACCCGGAGGGACCAAAAACACTTCAAAAACTGTGTGGTTGTTGCTGTTAAAAAACTCAGGAATCACTGCTTGAGTTGCCTGCAGGAGGCTGAAATGTAGGATATTTAGCATTAAAGAAGAGCAAATAATTAGCTATGAATAATTTATCCCCTCAAATCAGCTTCTTTTTGACTTTATTGAACATCTGCGAATAGGTCTCAGCCTCACTCTTAGCGTTATTTGATGGTTTCATTTCACTTTTTCTTTTTTACATTACTGCATACTTTTATGAACCATCATCTACCTAAAAACACTGAAGAGAGTAGAGCAAAGATGAGAAAAATTTAAATTACCTGACTATAAACATGACAGAAGCCACTAATACATAACGAGGAGAGATGGAATTTTTTTAATGACATGATGGACAAAGGAAACATTGAGTAAAGGGTTGGAAAAAGATGAGCAAGACATGGAAGAGGGTGAATTGTCTAGAAGACAGCTGGACAGAGATGTTTTATGGAGGCATTTTAAAGCAATAGCATTTTAGAACTCTAGGCTGAAGGGGAGAGAGAATCTGTGAGAAACTAGAGTCAAGGAGGTTGTTTGGATATGCATGTCTTGGAGCAGACATCCCAAGGGAAGCTCTAATCATCAGGATGAAAGGAAGGGAAGGTATGAGGAAAATTTGGGGAGGGAGACATCAAACCTGTGGCATGACAGAAGCCGTTTCTGAAGTTGTGATTAATTCATGGCTTAAAATGGATGAATCTAGACTTCCTCCCTCCTGCTCAGAATTTGTCTATCAACACACTTCGTTTATTTGAAATTGTTGAAAAGTTCTCTGAAAATCCATTTCAGTTAGAGGCTGGTGACCAGATATTTGGTTTCACATGTTTTCAATTAGACACTGTCCCCAGTATGTGATGGGATGCCCCGACCATGTGATATCGATGCTTTCCTAAGCAGGAGGAGGGAAATCATAGCTTTGCTATGCAAGCAATTTCTACTACGCATGAGCAGTGCTGGAATGAAATTCTACCTATATATATGCAAGGTAAGTCCAGTGAAGAATCTGTTGGATGCCTCTTTTAAATTAGTACACATAAGGTTTTGTCGTAGGATAAAATTCAGGAGAATTCCTCAAGACAGGGAGAGGCAGATTTAGAATGATAACCTTAATAAATGTTCTAAGGAGAGAAATGGAAGAAAGAATTGCTCTTGACTTCTCTGAATTTCTAATAAACGCCTTCCCGCACATTCCTGCAACTGCTTGCGATGGAGTACTGTCCCAGGGTCCAAACAGCTTTCTTACATTTGCTATTCCTGGCTGTTTAACATGATCGGTTTTCCTCTTTGCTGGTTTGTGAGGGATCTGCTACTAGCACAGTAATGCTGACATTTCATTATTTTCTAGGCTTTACTGTTTCAACCCTTCACCTTTTCCCCTCTTTCTTACTGCTGGCAAGGTTTACTTGCGGTTGCAAAAATACCGAGGAACTGATTTTCTAGCTGTGACTGAACTTAAATAAACTGAAAGAAGCAGAACTATTGTAGGATTAAAGCAGTTCAACAGTTTACAATGTGAAATGATTTAAGTTTTGACACTTATTTCCTCAGTTATCTTTCCTTATCGGAATACACCACAACTAACAGCTCAGCGTGCTAGCGCTGACAGCAGTGCTACTGCCTGCCGAAGGTTACAGCACCCTTTGCAGGGATCCCATTAGCTGAGCAGCATCTGCCAGGCGCATCCCGACTGCCATCGTACAATGGCTGGTGAACGGCAAGGGGAAAGGCTGCGTGGGGCGATGCTGCCGAGCCCCGGCAGCTGAGGGCAACCCCAGCACGGACGCTGGAGACAGAATGGACCACGGGTCACCCGTTTCACATGACACAAAATGCCTCCTGAAGACCATGAGCAAGCTTCGGGTCTTTGCTGCGAAGGAATGGAAAGCTGTCTGCCATTGAGTGACAGCAGGAGGGAGCAGGACTGACTCCAGATCCCCTGAGCTGAGCATATGCAGCTAAACCCCCCCAGTCAAACCGGGCAATTCCCATTACAATCAGGAAAACATCTTTAGATACTAGACTTCTAGATACATTGAGTCTACTACATGCTACATCACATATCTATCCAGTTTCTGTTGCTTTAGAGGAAAGTAGAAGCCCTAAAGCATGGAATTAGTTAAATACCACACAAATACAACACAACTCGTGTTCACTGATCAAATCTCTTTTCACCACGGTCTTACGGATAATGAATCAACAAATGAAATACCCCCAGCTTCATGATCAGAAACAGTGGTTTCAAGATTGCCATTATCCTGTTTTATGATCTCTTTCATTAATTCGTTAAGTTGTTTTTGAAACACAATCCTTTTGGTGAGGCCATTCCAGAGCTTTTGGCAGCTACAAACTGTCTTCTAATTCCTAGTCTAAAAATATTGAGGGCAATATATATTCATTTGATATTGTACCAGCTTCATGTTACCTCTCTTTAGGCAGCTACTCAAAATATTCTAATACTTCAAAATAGTGTTAGGGAGTACTCATCTGCTACAGCTGCTTCTCAGCAGCATTTATGATAATACAGCAGAATGGGAATCCTTTGTGCTGGGTGCTGCAGAAATACGTAGAAAGAAATAAGACAGAATAAAAATTTCAGAAAAAAAAATATTTCAGACTGGAAATGGTACACAGAACTTGTTGGAGAGGTGGGAATAATATAACGGTGTATGCATTTTTAATGTACTTTTTAAATATTTCACTGAATTTCACTGAATTTTTAGAGTTGGAAGGGACCATAAAGATCATCTAGTCCAACTCCCCTGCTGAAGCAGGATTGCCCAGAGCATGTCAGAGCATGTTACTCAGGACTGCATCCAGGCGGGTCAAACATGGATAGAATTAATCTTTCCTGCCTCTCCAGGTCTCCTTCACTAACTGGTTTTATTTTGTTATTATCATGGAGGTGAAACTGGAGAACCAAGAGGAGACAGTGGCACTCGGAGCAGTATGCATGATGAGATATAATATAAAAACCAGAGCTGTTTGTATGAGACACTGGTCCATGAGCAACTCGTCCAGGTGCCATGGTGGAGCAGGGGTAAGTGGGAACTGCAGCGAAAGACACAAGAACATAGTAGGGACAAAGGTAAGGAAGGATCCAAAAGATTAAGGAAAATAGTAGGGATTAAGGAAATAGTAGGAATGATGAGGTAAAATAGGATAAGTAATCAGAAGAATTTGTCAGGGGAATGGGCAAGGAAAATAATCTTTGCTCATGTCATGCCTTTGGACCAAATGGATGAGAAGTCCATGAGACGGAAAGGAAGTAATTCCTTGTTTTCTGGGCCAAAGACTGAAATTAATCAAACCTGATCACCCCAGGCTGCAGACCTGAGCAGCAAGGGAAAAGTGATGCAGCCAAGGATCATAAAAAACAAACTGGATGAGAGAAATATTAAGGATATATTAGGAGTTAACTTCTGTCTATAAAGCATTTCAGTTATAGCAAAATAGCCAGGACAACATGTCCATCCTCTGAGATGGATGATTTGAAACAGTTCAGAAGCAGAAGGTCAAAGGATAGTGGGTGTAAAGAAAGCAGGTGAATATGCTGAATGGCTGGATTAAAAAAAATGGGCAAAAACTATGAAGAGAAGAGAGGAGAGCACAATTAAAAGAGCCCTGGGGCACCTGCACTTGGAGGGAGAAGGGAGGGATAGGGCACAACAAGGAGATGAAAAATAAACAAAAACAAGATTTAAAGAATAAAAGAAAGAAATCCTGAATGTTTCCTGTTAGAAAAGAAACACTAGCCCATATGTCCTGCCCAAATTTCCACTCCCCATTGTTCTAACTTAATTTTTCACATGGACAAATATGTTCCCCACATACCATTTTTTCTATTTGGTTTTATAATGTTACCTGCTATATTTCACATAAGCGATGAATGTTTTTCAAAAATGCCTACTGTTCTATATACATCAGTTGATTAAATGCATGAATGTTAGGGACGAGAGATACTACTCAACAAAGATCTATTATTAATGTTCTTGGATCACCAATGCAGAACCTAACAGTCATTTTCATTGTAAGGTTTTATCTCTCCTCTCCTTCCGCAGAAATGGTAAGGTTTCTCACAGGCGGGAGCCACAAAGCAGGTTCAAGACGGAGCCTGGCTAGAAGTACATATGGATTTTGGATACAGTTTTGTTATGCCTTACTTCAGCAGAATATCCAAGGCAACAAAGAGAAAGGAAATGTGAAACCGTCCAAAGCACTGGCTGAGCTGTAGCGCCAGGGGGGGAAGAAAGCGCAGAGAGACAGAGAATGCCTGAAATGTCTGCAAAATGTAACTCAATTATCAGAGATCAGCCATAACAAGGAAAAAATCACATAAGGCTGTAAGAGCTATAAGTATCAAATAGTTACGTTTACTGCATTTATAAACAGATATCTTTTGGCAGGAGACTCAAAGAGGCCTCCACAAGGCACGAGAATCTGGGCTTGAATCCATTCACTCTGTGAATTAATTGACTTGGTTTGAACTCTACTGTTTTCAGTTGGAGAATTCACTGTGAACATGTTGTACATATCTCAGATATCAAATAGCAAATGTACTGAAGCCAGATACTGAACCGGAGCCAGAAATTTTTCATTAATCAGTATTGTATGCTTTCTGTGAATAGGAAATAGAACAACAACAAAAAGCAGACAAGAATGGGGAAAATATTTTTCTCTCTCTCCCTGTTTCTACACCCCCACATATGCTATTATTATTACTCAGTATTTACATTACAGTCACACCCAGTGGTTCCAACTGAGGCAGGAGCCCCGTGGTGCTAGGTACTGTACAAAATAAATACACTTTAGGAGACAACGGCTGCTCTCAAGAGCTTAAAGTCCAAACAGATGGGACGGATGAGTGGCGTAGAAAGATGACCGAGTTGGCCAGAGGTCAAACAGTGGGTCTGTGGAAAAGCTGAGGATCCATTTCTGGGGGGAAATCCTGAAATCATTGTCAAACCCCATAGTTTTTAGGGGAGAAAACAGCTCAGTCCGCAACACCAGCACCCCATGCTTCCACCTTATCCACCAGCCTCCAGCAGTTCCCCAGTGCTGCAGGTCAAACTTCACTTCCTGGCAGAATGGGCAGCTGAAAATAACAATAACAGATTATAGTATCACACTCACATACCTTTGTGAAAGGGCAGATTTAGCAGGGAGTACAGTAGCCCTCACTATCATCTGACGGAGAAGAGGCTGTCCCCCTCCCTGTACTCCTTTGTAATCCATTCGTTTGCTCCTGATTCAAACCACCTAAGAGGTCAGACCCAAAATCTTCACAAACCGGGAAAGAACGGTAGGTTAGATTTTGGTCTCTTTGCAATTCTCCTCGGCAAATCACAAGTACAAATAGAGGAGAAGCACCCCACAGCTGGCACCAAGCGTAAACAAATGCAACCACTCTTTTTCAGCAGCGAGGCAGAAGCCATACGTTTTGCAAAGCACCTTCTTTTGCTCAGCAAACCCAGTCGTTCCCTGTCCGTGCTGTCCCCAAGTGAGGCGGTAACCGAGCCCGCAGTGACTGGGCATTGTGTTCTCTGCTTCAGTCTCATCTCCCACTTAACCTGTCCTGAACACTCTGCTACTGTGTGTTTAGATTGTGATATGCCATGGCCAAAAACATTTTTCTGGAAAAGATGAGAAAATCTGCAGGAATATAGTCTAAATATGCAAAGAATCTGCTGGAATTTGATGATGGCTTCTATGTCTTGTCTCAGCTTTTTAAGCTACCTATTTGCAAGCCAAATATATACATAAAAGAGAAAGCATATTACACAGTTGCCGGAGGGAAGGATATTTCTACTTATACAAATGAGCAGGGGGAAATGGAGACAGAGAGAAGAAGACCATAACCAGGAAAATAAATGAGCAGATGGAGAAAAAAACAAATGAGGAAATAACACCAGGCAGAGTCATGGCTGCGATTCCAGACGGCCCACCTGCAAATGTTTTATGGTGAGCACACATAAGAAGAAGAATATTTCCATTGGCCATCTCAGTGTTTGCCTCCCATTACTGGCACATCCTACTTGCCCTAAATCCTGCTGAACGCTGGAAGGAACACAGAAGCAAGCAAAAATAACAACACAAAGGATTTATTAATATCTCTGTGACTTACAAGACTGTTCCCAGCAAACTGGGGAAGCCTCTCAGGGAATCCACTGGCTCAAAGCTCTCCCCAGTTCATTCCCCCTGTGTTCTGACCCCAAGCACCCCAGTATCTTCGTCTCCAGCTCTTTCAGAAATCAGGGAAATCTCACAAAATAATTTGACTCCCTAAACCATCTACCTTTAAAATTACATTCAGACTTTAAAAGCCCAGTCTGAACAGAAAGACACACAATGTATCTTTAACCCAAGAACCAGTACCATAATGTAGTACATATAGATTCAATTCACGTTATCCAGCTAAAGAACTCCTAGGAATAAGCTCATTATTAACCTCAACTAGATAATGCATGTTAAAATACAACTGCTTTATCTTCAGCAGGACTTTAGCATGGTTTCGCTCAGACTGGCTTAAAAAACTTCATTTTCCTCATGAAGATATACGCAGCATTTGAGCAATTGTTTGGAGAAATCTCTCTATTCTTTTCTGCAGAGCTCACTGCCTGAGATTTGTTTAAGCCTGGTGATTCTACCTCATCTGGTCAGGAAGCAAGGTTTGCTTTTGACTTCTGAATTCTTCTGGTTTATTTAGAGTGCTCAGAACAGTTTGAGCCATGTGCACTCCAATTTCCTGAGCAAGAAAATGTACGACAGCTCTGAGCCCTCCTGCCCAGTAGCCTGTTTTACAGATTTAGGAAGGTAGATGAACACCAAGGAAGCACAGAAAGAAAACATGAGCACTTTTCCTCCCAATCTGGCCCAGTATTTGCCGAATTGATTGGAACAGGCAAGAAAGAAAACACCATTTCTCCAAACGTTCAACGCAGAATCCCTTAATCTCTCCCACAGTTAAAAACCACTCCTGCCCCATGCTTATGAAGATCCTGTTTCTCATTAATGATGAAAATTTTTGGCAAATGAAAATGCAGCTTAAGAGTTTAATAATATAAGGAAAAGGTCTTGGTTACTTTGGGGAGGAGACTTCTATTTCTTGACTCTTTTTTTACTGGTTTGTCGTGGTTTTGTTCAAATGGCCCCCCAAATTACCAAGCTTCCTCAGGCAAGAGAAATACAACTCACTACGAATTGAACTCCAAAAATGGTAAGAGACTCTGACATAGCTATCTATGCTCATAAACTATGCAAACTGTATTCTTCCTTTCAGCACCCATTTAGTCTGTTCCAGAAACAAATACATTTGCTTGTAGCAAAGTCTGAAGAAAGTACAGTCAATAGACAGATGTGTTATATGTTTGAGTAAGAGAGTCCATTTCCTTTCCTCCTCACCTCCCACTCTGGTAGCTATATACTTTAAATAAACTATGACTAAAATCCCTTATTTAGCATGGGGAGATTGCCAGCTGTTGAATCCAAAGCAGTTTAATTTAATCTAGACGACCACTGTCTGGTTCAAATGAAATATGAATATTTATTGTTACTAAATACATGAATTATTTACATTATTTATATTAGCCAGAAAAAGAGTTGCAAGCATCTTTAAAAGAAGAGATGGTTATGCTGCTGACTGTAGAGAGACACAAATATAAAAATATTCTCAAAATATTTTATTTATGGATTGAACATCCACAGTTTGCATAAAAATCTAGTCTTGAGAATATATGTATATGTATACATACGTATATATAAATAGACCCAGAACTGAGAGAAGGACAATGTTCTTGATCCTGAGGGGATCAGAATGCTGTAGGATGAGAGCCAGGCAAAGTATGAAGCAGGCAGATGATAATAAGCAAAAAAACTGGGACTGGGAAAGAGTCTATGGTGTAAGTGTCCATGAGACAGTAAAGGGAGTGGGAGAAAAGGAAGAATTTAATAGGACTTTAAGGGAGAAGTCATTGACCCTGGAAAGGAGCATAGGGTAATTCACTGAAGTACAGTGAAGTAAGAAACAGGGAAGAAATCTGAAGCTGAGAAACTTGTTATAGGTGGTGATCCCGAGAAAGGGGAGCCTTTCCATTTGGTCTATATAGCAGGCAGACAACTGCTGATAACAGCCTGTCTAGAATTTGAAGGGAGGAGCAGGGGTTGCGCGAGTGAAGGCACCCAAGGATTCAGTCTGAATGAGAATGGCTGGAGCGCCGGCTGCAGTCACAGCTTAGCGCTAACCAGTGCCCCTCATAAAGAATACATTTAGTTTCGAAATGTGAAGCCTTCTTGTGTTATTATGCAGCATACTGTATGTACAGAAGTGTCTGGGGTCAGCCATGTGGCACTCACAGCATGGAGGGGAGTGACGCCATGGGAAAACAAAGCAGAGTAAAAAGGCAGTGCTCAGACGACTGGGAAAGCTGGACACACTTTGAACAAGCAGAGGATAAGGGTTTGCCTGTATCTTCACCCCTTTGACATTTGAAGAGTATTTTGCTGCGGAGATATCTAGTAACAAAACTGCTTAAGCTAATAGCTAGAAACGTCCAATGCGGATGAAGCATTTTTTCACACATCCTTGTGATCTCGCTCTCAGAGGGCACCTTCGACTGAAGGCGAGTAATGCCCACTAAGAGTTCATGAGCTTTAAGAGGTATAACACAGAGGCATGCCAGCTCTGCTGTAAACATCTGCACTTGACCCAAACCAAAGAGAATGGGATTTTGCTTTGGACTCTTTTGGTTTTCCTGAAAACATAAATTCTCATTTCTACTGGGGATCAAAATGCCAGCGTTAAACAAATGACCAAGGAGAAACTGAGGCACAAGTTTCATCATTATGGCAATATGAAAGACAGCTGCTGCTAAAAAATGCAGCAAAGGTCCAGGATTTTTTTTAAACCTTAGCAAAGGCCAATCACTGACTCAATAGTTAGGAAAAATACTTATGAATTAGAACATTCCTTAAAAGCTTATTACAGAGTTCCCTGCATTTTTTTTAGGACTTGTCTGTGCTTAAAGCTAATTTGACCTAAGGTTGATCTGAATTTTGAAAGCAAAAGCCATTCTTTGGTAATTCTGTGTTAGGCAAGCCATAATCATGTACTTACACGGTCCCCACTATCTTCTAATGTGAAATAGCATTGCTGTATCATCATGTCAGATGCTGGGCAAACCAAATGTGCTAATGGTCCCTGCTCAGGGGGAGTGACTAACACAGGACTGTGGCTGTCTTGCTGAAACCATGCAACGTCCTGTTTTAACTGTTTCTGCACTTTCTTGTGCTGGTCAGCAGTCTAGTGTTCCTCCTTTAAAACATATTGTCCACAGAAGGACTATGCACATTCCTGACCTACCAAGGTGTAGGAGAGGGTTGGGAAGGAAGACGGGATTGCTCCTCCTCCCTGTCCTGAATCTAGAGGATGCTGAGCACAGCCCCAGCTAATCCAAATTTTCCTCCTCTTAGCCAGTGTGTGACCTACTTGGTGAAAACATACGACACGTTACATAGCTGCTATTAGTAACAGAACTCTAGCCCAGAAACTAAAAAGGTCAGATTAATATTAATTATCTTATAGGTATCAAGTTATATGCCATATATATTTCTGCTAAAGGTCAATATGGCATTCCTTCATTTTATATCCATCTGCTTCATTAGGTAAAGAAAAGTAAGCTAAATATAATGGATTTTTTTGTAGCTTTAATCAACAATTTCATCAAAAGCACATTTTTCACCCATGATAACAACATAATGGAAAACTAGATCAATACATTAATTATATCCACTGCTTTCTAAACTCTTTTTTTTAAATGAATTACGGTAAGTGTTGTTGTGGAAATTGGAAAGAAAAAAAACTATACAACTAAAAGATATTACCTTTCAGTGTCAGGCAAATGGTCTCAAAAATATGTCTGCCTATTTTTATTTTTCAAAGACTTTCATTATTATTCCATATAAAAGACCAGAAATTAGGAAACTTCTAATCGTAACATCTGTACAATAGCAAATAAGCAGCATGACTGATTTTACTAGTACATTAGGCAGAACAGGGAGAGGTAACAGCCGACTGCTACATGACAGAAATGGCAACGGTAATATTAATCTGGGGAAAATCCAAAATCTTTACTCCATGGGACCTCCTCCTCATGGTGGAGATAAATATCCTCTCCATCCATTGGAAGTTCTGTGACCACCACAAAGAGAGAGGCAAGGCAGCGGTCAGAGCTGTAGGGAAGCATCTCTGCAGCTGGGATATTTTCTTGCTTGGAAAACCATTTCCATACTGAAATGGTTTATTTGTCTCCCAGGATGTTGAGTTCTTACAAGCCTGGAAAGTGGAAAAGAGCTACAAATCAGCCGAGATTTCTCTGCAGACCTTAGCAGTGTTTGAAAACATTTGGTCTCCGGGGAAAGTGGAAGCTGCAGTTCTCCCCAGTTTGCTAGCCTTGCTAGCTCCCCTAGTAACACACCATCCACAGTCGCAGCTCCTCATTGTTAGGTTTCCGGTTTCTCACACTCATACGTCTTGTATGTGTTTCATTGTACAAGACAGCCCAGTGCAAAGAACCCTGAGCAAGCACCAGCTTGGGCCAGTGAGTCTCTACACACATCCACACTAAACAGGTCCAGAAGCAGCTCTGCCTCGGCGATAGAGCTTATTAATTTGGGTGCAAAATTGCAAAAGTATAGCTGTACAGGTTCAGATCCAGCTCAGAGAGGGAGACAGGAGTGTCTTCTGCCTCAGTGATCCCAGTTCTAGAGTTAACCTGCACAAAGTGAACTGAACGTCTCTAATCTGCAATCTAAGTAAACTTTACATATGTACTATTAAATGCACTATGTTCCGTTCCAGTTTACTTACCCCAAAAGACTGTTCTTTTGGCCGCTTCTTTTCCAGCTCTGGACAATACTGAGAAGATTGAAGACATAGCAAGAGATGGATTCAGCTAAAAACAAACAAAATAATCTAAGCTGGTAACCCTTTCAGCCCCAGATCTATTCCGCATCATGCCCTGCTAATGTTTCCATTTCTCCTCTTCATTCTCCCAATAACCAAAATCAACCTGTCTTTAACATTTATTTCTTAATATGCTCACATATTTTAATTGCCAGCTTAAAAAGGAGAGTGGAGTCCTACATTTTTTTCTTCTCCTTGCAGGGCTCACTGGTTAATTCCCAAAGACATCTTGCTTCCAGGCATTCCCTGAAGCTTTCTGATGCAGAAGTCTACACCATTTGGGGAGCTTTAATTTCATAGACTAGTAACACATGATCCTGATCCTCTGACCCAAATGACAGGTCAAATTTGAAAACATCTGGGACTAGATTCTTTGCTGGTTGCCTGGAAAGAGGAGAACTGACTTATTTTTTTGACCAAGGAGTGAAGGGGGCCCCCTGCAAGTATTAAACAAATAGTTGTGAGAGCAGTGGAATGAATTAAACCTGGTTTCTTATGAATTTGAGGTGCATAAAAGTGTGACCTTGGACTGAAGCTATTCTGTATAGTGGTGTTATTTACTGCAGCTCTCACGTCCCTGGATTCTCTGGAGCCTCATAAGATATAAGTTCATGCTGCAGCCTTCCCTCAGCTGGGCAATATCAAATTTTTTCGTTCAACTATCTGGCCGCTTATTTTCATGAAATGTATTAGAACCCAGATGCTTTGAAACTTCTGTCATTTTGTCACACTTGGTTGGAAAAGGCCACTAGATTCAAAAATTATTAGGGGGTACACAAGGACAGATACATGCACAGAGACAGCCTGATCACAGATGCCTTGTTTCCATAGGAAACCAAACTAAAAATAGACAGTTTCCTAAGTGTTAAAGATGGAATTTTTATTTGTTTTTGCAGTTAGGAACCAAACAGACCCACTATTCACATGGCTCTAGCACATGAGAAATTGGAAAGAAAACTAATCTTCATTTTTCTGATAGATGCCTCAATATGTGTAATACAGTGACCAGTAACACAAGTGTCCAAAGGCTGCAATCTGCTGGGTTGATGATGACAGGTTGTCTATATGGCAGCATATATGAGAATTTTTTTTTCTTTAAACAGTATTTCTAAAATCATTTGGTAAGTACAGAGAGCTCTGTTTGCTAGAAATACAACACATGATGACATCAGTCTCTGTAAATTTCATTGTTTCAAATGATCCAGGCACAAATAAGGTCTCTATTTGGTTTTTCATTCAGCAAAAAATGATAAAACAGATGTTAACAATTCATTTTCCCCCCATAAGTTGCTAAGTATCAACCTCAACGTGGCATGAGGCAGCAAATGATAGCTAGGCATACCACGACTGAGAAAGCACAGCTTTCTTTTGTAATCAAAATAATATGGTCATTATAGAATGCATATGAGCTGTGCAGTGCAACCTTTGGCTGCATCCTGATAGAAGCTGATGTTTTACATACAGATGTCTTTAATGTACTTGAGGTGTTTAATCTGAATCACTTGGGGATATTATATAAAGAAGTATATAGAAGTGAGGTGAGCTTCTCAAGCGATGGATAGGAGAGATAGAGTGACTGACAACTCAGGCTATCTGCGTATCATCCAGCTAAACACTTCGGGATCTTAGGACCACAAGTACTGTATAAATACAGATAATCTGAGAACACTGAAGGATCTCAAAACAGAAGACTATTTTTAAGGTGTAGTAACAATGAGGAAAGAATAACTCCCATAGCATCTTATATGGCAGTATGTGAGATCATTGCATGAAAACAACCTCCTAAACACACTTTTCTCGGGACTGAAGCTGCAGGTGGTAAAGGCTGGTTGTGCTTATTGTTACCAACACACCTCAGGTGAGATCTAATGGTCTATAATTTTCTAAGAGGCTGAGCAAACCATTACAGCTATAGGGACATAAGGATGCCTTGGCCCTTATTAGCAGTGGATGCAGCTGGAAATTTCACAGCAATCAGTGTCATGGCATTCATTTATATACCTTCATGCAACAACATACAGCAATGGAACATGGTGTGGAGGTATGTGCCTCAAGCCGCCATGCAACTCCGAAATGGCTGCCACTGGGCCTAAGATTAAGCTTTACTGTAACTTCTTTTGACTTCCCATGTCAGATCTGCTCAAGATCCTTTACATTACATTGCCAGAAAAATACAGGAGTCCTGAGAATCCCATTTGTGGCTTTTACGGAAAGGAGGGGCTTTTTGGTTTACCTCTTGTGACAAGCCCATCACCCCCCCAGCAGCTATAGCAAACAGACGCCTGTGGCTGCTTCCTCCTCCTGCACGGGGCAGGCACTGGCAGCCACAGGTTTCAAGTGCCGGCCTTTGTGTGAACAACTTGTGTAGCTGTATAATAACCCTACACCAATAACTAATAACTTTGTGGGGAAAGGGTGCTCAAGGTCCCCTCAGGCAGCACATGGCCTGCAGTGGGTTGGGTTACAGCAAGGGAAGCCATGTTCTTGCAATGTTCCTCATCTTCCTGCCACGGCCTGGCTTTAGGGGACCACGTCTCAACGTGTCCTGAAGAAAGAAAGGGGGAACATGGGGTAGGTGTTAGATCCCATGTGAGGGGGAAAGTGGGGAGCTGGGGAAGGGAGACCTCCACTGGCTGGTGAGGTGGGAGGGAGGAAGCCAGGCCCCTGAGGAGACTACAGCCATGATGGCGGCTCAGAGGGAGGGGGGCACTGGACCCTGCTCATAAAGAGTTAAAAGTCGTGTCTGAAAACTTTTTTTTGTGCCGCAGTTTGGAGGCTGGGTAAAGAAAAGGTTAGGAAGTGCTAGCTTAAATCCAGGATGGAGTTTTTCAAGGATAGGTTGTTACACACAGATTGATGCCACACTGTTGTCAACATGCCAGGGGTAGTTTTAGCTGTCAGCTCTGTCAGAGTCTGCCAACCAACTTTAACTTGTTTTCTGACTTTTCCAAATGTTTTCCAAGTTTTTGCTTGCTGTGCTGAGGATAAGTTGTCCCTCAGTTTTTGTAAAACCACATTTGTTTACTTGTTTCCTTTTCGTTTCAATTTCTTTTTGTGGTTTTCCCTTTTTTGGGGAAAAAAAAAATAGCATAAAACCTGCACCTTCGCCCAGACATAATATAAACACAGTTCACCGAAGCTGTCTCACAAACCATAAGGTTTTCCTCATCCACCAGCGGTCACTCTTGTGCAATGCACGCTGGCCTCCCTCTTGAGCTGGGTATGCCTCCACCATGGCCCTGCCCAAGGTTACGGACATGCAGCTACTCACAAATAAACTGCTGCAGCAGCTCTTTTCTGCTCTTTCCTCCAGGTGAAGACGTCTTTCTTCTGGAATGAACATTTTCAAGGAAAAATCTTCCAGTTTCATCAGAATTACCTGCCACGGGTGCAAGAGATTTGAACAGGTGAGCTACACTCCTGCAGCTTTTCTCTCCTTCCCAGAGCCTCTCTCTTCCCCCTCTGGTCTGATACTGAGTAACTCCACTTGGGAAAAGAAGTCTCTCATTGCAAACACAGTAATTACAGTGAAATGACATTTAAGGAATGTTAAAAGGACTGGGGACTTCAAAGATTGAAACATTAGACAGCTGAACTTCAGATTGTACAACTTCCGTGTATGCATTATGCTACATTTACTTGACTGCATGGGTTTTTATTCACATTTAAGATAGATGGTACAGACATACTTCTGGTTTTCCCCACAGTTCAATGTGTGGTCCCAGGCCTTGTTTACTGCCCAGAGTTATTAATTCCCTCTTCAGCTCTTCTACAGCACTTTTTACAGTAACATTTATATATGTGACAAACCAGATTTATTTTTATTATACCACCAGAATGTGAAGGGAGATGAGGTACAGAAAGAAAAAAAGAAAACCGTCCCAATGTAACATTATAATTATTTTAGAATACTTACCATTACAGCTTCATATTAATACACTACTTTGGGGTTAACTACAGAAAATGGGTTTTTATGATCACTATTCTTAAAATGCAGCAAGGTAAAAATCTGGAGCAACTGGATCACCTGAGTGACATTAGTCAGTTATTGAAGTTAGTCATTTTGCTCTTTGGAATCCACTGCATTCACAGTTATAATATGTACAAAAGAGAATTTTAGATTCTGGCTACTTTCTATTTTCAGTGTATCTAAAAAAAGATATGCCTTTTCAATGTACTCATAGTTGATATTGCTTTTTTACTGGTACTTGAGTTTATTATAAATGTTTTACGGAAATACCCAAGTTAGACTTTAGATGTTCCTAGCATGGCCCTCTTTTGTCCTCAGCTTCAGCTAGTTGAGCACTTCAATGTATCCAACCCTTGAATATCAATTTGGGCCCCCTGAAAATGAGGTACGTATAAGTGAACATAAATCATTGAATATGTGATTTGCCTATCACCACATGATGACTTTAGTAATGGCACTTAGAGAATCCTGGTCTCAATATTAAGTGGATTTAACTTTCCTATCGCTTCCAGGAATCTCTACCTCATTTATTACTTCCAGTTTCTTAATGTGTGGAGATCCAGAAGAATCTATTTCACTAGACAACCCTGACTCATTCCAGAGTAGGTCAGAACTATGCAAGGAATAAGGCAAGATACTTGAAGAAAAAACTAGCATGTGATTATGTTATTAAAGATATAATGCATATGAACAGGGAGAGTTAAATTTCAACTGAAGGAGTAACATTGATTCTGTAATCTCTTTTCCCGTGAGTCCTTAGCATTGAAATATGCATAATTTTAGTATAGTTCCTGCCTGTCATCTTTCTAAAAGGCTCATAAATAAAGTGGAAAAGAGATCTTGCATCACACTGATATCCCTGTGGGTCACTCCTGAGTCTGGGACTTTTTGTACCATAGCATGGACCTCTCTATCTGAGCTAATGGAGCAGTTAACAGCAGTGCCAGCATTTACACATGCTTTCCCCATTGGCATCCAATTGCAATTTGCTCCAGCCCTTTCCTTCTTTCCTTCCACCTAGTGGTGTTCCCTCCTGTGTTTGGTCCCAGGTCCTCCTTCAGTCTGCCTCCTTTGTCTCCCAGAATTCAGTCTTTTTTGGTCCTTGGCTCCACTTCTCAGCTCTTTATTCAGCCTCCCCACACCTCAAGTCTCAGTTTCATTCTTTGACCCACCAGTCTGCAGCTCCAGGCAAGGACGCCATCAGGCTCTTTGCCCCAGTACACAAGAGAGGCTCTTTTACATTCGCATAAGGCAGCTTTGCCTTTCACACTGCCAATGGAGCAAGGACACAAACATGATGCTGACCCAAAATGGCTTGCAACAGACCAGACAGCAGCTACCAAGATCATGCTGTTTGATGCAGTCCATTTCAAAGGCTAATGATTTGCTCAAATCGGCCCAAGACAGCTTTCTGCAGTATGGAGAACTTCAGCCCAAAAGGTTGAGTTTGGCAAGCTTACAAGCAGTCAGAAGTAGCAGTTTTGGAGCCATCTCAATAATAAGCTGTTTTACGTGCTCCATGTTTACTTAAATCACAAATATTTTTCTGTACTTTGAGCTCAGGCAGAACATGAGGCCTTTCTCAAAACGGAAAGTTGTTAGGCAATAGGGATGAATGAATGAGCATTCCTAACTTTCTGTTTCACTTTCATTTAATCCTTTTTATTAAAAGGCACAGAAAGATTTACCCTTGAAATACCTTCTTCTGATTGTCTGCGTCACCCTCAGTACAAACAGCTCCAGTCCTTTTTTGCCTTCCTAACTGGTCAGACCTGTTTTTTTCTAAGCTGTGAGTGTCTCTGAGTTAGGGTTTGTTCAGTGAAAGACTAGAAACGAGATCTATAAAAGGCTGCCGAACCCTTCTCTCTACCACTGCAGAAAGTTAGCCTTGTCCTCTCAGATATGTCTTGGAAAATTAATCAGGATGAATTTCAGAAATGAATTAGTGTAAAGGTAGTGATGCAGGATAGAGGCATATAAACAAAACACTCCAGCATAGATTTGAGCATGAAGTTGGTGGACATAAGCTGCTCTGCAGTAGTTGCTCGTGTGCTTGTTGTTACTCCACTGTAAATGAAATGTAACATGGCCCTGTGTGAAATAAACTGTTTCACATTTACCTCTATAGACTTTCTTGCATACCCCCGGTAATTATAGTTGATATGGTGACATTCAAGCTTCGGTCACTGTCATTTATTTCTAGGTCTGTATGAGAATGAAGGGGCCCTACTTTGTATGTGTTGCGCTTTGCAAGCAAGGTCATTGTCATTCTGCGTCCACCAAGTGTTTTATGAAGGGTAACAGATCCACTATGAATTCACATTTCTAGTTAACTCAGATTTCTGTTCATAAACATTGCCAAGTAAACAAACACTTTTCTACCTCTTTTAGAGTCATCATCCTTGGAGGAAGCTGTCATGTTGTGATCCAGATCTACGAGTGGACCTGTCTTTGATGGCAGTGGTAAGTCTAAGATAGAACTATCAGGGTTTTCTCTCTCCAAGTCATATAAAGCATAACAGTAAAACATGCAAGAGGAGGTTGTACATGATATATCACAAAATGTGGTTTGGCACCAAGCACAGTAACAGTTTAGGGAACAGGCTGTTCTTTAAATAATATGCTTTTGTTTTCATGTTTTAATTCTTCATGCTTATGATTTACAGCAAAGGCTTTTTTCTTCAAAAAAAAAGCTGACCCATATCTAATGCATCAAAACGATGCAGTATGTGGTTTCTTTGTCACACATTTCAATAAATCATTTGGATTTCTCCGGGGAATTTGTAGAATTCACATTGGAATAGGACTGTGGGGTTTTCTTCATTTGAACCATGGGCTGGATTTTCAAATGTTGATGTGTGCAGATGTACACGTACAAATTCACATGCCTCGCTTCGAAAATCTGATCTTAAACACACAGCAGGTGAGTGAACGATGTGGGAGACTGAAGGAAAACTTTAGTGTTCAGCTAAAAATATCAAAAGAATTGGGACCTCAGAGGTGCCTGTCACCAAGCTTTAGCAGGGGTCAAGGGGGTGACTGGTAATTGGCACCCTTTGGATTTGATGTCGTTACATAGCTAAACACATACCCAGCAGCTAATCCTAAAAAAACATTAGAGTTTCAAAGCTGCACTTAATATTTTTGTCTGTTTTTCTGTCTCTCTTCCCTTCCACATGGAAGTTTCTGTCTTAGAAGGTGTTTATGCTGGAGACATTGTAATAACTATTGAGCAATGTCGACATGTCTGACTCAGATTTAATGAAGTATTATAGGTAACCGATGAGCTTAATGTACGGTGAGAATACCTTAAGGTGTTATGTAATATTGCCACTATGGTCACTATGGTTTTCTGTTTGCCATATGTTGCAAAAAACAGCTGAGTGATCAATGGATTTTTCAATTCCATAACAAAATAAAAACTAAAAAAAAATTGCTCTGAGTCATCCCTGAATTTATCATTCAAGTTTAAAAGAATTTTTTTTTTTCCTTTTTATATCGCTTAAAATTTCTAGACACTGTTGTCTTCTTACAGGTTTAGGTCAAATTTTAAATAAAAAATACTTGTTTCTTAGCAAAAATTCAAAAGTAATCTTACCCAAAAAGCATCAACATTCCTGAAATCAGACATTTTTATTTTGAAAAGGACCAGAAAAAAAAAAATTAGCTGTTTACAATATTTCTGCATCATTTTACCAAATTATTGACTGAATCTGTTCTACTGCCAAATAATTTTGGTTTCTTCAAAACCCTGGTTCTATTTTGCACATTTCATTTGTGAGGAAAAAAAAAAATAGTACAAATATTCATTTAAAAACAGGGAAATAAATGAGAGAGAAGGCAGGAAATAAAATGTGTTTTCTCAAGATGGACCATTGGAAACCAACTTCTCATCTGTCTTTGAAGAAATAACTTCTTTTTCACTAAAATGTGGTGAAATATGGCAGGGCCAAGCTATCTGGTCTTCAGCAGTGCGTGGGGTATTACGAGGCAAACCTGCAAAAATGGGGCTTGTAAAGGGAAGCGGGTGAGCAAATGACTTATTTGGTAGACTAAAAAGCTTGGATTGTTAAGCAAAGTGGAGACTAGGCATGAATGGAAGGGAAATACTAAAGACGATAAAAGCTACTTGGGATAAACTGTGGTGGATTTAATGAGACTTGAGGCATCGACCCTCGTAGGAGTCCACTCTTTCTGAAGCCCCTCATGTTGATAAGCACTGCTTATAAAACTCCACCGTGATAATGCTAACCATTGTAAGTGTCGAGGGCAAGGGTGAGATCCTGGCTCTGTTGACATCATTAACAGTTCTGCCATTGATCTAAACCGGGTCAGGATCAGCCCAAATTAAAGCAGTGGCCTTGCTGACAAAAGCCCACTCGTCAAAGGGAGGCCCAGTCATTGAGTTCGTCAATCCCATGTGTTATATTCAACAAAGGTCAGTAAGATGGAAGGTCTCGGATTTAGATCGCTAGGAAGATAGGCAGGCCAGGCTGAAACAAGACTCCAGAGAAATCAAGGGACAGAATTATTTGGATATTTGCTGTATGGCTTGTTTCAGAATTTTTAAAATGTGCTTTATCCATATTCAAACCCAGCATAAACTGAAGTAGAAGAATACGATCTCTGTGGGAAGAGGTCATGGAAACAATATCTGTGCACCTGCCTACAGATCTATGCAAGCATTTTCAAAACAGGCATTTTGGAAACAGACAGCTACTGCTAATCTATTATTGTTTTCATGCAGATTTTTATATAAATTCTCTTGTAAAATTCCACATGCCCTGCTTAGCTTTGAATATAGGCAGAAGCAGCACAACTTCAGCCTGTGTAAATAAAATTTACAACCTAAATGGTTTAGGGGTCTGGACTTAATAGGGGCAACTGTGTTAGAACTGTCTATTAATTATAAAGTCATTAACTCAAAAGGATATATGTTCCTAATAGTGTTTGTAACTTTTTTACTGACTCTTATACATTTTCTGCTTGGTTGTATTCCCTTTAAGAAAATTTAAAAATGCAGTCTTAATAGTAGCCACAAACCTGTCCTATCAATCAATTATACCTGTTAATTTAAGACACAATCACTTGAACACGGTTTGATAATACATGCTGTAAAGCTCTGTGTGTGTGAGAGCACACGCACGTGTTTATCCGTACGTGCATCCTTTAATTTTCTTCCTGAGACCAGTGCACTTTGGAATGATATTTTAATTTATTATCATGAAAGGAATGGCAACTGGTTTTTAATGGTTACAGAATGGTGACTCACAACACTGTCCCAGATGCTGTCACCGTCGCTATGAGAGCAGATTTGCAACATCTTGTCACAGGCACACATCAGTGCTCATGCCGGCTGCCTTCATCCCAGAGGACAGCCTAACACCTGCTGCTGGCAGCGTGCCGGCCCTTCGGGGAACAAATGTTCCATTGCTGCTGGGTGATAGGACAGGACAGACTCGAGATTTTCAAGTGAACTGGCTAAAGGCACCCTAGGGCTCGCTGCACCCACCCCAGCACCCAGATGGTTGCCATTTCTCTAGGAATATTAGAGGGTGAGCGATATGCCTATAGCTGTCTCCTATAAAAAAGAACAAGGGAAAAAACAACAGCACTCTGGATGGCAAGAGTTGTAGTTCCTTAGGAAAAAAAACCAAACCCTCACATTTTTCCAGCCAGTATTATACTGCTGGAGTAATATGTGTCTACTTTGTGTTTATTCACATTAGGAACTTAGACGAGTGTGTTAAAGATATTTTTTTTACATCAGAATATAAGTGCAAATACCCTTCTGGAAGGATAATGTGTTTCTCTCCTGCAGAATATCTTTAACCTTATACAATTTACAAAACCTAGACAAAATAGACATCATTTTTATTTTTCACATAGTGTTCAGCTGCCATACTTTTATATTGCCAGAAGTACAAGGTTAAGATGAGATGTACGGAAAAAAAAAAAAGGTGGGTAAATATATTTAGCAAGTGTTTCTTTTCAAAAGTATTTTTCAATACACCTATCCCAGAGTTTTAAAATAAAGAGTACTGTGCACTAGATCTGGGGAGCCCAAGTTTCACAGTGAGGTCAAGGAGAGCTAAAAGGACACCTGGCTTGGAATAAGCAGCTCAGTGCATTTCAGGATCAGGTCCCTCAGATAGTACGTAATGCGTTTCTTTCCATTTATTACCATTGCACTTCCAGTGGGGTGATAATAGCAGTGTTATGATGTCTTTACTTCATGTGGATTGAATAGCAGGCTAATAAAGATGAGGGTGGCGCTTTTTTTCAGCTATTATGCTCGAATTTCAAATAAGACCATTTTTATTCACTGCTTTTGAAAAGGCTTTTTGTCCACATTATTCCCCAAAGCTTAGATCAAAAACATGTCATGTGTCTGAGAGAGGTGCAATGCAAGATGCAGTGCAGTAGTATTTCAGCTACTGCAATACAGTTTTGATGCTCTTTTGCATTTCAGTCTTTGCACAGGAATTTGCTCCTATGAAAACTGGATCATTTAAAAATAAAAAGCTTGATCGTACGTTTATAGGAGGGTGGCTTGAGCCGAAGCCTCTAGATTGTTGCAGTTTAATTCAATGTGGGTTAAATCAATGTGCAGTGGAGCAAAACCCAGGTGATATTTCACTTTCACTGCAGTATGCTGCACTTTTCTGCAACAAATCAATCTAATCTACATCACGATACAGTGAGCGACACCCTGAACTACCAACAGGAGAATTCCAGATGACTTTCACCAGTTAAATATTCTCTCTTTTTTTCTCTTGTTAGAGAGGTTAATGGTTGGGATATATCCCTGTAAATTCTTAGGAAAGAAGAGCATCACACGAACAATGTTAGCTCTCTTTTGTGGTTCTTTGAAAACGTGTTCATAAGTTATTCTTTCTAATGGTCTGTAAATGAAATTTCCAGGTAATGCCGATTCATAATAACCTCTCTGCTAGTGATCCCACAATTGGCCCTGGGAAAATCTCATTGTTTTCCTTTGTCCCCTAACTGTTTCTATAAAATGATGCTAATAATACCCACAACAGAGAGATGGGTGAATCCATGTGCCTGCAGAGGACTTTGAAGATGAAAAGGCTTATTTAAATGTTACACACTGACACCATTATTATTAAAGATTAAGAGTGCATTCTGCCCTCAGATGGACATGCGCAGCTGCTGCTATTCCTGTTGTCCGTGTTTACACAAATAACTCTGCAATGGTGCAGAGATGTACAAATCTAGAGGCTGTAAGTTCAGCAAGTCAGCTTCACTGGAGCAAAGACAACGTTTTTATGTGCAGATGGCAGGCATGCAAATTTGGTATGATCACAATTTGGAGGTGCTTGTAAAGCATTTGCATCGAATGAACTCTTTTCAGCTTCTGTTTCTACAATGGTATAAACTACAATGAGAAAAATTAGAACGGATGAGCAGGAAAAATATTTATCATGAACCTTAGGCCAAATCTCCTAATCAAAAGGGGCCAGAGCTAGGGCAGTCCTGGTGATGGGGATCTGGATATGATTCAGAGGTCAGGCTCAGCTCTCATGTCACATTTGGGTCATGCTGCATGAATCTTCTCTTTTGCAAGGCTTCCTTGTAAGCTCTGGTATATCCTGGATCCTAATTTAGGAAATGAGCCCCAAAGGTTTGATGAATCTTAAAGGATGCTTCCAATCCAGAATTTCTGTTCAAACTGAAAAAATTACGGAGGCCCTGTTATCACTCAAACATTGCATTCTATTTTGACATCATTAAGAGTATTTTTTCACTGTCCTGCATATAGTCTTCACAGAGGATTTACAAGCTAATCTTTTTGAATGTGCCATGTCACTCTTGTGAAATTCAATTGCAGTTTCTATAGTCACCCTGCCTTTGATTAGCTCGACGGGTGTAAAAATAGTAAAATTTGGTCTAATGAGTAGAAACTTAGCCTTATACTCAAATAAAAATCAAAAGGAGAGTCTCCCTAAATAGATTGTCATCTTCCACTTTTCAATGTAGACTGCTTTGTTTTAATTCCCTTTTTATGCTTGATTCAGTACAGTTGCAAAATAGGTATCATCAGAATTTAGAAACGGAATAAAGAAAACTGCCACTTGGCGGTTGTTTTAAAGACAGGGCATTTATTGCTTTACGTTCTGAGCATTCTGTGCAGGGAGCAGAAATGAGGCTGATCCACGCAAGATACAGGGTTTCAGAATTCAAAGAAATAAACAAGTTCCTTCAGTTCGTGATACCTTTCAATGCATTTATTAAGACCAAGAATAAGTAAATCAGTAACAGGAGATACATGAATCTTCAAAATCCAACCAACCAGACCTGCTTTTTTTTTTTTAAATAAAAAGATTAAAAGTGGCTCATGGTTTGAGAACTCAGTGTTACTACGGAAGAGCTCAGCATTAAGATACAGGAAGCCAGAGACTGTGGGCCGACAGAGCAAGTTAGTGTCTGAGCAGCTGTGTAAGTGCTTAAAGGGCTCTCCTTGCCTTTTAAAGTTTAAGACAAAAACAAGGAAAAAAGAAAATCTTTCATTAAGGCTCTGTTGCCCTGGATAACTAAGGACAGATTCTGGGTGGTCCCCATAAAGTTTCTTTTTAACTTGATAGCCAGACTCCTGGGTACTTTTCCAACAGTTGTAGGAGATGAAATGACACTGAATTAATTTCCTTTTTCTTAACTAACAGGAATTAAAGGAACAGTTAGATCTCTATACAACCGCCTGTGAAGTCATCACTATCGGGCTTGTCTGCATGTTCTGTGCAATATTCTGTATTTGCATGGTTTGGGCCTCCTTTGGGCGAAACAGCTGAGCTTGGTAACTGGGGATGCCTCACTTGAGCACAGCAGATCGTTTGGGCTGGCTGGTGTTCATGAAGGTCACTGCTAAATGCAAAGATATTTTCCAGTGGTAAAATATGTGACCTGCTCACCCGGCTTCTTAGAGGGAGTAGTCACCTGCCACCTTCTCCACTATCAGGTAACAATTGCTTAAACCTTTGGTTGATCTGGCTGCCTTATATACAAGGTCTCAAAACAAGCTAAATATTTGACAATGTGGTAAACAAGAAATTGTCAAAATCAAGAGGCAATTATTCCTACTATTCCTTCAAAATATTAATGAATTATTTTACAGGCATTCCTTTATTGGAAAAGATATTCCTAACCTAAAAAAATTTTGGTTTCATGACTCTTTGGCTTCATGACTTGAGAAGCTTGTTCTTTTCTCCTCTTCATGATACAGCTGTACTGCCTAATAAAGTCTGACACCCAGAGCTGCCACCCTCATTACCTCTCCTTCACTAGATCTTCCCGTTCCAAAGACCTGGGTTTGAATTCCTTTATGGAGTGACCTTCCTTTTCTACTGGAGACAAAATGAGCTGGATGGTTGGCCTTCTTTGGCCAACATCAATATCTTAATTTTACCATTACACAAATGCACATAAAATCATGGTCTTATCAGGAAACTCAGTCTCAGATAACTGGAAAGGTGACAACTCTGTTATTGACAGGGCAAATGAGCATAGGGAAGAAAAAATGTGTGTTTGTTGGAAGATGTTAATCTGAAATTTGAGTTAAGAAATAGCTGCATTTTTAAGTATTAGAAAGAAAGTACCTTTGATATGGCATATTCTCAGAAAATATTCTTAATTTGGAAACTGTATTTAAGGAAATAATTTATATTCTCTTGCAATCACATTCCCAACTGCCCAGATTCTGGGTTGCCTTTCCCTTC